>NC_092740.1:37945025-38250480 GCF_047496795.1 Chiloscyllium punctatum
CAGGAGGCTGCTAAATAAGATAAACCTATGGTGTTAGGGGCAAGGTATTGGCATAAATACAGGATTGGCTGACTAGCAGAAGGCAGAGAGTAGGGATAAAGGGGTCATTATCAGGATGGCAGCTGGTGACTAGTGGAGTTCCACAGGGGTCTGTGTTAGGATCACAATATTCATGTTATACATTAATAAGCTGGATGAAGGAACTGAGGGCATTATTGCTAGGTTTGCAGATGACAAAGATAGGTAGAGGGAAGATAGTGTTGAGGAAATGGGAAGGCTGCTGAACAATTTGGACAGGCTGGGAGAGTGGGCATAGAAGTGGCATATTTAATACTATGTGGGAAAGTGTGAGGTCATGCAGTTCAGTAAGAAGTATAGAGGTGTAGACTATTCTCTAAATGGGGAAAGGCTTCAGAAATCTGAAGCACAAAAGGATTTGGGAGTCCTAGTTTTGGACTCTTAAGGTTAATATGCAGGCTCAGTTGGCAGTTTGGAAGACAAATGCAACATTAGCAATCATTTCAAGAGGGCAAGAACACAATAGCAGAGATATACAAATGAGGCTGTAGACAGTTCTGGTCAGAATGTATTTGGAATATAGTGAGCAGGTTTGGGCCCACTATCAAAGGAAGGATGTGTTGGCCTTGAAGGGGCACTAGAGGAGGTTTGCAAGAATGATCTTGGGAATGAAGGACTTGTCATATGAGAAGCAGTTGAGGAGTCTGGATCTGTACTCTGTGTTTAGAAGGATGGAAGGGAATCTCATTAAAACTGACAGAATACTGAGAGGCCTGGTTAGAGTGCACATGGACATGTTTCTAGTTGTAGGAGAGGGCACAGCCTCAGAGTGAAGGGATGACTCTTTAGAACTGAGATGAGGAGGAATTTCTTCAGCCAGAGATGGTTGATCTAATTGAGGGCTGTGGAGGCGAATTCATTGAGTGTATTTAAGATAGAGATAGATAGATTCTTGACTGGTAAAGGGATCAAGGGTTATGGGAAGAAGGCAGGAGAATGGCATTGAGAAACACATCAGCCATAATCAAATGGTGGTGCCAGACTCAATGGGCTGAATGGCCTAATACTGCTCCAATATCTTCTAGTCTTTCTAAGAAACATTAATTTTACCCTATCTATGTCTTCATCATTCTTCCAAACCAGATAAGGACAATATCTAACTTCAGCCTAACCAGTATCTTGGAACAATTCAGCATTATTTCCTTAGAATCTTGGATGTTATTCTGCATTTTCCTAACTGCGCTGGCACCTCTACAGACTGACTCCTCAATCTTGCTCTCTGACATTCTGTACAATGATTGTTTAGAAATTACTTTTCCATTACTCTTTCCTTACATACACTCATTGCATGGAGGGTTGGCAGTGGCCTAGTAGCAGTATCACTCAACTGTTAATCCAGAGACCCAGGTAACATTCTGGACCTGGGTTTGAATCCTGTCACAACAGATAGTGGAATTTGAATTCAATGAAAAGAAATGGAATTAGGAACCTAATGAGGACTATAAATTGTTTGTTGGGGAATTTCCCATCTGGTTCAGTTATGTCCTTTAGGGAAGGAAACTGCCATCCTTACTAGTCTGGCTGAGATGGGACAAGAAATACACTTGACTCTGAACTATCCTGTGGGCAATTAGGGCTGGGCAGTAAATACTAGCCCAGCAGTGACACCCTCATCCTATGAATGAATTTTTTAAAACCATGAGGTTTAGTCTCCATCTGTTAGTTCTTGCACTTTACTCAATTTGACACATTCTCTAATTTGTTCTCATTAACAAATGTTAATGTTTCCTGTGCTAAGTCATTTAGATAAGTGAAAACCACATGCGGATCTATGGATACACCATCCACCATGGTGCCAAAACAGAAACACCCCTCAGTCACCGCTCGGTACAACTCCATACATTTTGATGCTGGATGTCTCAATTATTACAACTGAACTCTTATCTCAAGGGCTATTATGAATAAGTAATAATTGTTGGCCTAGCCAGCAACATCCACATCCTATTGTTACTTTTTAAAAACTAAGTATGCAATAACCCATGAATTTCTTTTATTGTTGTTTCCCTCAAGAATTTGTTCAGGTTAATAAAGATGAAAAGTACAAATATGTACAGAGCTGACGTTGACTTGGTAATGAAGCTCTAAGGTATTTGAATAGTGTTATCTCTGATTTATTTATGAATAATGGCCTTGGTATCAGAGGTGACATTTTCAGGAGAGGAGGGAAAAATGATCCCTGGAAAACACACTCAAGATACACAATGCCATTTCCTTTAGTTTCTACATAGTCTCCTCCCATGAAATTTGGGGAAAAAAAATGTTTCTCTTGATAGTTGCCTTGTGGTGCCCTTTCTCATCCTAGTTTTGTAAGTCACAGCCCAGAGCAGGTAAAAACAATGGCTGCAGATGCTGGAAACCAGATTCTGGATTAGTGGTGCTGGAAGAGCACAGCAGTTCAGGCAGCATCCAAGTAGCTTCGAAATCAACGTTTCGGGCAACAGCCCTTCATCAGGAATAAAAAGTCAGCCTGAAGCGTGGAGCTTCAGGCTGACTTTTTATTCCTGATGAAGGGCTGTTGCCCGAAATGTTGATTTCGAAGCTACTTGGATGCTGCCTGAACTGCTGTGCTCTTCCAGCACCACTAAACCAGAAACAGCCCAGAGCAGACTCCTGTTCTGCCTAACTACCTTCGCCCTACCCCCTCCACCCTGTCCAAACTAACTCTGGCTTTGCTGGCTATCACATATCTCTCATAAAATTTGACAAGATCTGTCTTAAAGGGAGATTGCCTGTAAAAATGCATGTATTAGCTTCCCCTCTGGGAAATTCCTCAAAATTTGCAAGGGATTTGTCACCATTTCAGGCGAGCTACTTACTAACATCATAAGTATTAAAAAATCCGGAGGCAATCCTTTACATTAATGTAATCTTGTTCCAGTAAATACAGATATCGGATTGGATTTGTCTTTATAATGCTCAGGTATATTACAGAAAATATATATTTCCCAGAACTTGCTGCCCACTCAGTTGCTTCCAACTATAATAATTTTACAGTAAGTCCTCTACTTACGAGAAACCGTTTCATGTGATGTTTTTTGCTTCGATAGCTAGAAATTTAAAAATGAAATATATCTGCACACAATGCTGGTGACACAATAGTAGTGTCTCTGGACTGGTAATCCCAGTCAGGCTAATGTTCCTGGGACATGGGTTTAAATCTCATCACGGCAGATGCTGAATTTTTATTTCAACACAATCTACAGTTTAAAAAAAAATGGTCTAGAGTAATGGGGACTGTGTAACCATTGTCAATTGTTGTAAAAACCTTAGGTCACTTATTCCCTTTAAGGAAGGAAATCGGCTGTCTTTACCTGACCTGGCCTACGTTACCTACAGCAATGAGGTTACCTCTTGACTGCCCTCCAAAATGGCCTAGAGAGCCAATCAAACCTGCCTCTTCGTAGGATATGTGGTACAGTCCACCTTCCGCAGTTACACCGGCACTATCCCTCATCCCATCCTCTGCTATGTTGATGATTGTGTCGACACCACCATGTGCTCTCGTGAGGAAGTGGAACAGTTCACCAACTTCCACCCTGACCTTAAGTTCACCTGGGCCATCTCGGACACCACCCTCCCCTTGCTGGACCTCTCCATCTCCATTTCTGGCAACCGACTCAAGACAGGCGTGCACTACAATCCCATGGACTCCCAAAACGATCTGGACTATACCTCCTCTCACCCCACCCCTGTAAAAACGAGATCCCTTACTCGCAATTCCTCTGCCTCTGCCATATCGCGATTTTCCCTCCCACGTGATCAACAATGCCCTCCAGCACATCTCCTCCACTTCCCACATCTCTGCCCTTGAACCCCACCCATCCAACCACAACAAGGATAGAAACCCCCAGTCCTCACCTTCCACCCACTAATCTCCGAAGACAGCACATCATCCTCCACCATTTCCATCTACAGTCAAACCCCACCACCAGAGATATATTTCCCTCCCCAACCTTATCTGCATTCCACAGAGACCATTCCGTGAGTGACTCCCTTGTTAGGTCCATGCCCCTCCTCCACACCTGGCACCTTCCCTTGCCACCACAAAAGATGTAAAACCTGCGGTCACACCTCTCACTCACATCCACCAAGGCCCCAAAGGATCTTATCACATTCAGCAAAGATTTTCATGCTCATCCACCCACCCCATCTACTGTGCCCCTTGTTCTCGATGTGATCTCCTCTACATCAGGAAGACAGAATGCAACTCAGAGCATTTCAGGGGACATCTCTGGGATGCACACACCCAACAACCCCACTAACCTGTGGACAGACACTTCAATTCCCTAGGTAAAAACAATGACTGCAGATGCTGAAAACCAAATACTGGATTAGTGGTGCTGGAAGAGCACAGCAGTTCAGGCAGCATCTTCACTGCTCGTTGGATGCTGTCTGAACTGCTGTGCTCTTCCAGCACCACTAATCCAGTACTTCAATTCCCTCTCCCACTCCGCCAAGGACGTGCAAATCCTGGGGCTCCTCCACTGCCAAATCCAAGCCACTTAACGACTGGAGGAAGAACGCCTCACCTTCCACCTTGGGACCCTTCAACCACATGGCATCAATGTCAACTTCAGTAGTTTCCAAATCTCCCCTCCCCCCACCCCACTCCAGATCCAACCCTCCAACTGGCACTGTCCGCTTGAACTGTCCTACCTGTCCATCTTCATTCCCACTTACCTGCTTCACCCTCCCCTCCAACCTATCACACATTCCCCCAACCTGCCTTCCCAACTACTTTGCACCCCTCAGCCCCACCCCCAAGTTCCTAATTATCTCTCAGCCCCCTCTTCGTTTCCACCTACCGGCCCGATATCCTAAATTAATCTATTTGGCTCATATCCCTCTAAAGCTTTCCTATTCATGTACCCATCATTACCTTCTAAAATGTTGTAATTGTACCAGTCTCCGTCATTTCCTCTGCCAGCTCATTACATACATGCACCATGCTCTGCATGAAAATGTTACCCCTTAGGTCCCTTTTAAATCTTTCCCCTCTCACCTTATACATACGCCCTCTAGTTTTGGACTCATCCACCCCAGGGAATAGACCTTGTCTATTTACCCCATTCATGCCCTTACATGTTTTATAAGCCTCTAGAAGGACATCCTTCAACACCTCAGGAAACATAGCCCTAGTCTATTCAGCCTCTCTCTATAGCTCAAATTCTCCAACCCGGTAATATCCTTGTAAATCTTTTCTGAACCCTTTCAAGTTTCACAATATCCTTCCTATAGCCAGGAAATCAGAACTGCACACAATATTCCAACAGTGGCCTAACCAACATCCTGTACAGATGTAATATGACCTCAACTCCTATACTCAATGCTCTGACCAATAAAGGAAAGCATACCAAATGTCTTCTTCACTATCCTATCTAACTGGGACTCCATTTTCAAGGAGCTATGAACCTGCTCTCCAAAGTCTCTTTGTTCAGCAACACTCTCCAGGACCTTACCATTAAGTGTATAAGTCCTGTCCTGATTTGCCTTTCCAAAATGTAGCACCTCACATTTATCAAAATTAAACCCCATCTGCCACTCCTCGGTCCACTGGCCCATCTGCTTAAGATCCTGTTGTAATCTGAAGTAACCTTCTTTGCTGTCCACTACTCCTCCAATTTTGGTGTCATCTGCAAATTTACTACCTATACCTCCGACATGCACATCCAAATCATTAAAATAAATAACGAAAAGCCGTGGACGCAGCATCAATCCTTGTGGCACATTGCTGGTCACAGGTCTCCAGGCTGCAAAACAACCCTCCACCACCACCCTCTGTCTTCTACCTTTAGTAAAATCATTTTTGATACTGAACTTATCTAGGTTTGAGAAGATTTGTAGCTCAGGTTGAGGTTCTGAATGTAGGTTTGCTTGCTGAGCTGGGAGATTCGTTTTCAGATGTTTCGTCACCCTACTAAGTAATATCTTCAGTAAGCCTCTGAATGAAGCTTCATCTGGAGGCTCACTGATGATGTTATCTAGTAGGGTGACAAAAACATCTAAAAACGAACCTCCCAGCTCAGCGAGCAAACCTACATCCAGAACTGAACTTATCCATGCAGATATAGTTCAAATTTTGGCATTACAATATTAAAAGAAAGAATGAAAAGAAAAGCCCGATTCTAATTAAGGTGACTGTGAAGCTATGGGATGGTCACAGGAACAGCCTAAGATATAGGAGCAGAGAATGGCCACTCAGCCCCTCAAACCTGACCTGCCATTCAAGATGATCATGGCTGATCTGCAGCAGGCCTAAACTCGTCTTTCATGCCAGCTCCTTACAGCCATCAACTCCCTGATAATTCAAACATTTATCGACATCCCTTTAAGTACTTCCAGTGATCTAGCCTCCACAGCTCTCCGAGGTAGAAAGTTTCAGACATTCACTACCCTCTGGGAGAAGAAATTCCTTCACATCGCAGTTTTAACCGGGTGTCCCCTTATTCTGTAACAATGTCCCCTAGTTTGAGACTCCCACTCTAATGGAAACATTTTCTGAAGCTTCCTTGTCAAACCCCCTCAGAATCTTGTATATTTTAATAAAGCATCCCTCATTCTATTAAACTCTAATAAATAAAGACCTAAGCTCTGTAGCTGTTATTGATAAGTCAACCCCTTTATTGCAGGAATCAGCCCAATGAATCAGATTTGAACAGCCTCCAATGTCAGTGTATACTTTCTTAAATATGGGGACCAAAACAGTTCTCCAGATATGGCCTCACCATCACCCTGTACAGTTAAATAAAGACTTCCCCATTCTTAAACTCCTAGACAGGGTAGATGTTGAGAAGATGGTTCCACCAAGTCAGAGAACATCAAAACATAGTTTGAGCAACATAGTTACAGGAATTTCTTCTCAGAGAATAGTGGGTGACTAGAATTCTCTGCCTCAGAGAGATATGGAGGCTAGATCACTGGAATTATTTAAAAGAAGGAGTTGAGGGCTATGATGTTCCTAATATAAAAAAGGAGTTGAGGTGTCAGAGTGATCAGTCATGATCTTAGAGAACAGTGGGGCAAACTTGCGGGGAGTCTTGCTCCTATTTCTTACTTTCTTGGAAATTACAGGCATAATAGGTTTTGAGCAAATGATTGAATGAGACAAGCATAAAGAAAGGTCTTTGATAGCATGAATAACTGGACAGATTGGATGATAAAAGATTTTTTTCTTTCAGGGGCAAAGAGAATGGTGATGAGACAATAATGGTGGGCGGCACGGTGGCACAGTGGTTAGCACTGCTGCCTCACAGCGCCTGAGACCCGGGTTCAATTCCCGCCTCAGGCGACTGACTGTGTGGAGTTTGCACGTTCTCCCCGTGTCTGCGTGGGTTTCCTCCGGGTGCTCCGGTTTCCTCCCACAGTCCAAAGATGTGCAGGCCAGGTGAATTGGCCATGCTAAATTGCCCATAGTGTTAGGTAAGGGGTAATGTAGATGTAGGGGTATGGGTGGGGCTTCGGCGGGGCGGTGTGGACTTGTTGGGCCGAAGGGCCTGTTTCCACACTGTAAGTAATCTAATCTAATCTAAAAAAAGAAACATATGTGCTGCTGTTTGAAAATAACATAATAAAAAAACAAGAGGAAAACTGAAACTACCAAAAAATAAAAACAGGAAAGAAAGATGACCTCTTTTCTTCTAACTCGATCACTTTAGTCAACGACAATTTGCTTTGAAGAAGCCAATGCGGATCATCATTTATTTGCCCATACTAACCCATTGACCTTTTTTTTATCTGTTATCATTAACAAAGCAGCCCAACTGAATGGTTCTCCATCTAACAGCTTCAATTTGTGGTCATAAAACTGGTTGTACCTCACATTCTAATGTGGATTTAAGATTATAATTAAAAAAAGAGTATAGGTACTAGGTCATAAGGAGCCTTGAGCCTAGTCATTATTCAATAAAATTATTGATAGATTGTTCCAACAATTCCAGTTTCTTATCTTCACCTTATCATTCCAATTAACATACAAACAAATACCAAAGAGGGAGAAACAGACCAGCCCTTGTGGGAAAATCTAGGAGCAGAGGACATAATCTCAGAATTAGGGGTCGCCCTTTAGAGGCAGAGATAAAGGTAGACAGTGTGTGGAATTCTTTACCTTAAAGGATCATTAGGTATATTAAAGGCTGGGACGGATAGATTTTTAATCAGTAAGGGAGTCAATAGGTAAACCAAAAGGCAGAAGAGTGGAGTTGAGGATCTCATTGAGTGGGAGAGAAGACTCGGTGGGCTGAATGTCCTTCTCCTGCTTCTATGTTTTATAATCTCACTTGGCCTCTCGAACCTGCTCCACCATTCAATAAGAATATGGCTGATCTGTTTAGGCTTTAAATTCCATATTCCCATTTCCTAACAGCCTTTAATTCCCTGCATAACAAGAATCAATCTACTTCTGCATTAAAAAAAGTTAATAACCCTAACTCCACTACTTTCTGGGGCAAAGAGTTCTACAGCTACATAACTCTCTAGAAAAATAATTTATTCTGATCTTTCTGATTGATCCCCATTTCTAAAGCAATGCACCTGAAGTCTAAACTCACCTATAACAGGAAACATTCTTTCTACTTTCACCATGTCAAGACTGTTCGGGAAGACACTAGAGCAAAAATGGCAGGAGTTTGTAGGTATAATTGAGGACACTGTACAGAGGTTCATTCCCAAGAAAAGAAAGATTAACCGGGGAGGGATTAGACAACCTTGGCTGACAAAGGAAGTCAGGAAATGTATTAAAGAAAAAGAGAGATCCTATAAAGTGGCTAAGAACAGTGGGAAATCAGAAGATTGGGAAGGATACAAAAGCAAACAGAGGATAACAAAGAGTGTAATAAGAAATGAGAGGATCAAATATGAAGGTAGGCTAGCCAGTAATATTAGAAATAATAGTAAAAGTTTCTTTCAGTACATAAGAAACAAACGACAGGCAAAAGTAGACATTGGGCCACTTCAAACTGATGCAGGGAGCCTAGTGATGGGAGATAAGGAAATAGCAGGAGAACTTAACAAGTACTTTGCGTCAGTTTTCACAGTGGAAGACAGGAGTAATATCCCAAAAATTAAAGGGTGTCACGGGGCTGAGTTGAGTATGGTTGCCATTACAAAAGAGATAGTGCTAGAAAAGTTAAAAAGTCTTAAAATTGATAAATCTCCTGGCCCCGATGGGATACACCCTAGAGTTCTGAGAGAGGTTGCTGAGGAAATAGCAGAGGCATTGGTTGAGATCTTTCAAGAGTCACTGGAGTCAGGAAAGGTCCCGGACGATTGGAAGATGGCTGTAGTAACCCCCTTGTTCAAGAAAGGATCAAGGCAAAAGATGGAAAATTATAGGCCAATCAGCTTAACCTCGGTTGTTGGTAAAATTCTAGAATCCATCATTAAGGATGAGGTTTCTAAATTCTTGGAAGAGCAGAGTCTGATTAGAACAAGTCAACATGGATTTAGTAAAGGGAGGTCATGCCTGACAAACCTGTTGGAATTTTTTGAAGAGGTAACAAGTAGGTTAGACCAGGGGAACCCAGTGGATGTGGTCTATCTGGACTTTCAAAAGGCCTTTGATAAGGTGCCACACGGGAGACTGCTGAGCAAGGTGAGGGCCCATGGTGTTCGAGGTGAGCTGCTGGGATGGATTGAGGATTGGCTATCTAACAGAAGGCAGAGAGTTGGGATAAAAGGTTCTTTTTCAGAATGGCAGCCGGTGACGAGCGGTGTCCCGCAGGGTTCGGTGCTGGGGCCACAGCTGTTCGCATTATATATTAATGATTTGGATGAGGGAACCGGGGGCATTCTAGCGAAGTTTGCCGATGATACAAAGTTAGGTAGACAGGCAGGTAGTACTGAGGAAGTGGGGAGGCTACAGAAGGATCTAGACAGGTTGGGAGAGTGGTCCAGGAAATGGCTGATGGAATTTAACGTGAGCAAGTGCGAGGTCTTGCACTTTGGCAAAAAGAATATAGGAATGGACTACTTTCTAAATGGTGAGAAACTTAATAAAGCCAAAGCACAAAGGGATCTGGGAGTGCTAGTCGAGGATTCTCTAAAGGTAAACGTGCAGGTTGAGTCTGTGATTAAGAAAGCGAATGCAATGTTGTCTCTTATCTCAAGAGGGTTGGAATATAAAAGCAGAGATGTACTACTAAGACTTTATAAAGCTCTGGTTAGGCCCCATTTGGAGTACTGTGTCCAGTTTTGGTCCCCACACCTCAGGAAGGACATACTGGCACTGGAACGTGTCCAGCGGAGATTCACACGGATGATCCCTGGAATGACAGGTCTAGCATATGAGGAACGGCTGAGGATACTGGGGTTGTATTCGTTGGAGTTTAGAAGATTAAGGGGAGATCTAATAGAGACGTACAAAATAATACATGGCTTTGAAAAGGTGGATGCTAGAAAATTGTTTCTGTTAGGCGAGGAGACTAGGACCCGTGGACACAGCCTTAGAATTAGAGGGGGTCATTTCAGAACGGAAATGCGGAGACATTTCTTCAGCCAGAGAGTGGTGGGCCTGTGGAATTCATTGCCACGGAGTGCAGTGGAAGCCGGGACGCTAAATGTCTTCAAGGCCGAGATTGATAGGTTCTTGTTGTCTAGAGGAATTAAGGGCTACGGGGAGAACGCTGGCAAGTGGAGCTGAAATGCGCATCAGCCATGATTGAATGGCGGAGTGGACTCGATGGGCCGAATGGCCTTACTTCCACTCCTATGTCTTATGGTCTTATGATATTATAAACTTCAATCAAGTCACTCCTTTTCTGAATTCCAGTGGAAACAAGCCCAACCTGTTGAATCGGTGCTTTTTAGACAACACACTCCTCCTGGATATCAATTCACTGAAATCCTCCAATCTACCTCCAGTGTATTTACATCTCTCCTTAAATTAAAACTGCACACAGTATTCAAGATACAGTCTCACCAGTCTGTATAATTGAAGCATAACATCTTTACTTTTATGCTTTCTTTCTCTTACCTGAAAAGGCAAACTGTAGTTTTTCTTTTGGTGATGGAGGGCTTCCTATTGACTGATAGCCAATAGCTCTCTCATTATCCCTTGTTAGATAGCAATGCCATCATTTGGCTAATGACAAGTCAATTGGGCCAAAATCACTGTTTGTTGATGGCTTTCCGAAGAAGGTCACTGGACCCGAAACATTAACTTTGATTTGTCTCCACAGGTGCTGCCATGCCTGCTGAGATTTTCCAGCAACTTCTGTTCTTGTTTCTCTTTCCCATTTGGGATTGGAGAAGTCTCATTTAAGTATCAGCAGGCTGATCAGCCATCAGAGGAGCCAATGAGAGCAAGACTGAAACCAAACCCACACCCATAACCATAACCATAACCATAACCATAACCATAACCATAACCAGTTCCAGCAAAGGCTCACTGGCGTACACACCAATCAGGCATTGGAGAGACCACCTGCATGCCTTTGCCTGAAATTAAAACTCTGGGATGGAAGTCCCACCCACCTGGAGATGACAACCAATCAAATGCCAGCAGTTCCATGAGCTCAGCAGTGTCAATGAGAAGGCAGGGCAGACAGCAGAAGGTTAACATCAGAGTCATGAATGACCCAGGGGTAAGTGATTGAGGGCAGAGTGACTTTGTGGATTGCAGGGACAGGAGACTGGCAGAGAGGGCAAGGGTGGTTATCTGCATCTGCCCCTCTTTGATTGCCAAAGGTGAGAAGTGCAGTTCAGTTTGTTAATTAACCCTGAGCATGACATCAACTGATGTGTTTTCATGGAATTTGATAATTATTACCATTCTTATTTGTGCTATTTAAAATTAAAGTTTGTTAATTAAATGAACAAATACTAAAATATTAAAACAGTTAAAATGGGTAAAAGGCCCATTTGCTGCTGGGCTGGGGCCAACACAAAGGCCTCAATTAGCAGCGAGATGGGAAGGGCAACTATGGGCTTTCCCAACCTATAATTAATTCTGGTGAAGGTGAAGGGGTGCAGTGGGGAGGGAGGGAGGGGGTGGATAATGTTTGGGTCTGTTGCCATCCTGTCTAATTAACTGCCCTGTCCATCCTCCAAACTCACTACGTCCTGGAACAAAAGATGGTGATGCTCAGTCCAGGGTTGGCACCTCCACTTCATTTCATTGACCTAAAACTCAATGTTCAATTCAGAATGGAAGGTGTATTGAATTACATTTCTTCATTTAAGTTTCTTTTGAAGGCTGACTACCACAATAATAACACAAAACCAGACTAAAACCCTTCACTGGCCGTTTTACTTGAAATATTCTATTTTGGATTGTTTATAAAAATAATAATCATATCCGACACCCACAGCTAATATGCTATTCCAGGAGTGCAGTGTTGAAACTTATGCTTATAAATTATTAAATGTTTGCTGGTTGAATGATTTCCTTCTGTGGTGAAACAATTCAATGATTCATATGAGGGCTTGTGAGTAAATGACATATAAAATTCTGTTGGATCTCATATCAATATAAATTCAATTTGTATAGTCACTGCAATTTTACTCTGTCACGGGGCAATGCATTGCTTTAACATTTTAAAAATAATTCATCTTGGGCCATTGACATGATTGGCAAGTTGAGTGCTTATATCAAATCCTGTTTGCTGAGTTGGTCAGCATTTGTCTTGACACTTTGATATAACTGATTTGCCTATTAGAGGACAATCAAGAGTCTTACATATTGTGATAGAACTGCTGTTACATTTTGGCAGGACATTATAAGGATGGCAGATTTCCAATTTTAAAGGAATTGAACCATGTAATTTTACATTAATTTGACAGCACTGTAGGCACTTTCAGTGATACCAGCTTCTGAGAGTAGCATATAGCCTGGACCTACTTAGAGGCCACACTTCACCACTGCCCCTCTGGTAGGTGTTTTAGTTTGAGTGGAAGCTTGTTGGGGATAAAGTAGGTGTCTGATCATGGGCAGTGGCAAAAATGAAAGTGCAGAAGCAGAAGGTACGGCATTCCTATAACTCTCAGATCCACATTAAAAAGAATCCATGACATCAGCCTAAAGATAGGCCTATTTGCTTCAGCTTTCCCAAGAACTGAACTTTGGGGGGATACTTTAAAACTTCAAATGTGGATAGCCTTTGCATAAGATTCTTAGACATAGCTGCTATTTTAGGGATCAGGATTTGATGCTATTTCTTTCTTCTCTTTATCTTGAAAACTCTGAGACCAACGTTTGAAGTCTGCCCATAAAACCTGCAAATTAGTTCCATATAACGTTCTTCAGATTCACAGTAGTGCTTCCTTTTTTGCCACCAGAGACCAGTGTCATTTCGGGGGCAGTAAATGATCTCATCGGAATAAATTAAAAACTGAAAATAGACATTTTATATATACTGTGAAACATATTCTGGAGTAAAATCTCCTTTGTAGCAACATTACAATAAAAAAGATTGTCGTTAATAACTGATTTAATTTGGGTGGCTCAGTGGTTAGCATTGCTATTTCACAGTGCTAGGGAGCCAGGTTCGATTTCAGCCTCAGACGACTGACTGTGTGGAGTTTGCACATTCTCCCCGTGTCTGCGTGGGTTTCCTCCGGGTGCTCCGGTCTCCTCCCACAGTCCAAAGATGTGCAGGTTAGGTGAATTGGCCGTGCTAAAGTGCTCGAAGTGTTAGGTGCATTAGTCAGAGGGAAATGGGTCTGGGCGGGTTACTCTTCAGAGGTTCGGTGTGGACTGGTTGGGCCGAATGGCCTGTTTCCACACTGGAGGGAACCTAGTCTAATTAACATTTTACAAAATTTCGATTTCATTTTCAACTAAAGACACATAATCAGAGCAATGTGATTAAACATGGCTTCTTTAAAATGTTTTATTGAAAGTTCTAGTATAAATGCAAGAGACAGCTCTGTGACATAAACTTTGTTTACATGTTAAACCCTCTTCGTTTTCTTTCACAGCTGTTTTAGCCCCGCCCCACCCAAAGATATTCACGACCAGCTCCACTTGATTTCTTTGTCAGAATTGTTTTGAGAACTAGCTACAATTGCTGTGCCCGAAACTCCTGGAAATCCTCAGGAACTGTATCTGAAAAAGAAGTTACTGATTGTTAGGCAAACGTTCACAAAATCAAATTTACACGAGATATATTGGATCTCTTCAGAATCGGGGATTAGGCATTTGATGTTCCACTGGATTTGGTGTTGATAGAGATGTCAGAAGCTTGAACCATTTGATGAACTGATTATTCTGACATTTGTGTATGCTGTGAGAGTTTACCATGAGTGGATAATGAATATGAAAACCAAATTGATGTAAATAACCACATTGATTGATTAAATTAGATGTTCTACTCTACTAAAATCTGAAAGGGCAACCTTTATATTTGTTACAAAAATGATCAATGTTACTAGTGTTCTCAGAGGCAAAATCTGCTGCCAAGTATCCTGATCTGTGTATATTATGAACATACTGACACCGTCTTTAATTCACGATGATGTTGGCTTTGGCACCAACATGGAGACACTTTAGACAAAATCAGAATTGCTCTATGGCAATTTTATTCTGGATTGCTTGTTCTTTTAGCACAGTGTTTGGAACCAGGAATTTAATTATTTTTATTATTTATCCTTGAGAGATGGATTTCACTCGAGAAACTACCACGAACACCCAGTCCGAGTTGGCCTTGAGAAGGTGATGCTGAGCCACCTTTTATAGTGATTTCAATCCCCATGCTCACAACGCTCCTTTCTAGACTTAATTTACTTCTAAAGGACAGAGATATCCAAGAGCAGTCCAAATAAACCGACTGACTCCAAACTGAATTCAAGTGTATTTACATAAATCCAAATACGCTCAGCCGAGTCAATTAAACAATTTTCTGAATGCCCTGACCAATACTTACTGCTCGACCAATCCCATCGAAAAGCAAGCTGACAAATCATGAATTGATCTTATTCCTTTTGTGGGGGTGGGGGTGGGGGTGGGGGTGGGGGGGGGGGGGGGGGGGATGGTCACTATTATGCTGTGGTAGTGTCTGCACCTCTGAACCAAGAGACATGGGTTTAGGTGCTAGAGGTGTGGGCATAACATCTGTGAATAGGTTGAATAAGATCTATTCTTTTTGATGAGAAAGTAACTGTGTGTACAACAGTTACTGTACAGATCTACAAAACAATAATAACAACACTAATAATGTAATTCCAGGGCTGAGGATGTTAAGGCACCTTTTACAATTGTAACTTTCTCTTTTACTGTTGCCTCATATTTTAATAGGAGCTAAAACAGTTAATCCACAGGAATATGGTGTTACCTTGGAGACATCAGGATACACAGACTCCCAAGAAAATGCGCAGACCCCTTTCAGCAACAGCGGAATAGATCTTCTGCTCACTGATGATTTGTAGGCCTGACCTTAGAATCATAGAGTCATACAACATGGAAACAGGCCCTTCTGCCCTTCATCCATACCGACAATGTTTCCTAAACTGAACCAGTCAAATTTGCTTGTGCTTGGCCAATATCCCTCCTTCCTATTCATGTACCTTGAACAAATGTCTTTTAAATGTTGTAACTGTCCCACCTCTACCACTTCCTCTGGCAGTTTGTTCCATATATGCAACCCTGATCTTGAACTTATGGAGTCATTGGGCAAGTGACCCTAACATTTGTTGTAGGTGCCCACCTCTAGGACGCTGAGTGAGCAAACAGCATCCCAAGCCATGTCACATCACTAAGGAACTGGGTGCACCAAACTAAAAACTTCAACACGTTTTACTGTGGCTGGATCCTGATCTCTGCCATGTTCAGTTACCACAGCAAACTAGCCTTCTAGGTTTCTGCTGGTTGCAGTTCCACTAAGATTGAGGTGCTTCATGTAGGAAGGTAATATCGGGAGCAGGAACTTGGGCTGAGGACATCATCTACTAATTTTATCTGTCCAGAAGGAACCATGATGAACTAAAAATATACACATGACCCTGATGCACAGAAACCTCTCTATTATATAGTGTGAAAGAAGTTAGTATTCCTGACTCAAGACACGTAAAAGAGTTCTTAGCTTTGAGAAGTTCAACAAAGTGTTTTTCTTCTAGTTTTCATCAAGGATTTTCTCAAGCTGTCTTTCATCTTTTCAGATGTTGCTTAGCCTGTTGTGTACTTTCAGATTCAGAATGTACATATTGTTAATTAGCTATGCTGACGTCTCTTTCACACAAATAGTGATGGACAACAGTTCCTTACCATTGCAGCGGTATTTGAGGTTGGACCAGATGATGTTCTCCTGGGAAAAACAGAAGACTCCCAGTCTTCCACCTCGCATAGTGGTATCTATTGTAACTCCTGAGTCAGCCACCAGATCAGAACCTTCATAAAACCTCGCTCTGTGAAAAGCACACCAGCTATTATGAATAACAATTTAACCTTTTACGTTTAGTTTGTATTAGTTCTGTCAATATAGAAATATATCCTAATAAGACATTCACAGAGAGAAGTACAGAAGGGATGATCCAAAGCTTAGATGAAGAGATGGAGCATATCGTGAAGATCCAACAGGAAGGAGGATTAACATTTCACCTCCAAAAAAGCTGACCATTACGTGTAAATCAGAGTCAAAATGTGCGGCGCTGGAAAAGCTCAGCAGGTCAGGTAGCATCTGAGGAGTAGGACAGTCGACGTTTCAAGCATAAGCTCTTCATTCCTGATGAAGGGCTTATGCCTGAAATGTCAACTCTCCTGCTCCTCAGATGCTGCCTGACCTGCTGTGCTTTTCCAGCGCCACACATTTTGACTCTGATCTCCAGCATCTGCAGTCCTCCCTCTCTCCATCACATGTGAATGCCAATTAGAAATGATGCACCAAAATGATGGTCTGTACTCTGACAGTATCAGCAGAGTTCTTGTACTGATGCATGATTTTTAAAAATATGTTCACATGCGCATCTCCCGCAAGGGCCCAACTCTAACACTGTCCTTGAGAAGTTTCAGGTGAACTGACTTCACGGACTTCATTGCTATCTTCAGTATTGCTGTTAGTGAGCGAGTTCCAGGATTCTGACCCAGTGACACTGGAGGAACAGTGATATATCTCCAAGTCAGGATGGTGGGTTGCTTGGAGGAGAACTTACAGGTGGTGGAGCTCCCATGTATCTACTGCCCTTTGATTGTTTTGGATGGTAAAGTGTAAGAGTTTAAAGATGCTGTCAAAAGAGCCTTTGAGTGTCTTTAGAATATCTTGTAGATGGTACGCACTGCTGCTACTGCGCATCAGTGGTAGATAGAGAGTTAGGTGTTAGATTGCAAGCCATTCAAGCAGACTGATTTGCCCTGGATTTTGAGTGACATCACACTTGGTCAAGTGCTTTCTCCTCTCACTTTCTCTCTCAAGATCAGCTCTGTCATTTGGACCAAAACTATAAAGAGGTCAGGAGTGAAGTGGTCCTGGCAGAACTCAAACTGAGTGGAGTATTGAGTGTGTGAGCAATTATTGTTGAATAAGTGTCGCTTAATAAGACCATCAACCACACACTTTGCTGCTAATTTGTGGGTAGATTGATAGGGCAGTAAATTTCCAGATTGGATTTGTCCTGCTTCATTCTCAGGAATGAAGAGCTTATGCTCGAAACGTCGACTGTCCTACTCCTCAGATGCTGCCTGACCTGCTGTGCTTTTCCAGCGCCACACTTTTTGACTCTGATTCACACGTAATGGTCAGCTTTTTTGGAGGTGAAATGTTAATCCACTTTCCTGTTGGATCTTCACGATATGCTCCATCTCTTCATCTTAGTTAGTTTTACTTAACTAAGCTGAGTTCTGATGAAGACTGTCTGGATTCAATACATTAACTCTGTTTTCTCTCTTACAGATGCTGTCAGAGCTGATGTGTTTCTCAAGCACTTTCCATTTTTGTTTCAGATTTCCAGCCGTTGTAGTTCTTTGTGTTTAATTGCTATTATGAATGACTCAGTGTCAATTAAACAACCATGGTCTCAGGTTAAAACCATTATGCCATAAGGACACCCCAAGAACTTTAAATGGTATGCTCTCATTTTCTTTTAATCTTTTATTTATCTTTAACTTGTATTCTTGGCATTTTGCGGTTTAACACTGCAAAAGAACTTTGTAATTAGCTTCTTACTGACACAATAGACATTCGGCAGCTACATTTTTTGTTAGTGAGATATATATTCTTGTACTTGAAAAGAATTTAAAAACATTCATTGCAGCCAACTAAAGAGGTCAAAAAGAGGGGGCCTGATTCACACCACCTCACCTGTTGTGGCAATTATAGTCCTGACTATTCTCAAGATGAACCATAATAGATAAGTAAACATTAACTCTGTTTTTCTCTCTCTACAGATGATGATTGACTTGCTGAGTTTCTCTAGTATTTACTTCAGATTTCCAGCATTTGCAGTATTTTGCCTTTACTACTTATGTAACAATTACAATGAGTAGATGTAACTCTAAGCAAGCTTGTATTTGAACTTTACTTATTTTCTCATTTTGGTTTTTTTCAAATAATTTTGTAATATTTACAATAATTACTTCTTACTTGTGTCCTGTGTACACAACCGTGCAAAACATTGCTGATAAAATTTGATTCAGACAGGCATAAAATAATATACAAACAGGAAGAAGAAATATCTGGCACACAGAGTGCGATTGTTCTTATGGAGATAGTGGAACATAGGAACAGAAAGAGGCCATTTAGTCCCTCAAGCTAATTGAATAATTTGGGATTGACATCAGGAAATTCTTCTCGGTATACTGGTCAACTCATGAAATTACTTAGGGTCCACTGTCCTGCATTATCTTGTGTAATAATGTATTGTCTTCCTCACGCATTGCTATCTTGTGAATTGATTTGTTTTTGGTAAGTGCAGTATATTGTAAATGGTTTCACTCAGTGTGTATGTGAAAATGGTTAATAGGTCTAGTTTTATTAAAATGTGTCACACAATAGAAAGAAAAGGACTGTGTTAGATGACATTCATAAATAGCAGAGTTAACAGTGATCCAAGGACACTTCAGAGGAAGGGTCACTGGACCCAAGATGTTAACTGTGATTTCTCTCCACGATGCTGCCAGATTTACTGAGCTTTTCCAGCAATTTCTATTTTTGTTAAGGTAAGATTTCCACTCTACCTGATATATCCAACCTGCGGTCTATGTTGCAAAAACCAGCGGTAAGAAACCTTATCTTCCCAACCCACATCTCTGGGGTCTTTCCATAGTAGTCGGACCTGGTCTGTGGTGTCTCCTGTGTGCCAGAGTGCATTTCGTAGATGCTCACCAGGTCCAGTGTTTGACTTGACTGCCTATAAGACCAATTATGACAGGAAATTAAAATGTTTACAAGTGGTATCAATCTCAATAATCAATTAAAAAGATAAAATGTCAAAAAAACAGTTGATTTCCTTCACAAGAACAGAAGAAGCTGAAAAAGCTCAGCAGTCTGGCAGCATCTGTGGACAGAAATCAGACTTAATGTTTCAGGTCCAGTGATTCTTCCTCAGAACTAACCTCGGGTCACTGGTCCAAAATGTTAACTGTGATTTCTCTCCACAGCTTCCGCCAAATCTGCTGAGCTTTTCTAGCATTTTATGTTTTTGTTTCCGATTTCCAGCATCGGTAGTTCTTTTGGTTTTTATTTAAGTACATTCCTACTCTGGCCTTCCTCTAATGCCTGTATACCTTGCCATAGAAAAGGGAACCAAATTGTTCACAAATTCAAAGTGGGCCAAAATAGTATAGTTTTAGCTAAACTCCCCTATTTTTATACCCTGTTCCTTTATTTCAAAGGCCAATGTTACACGTGCCTTCCCTAACACCTGCTGGCTTTTTGTGATTAATGCTCGAGGATCTACAAATTCCTTGGTGCTATAACATTCTGCATTTAATTTAAATAACAGTCAGCCCCTCTATTCTTCCTGCCAAAGTGCATAATCTCACATTTTTCCACATTATATTTCATCTGCTAAGTTTTTGCACATTCTCCTAACCTGTCTGTAGACTGTCATCATTATGACTTGGCTTCTCACTTATTTTTAAGTCATACACAAACTTAGCAGTAGTACATTCACTTCCATAATCCTAGTCATGAATATATATTGTAAATAATTCTGGGTCAAGGATTGACCCCCGTGACACTTCAATAGTTACAGATTGCTCTCTTGAAAATACACATTTTATCCCAAGTCTTTGACTTGTATTAATTAACCAATCTTCTATCCATGCTCATACATTACCCCCATACCATGGATAGTTGGAGTCTTTTTCTCAGGGTAGAAATGCCAATTACTAAGGGACATAGGTTTAAGGTATAATTGGGAAAGTTTAAAGGAGATGTGAGAGACAGGTTTTTTTTACACAGAGGGTGGTAAATGCCTGAGGTGGTAGAAGCAGATACAATATTAATGTTTAAGAAGTATCTTGACAGATTTATGAACATGCAAGGCATAGAGGACAATGGACCATGTGGAGGCAAAAGCTTTTAGCTTAGAAAGGTTAGAATGGGCTGCTAAGTGGAACTGAGTCCATGGAAAGATCAGCTATGATCTTACTGAATGGTGGAGTAGGCTCGATGGGCCAGATGGCCTACTCCTTCTCCAATTTCTTGTGTAGACAAGTCCCAGAGAGCCATTGAATTATCCAGATACCTCTTGGAGCAAGCTGAAGGCATTCTCCCCTGTCTGTATACAGTCGGTTTTGATATCACACAATAGTCCTGTTCTTGTGCGATCGCACAATAGCCACACCATATAAACTAATGGGACTAGAATCACATTATAACCAATATAGGTAAGGAAAGTAATGATCTAAATTCTTATTTGGGTTAAAGCCAATTTGCGTTGAAGAAACAGGCATAGCAGAAGTATCTGCACTTATATAGCCATTATTGATCAAATATATTATGGTATTTTCTAATCAACCTCTTCAAAGATTTTCCTACATATGTCTGGAGCAGGGAGGACATGAACCTAGGGTTCTGGCTCAGAGGTAGAGACACTACCATTGTACATAAGAGACCTATCCATTATTGAATCAATAAACTGCTGCTTGATTCACTTCATAGCTGTCTTGCTTCAAGTGTCTTTAGAGGCTTCACAACAACTGCAAGATGAGTGGAGTTGCAGCAAATTTAGTTAGCAGCTCAAAGTTAAAACAATGCAACAAATATATTTTAAGCAGAGTTATAGGAATAAATAGTAGACTTGATGTTCATCTACTCCCAATGAGTGAGAATGGGTTTGGGATGCAGAGGACTGTGGAATCAGCTCACTGTGACTGTTTTGATTGCTGCTTTATGGTGGTGGATTTTGTGTGGTGGAAGTGTCCCAGCTTCAAGAGACAAGGAACCTCATGAATTTATGTAAATCAAGCTCAGCCAGTGTTATGTGAGAGCCCAATTTAAATTTGAAACGATGTTGCATTGATTTCCCAGTGCCTGGGAAACCTGGCAGTGATTGGAAAGTTCTGGATTAGTGGTGCTGGAAGAGCACAGCAGTTCAGGCAGCATCCACGAAGCTACTTGGATGCTGCCTGAATTGCTGTGCTCTTCCAGCACCACTTATCCAGAATCTGGTTTCCAGCATCTGCAGTCATTGTTTTTTACATAGTGAATGGAAAGTGACAGCAGCTGTGTTAATGTCAGTGCCTTCTGCAGCACTCCTTCTGAGCTAGGAAGGATGGGAAGGCTACCCTCCCCACGCAAGCAGTAACTCAACAAAACCTTAAACTTCATTCTGCTGATCACAGCCTTCCTTTTTGTCCTGCGAGATTACCTGGTGTCTCTCCTCAAAATCTCACAGTACAAAGAAGGTACAGTACAGGAACAGGCCCTTTGGCCCACAAACCTGCGCTGACACATGATGCCTTTTTAAACTAAAAGATTTTGCCTCCACGTGGTCTGTATCCCTCTCTGCACTGCCTATTCATATATCTGTCAAGATGCTTCTTAAATATTGCTATTGTGTCTGCTTCTACCACTCAGGCACTTACCACCTGCTGTGTTTAAAAACAACTTGTCTCTCACATCTCCTTTAAACTTTTCCAATTTTATCTTGAACCTATTTCCCTAGTAACTGACATTTTGAGCCTGGGGAAAATGCTCTAACTACCCATTCTATCCATGCCTCTTATAATCTTGTAAACTTCTGTCAGGTCATCCATAAGACCGTAGCAGCAGAAATTAAGTCTGCTCTGCCATTCAATCATAGCTGATAGGTTTTTCAACCCCATTTTCCCACTTTCTCCCCATAATCTTTGATCCCCTTGGCAATCAAGAACTTATCTATCTCTGTTTTAAATATACTCAGTGGTCTCACCTTCTCAATCTTTTGTGGCAATGAATTCCACAGATTCACCACTATCTGTCTAAAGAGGTTTCCCCTTATCTCCATTCTAAGAGTCTTCCCTTTAGTCTAAGACTGTGCCCTTGCATCCTGCTCTGTCCTGCCAATGGAAACATTTTCCTAACGTCCACTCTGTCCAGGCCATTCAATATTTTGTTAGTCCGTCAACCTTCAACATTCATGTGAACCCAAACTGAGTTTGTCTAATCTCTCCACATAACTAATACCCTCCAAACCAGACAACATCCTAGCAAACCTTTTCTGTTCCAATATCCAAAGCATTCATGTATTTCTGGTAATGTAGTAAAAAGAACTGTATGAAAATTCCAAATGTGGCATGACTAAAGTTTTATATAATTGGCAAGTCATGCTGCATTTTTTATACTCTAAGCTCTGATCAATAAAGGCAAACATGTCATATACCTTCTTGACCATCTTATCACACTTTTGTTGCCACTTTCAGGGAACTTTGGACCTATATGTCTATATCCCTCTATGTTAATGCTTCTAAGGGTTCTGCCTGAAGTGGGAGATGGCACAGGGCAGGGTGAAATGAGGCACATGACACACAAGATGGCCGCTGAGCCATAAGTTGGCCACTTGCCACACAAGATGGCCAACAGACCACAATATGGAGACGGACTGCAGAGCAAACACAGATACTGCCTGGGGCCACCAGAATGCCAGCATAATGCACTCATAACCCAGTTGATTAGTTTAAGGTGGGTGGGGGAGATAATACACATGAGTAGTGTATACTCCTTGCCAAATACTCCTTGCCAAAGTATCTAGGTCCAGCCATCACCTTTGATAGAAATGCTAACAGACTCAATACAAAGTGTTTATAGCCAGGGCTGCAGTAATCATACCTCTCAGGAAGAGTGATTAGCACCCATTACTACAATAATGGACTTCTGTGCTGACGCTGAAATTGACATTGTCTGCGCTGAAACTGACAATGACTGCACCGAAACTATCAAAGATTCTGCAATGTTTACAATAAACAAACCATATTACAAAAACAATAATCTCATCACTGACCAATTATATTGCAAAATGTATAAAAGTGTCTTGATATGTGCTCTGGGTTGAGAGAGGACTTGCAGCTGTTGGTGTCTTTCTCTTCCCCGGAGCTCCAGTATTTCCTTGTGCAATGAACTCTGTCATTGAACCCCAACTCTGACTCCTCGGCTGGTGATTTTCTCCACAACATGCCCTTTACTGTATACTTCCCTCCTGCTTTAGACCTACCAAAACACATCACCTCGCATTTGCTTGGATTAAATTCCATCCACCATTTCTCCAATCTATCTATGTTCTGCTTTATCCTCTGGCAATCCTCCTCACCATCTGTAGCTCCCCCAATCTTTGTCTCAATCTCTTGTTTCCCCTCTCTCTCCCTGTCATTGAAGCCAAAAAAAAAGTGAGCAAACGTATTATGAAGAGACAATGTAAGTTCCACGTGGGTGCTTGGCTGATGTAACTTAATCAGATGTTCAGAAGAATCCCCATTAGTGTGACTGTAGTTGCAGTGGTGGAGTGGGAGTAGTTTCAAGGAAGTTCCCAGCCAAAGCCTGTGCATAACTAATACAGTAATTTGTACCCATACTATAATGTAAAGTGTCCCAACATCCAGGATTGTGGCATCAGGGCACACTCTCGAGCAACACACTCTCAAATCTGATCTCCAGCATCTGCAGACCTCACTGTCTCCAAATATATTGTCACCCAATTTCACAAATTGCCACATATCATACTTGCTGGCATACTCATCAGGATTATTAAATTTAGAATCCTACTAAAACTGCTTCCATACTACACAACTGTCCCTGGAAAAATCAAAACCTTGACCTTGGGGCTCAGTGTACCTTGAGCTGGATACCAGGCTCGGCCACAGCACGGAATGGGGTTGCTTGCCAATAGGTCTGCTCCGTCTGTTTCCACATGACCACATAGAAGCTAGAACTATCCTGGTATCCAAATATAAAGCCAGCATAGTCGTCATCTGTCATGGTGTTTACGTGGAAAGTACCTTCAAAATCGACTCCATTAAAAGCAGTATAACCTGTAAGATCACCAGAAATTAGCTGTCAGTCCACTGACCCATGCTTCCTTAGAGTGAAGATTGGTCATTGGTTATTGTAAATGCTCTCAAAATAGTAATATTGAAGTGCAGCAGAGAGTAAACTACAGAGAATTATATAAGGTTTTACTGTAATTACTGGACCTGAACAAGTCTGATGCACACCATGTCTATGATTCATATAAATCACCTTATTTCACCAAATTCTATCAACATATTCTTCCATTCCCTTTTGTTTATCTAGTTCCTCATTAAATCTACCCGTGCTATTCCCCCACCATTTCACATGGTAGCAAATTCCAGGATTCTCATAAGTTCTGTATTGGATTCATCAGTGACTATCTTATTATGAACTAATTTATAATATCCCCTTCAAAGCAGGTAATTCCCCATGATAAATAAAGGTTAGTACTTGGAACCAACAGAGAGGGACCATGTTTTAGTATATAAGTCAATCTCTCACTGGCAGGTTTGCTGGTACAAATGGCTCATAAAATGTGGCTTTTTCACCCAGCCTTGACCTGTGTGCAATTTTATACAGTATAATCAAAATGCTAGATTAGGACTGGCCACAATTTTTCATCCTGCAGTTGTTGTCTAGGAACGGGAAGGAGACCCAGCAGATCAGCCTCCTGAGGTTACATACCCCCTTCTCTGGATCTATGCCTTTGTCTTCCCCACAAAAATTAACACCCACTTTGTCTTTTGTTCTTTAACACTTTAGAACTCCAGCTTCACTTAACCTTTTGCTGACCTGCCCTTCTGTTTTACTTAGTCCTCCTACTTTTCATAAAACTCAAGACTTTTCCTCTTTTTTTTGAGAAACTTACATTCGTTAACCCATTTAATTTACTGCTTCCAAAACAAGATGAAACTGAAGAAGACTTATTTATTTCATCTCAAATTTTGTTCATATGGTGTATTCTATCAAGTTTCATGACTATTATACATGACAGATATTCTAAAGCTAAAATACAGACACCTCTACACTGAAATGCACTGAATGATTTCACATACCAACTGCCAGACCAGGATCGCTGTTCATCGTCTGCACAATTTCCATACCCTGTAATGAGTCAGTTGATTAGGGAAGATGGCAACAACAATTTGTCATTATGTAGCACTTATTTTTATTTCACTTTTATATGAGAGGAGATTACATAGATAGAGGAAGGTAAGGCCAATGGAAGGATTTGTCATCAAAGATAAAAACGTTAAAACCAATGTGGTTCCAGATGAGGAGCCAATGTTGTTCAGTGAGCAGAGGGGTGAACAGGATTTGGGATGAACTAGGATGCGGGCAACAGATTTTTGGAATAAGCTTAGAGAAGGAGGCCAGCCAGTAGAACATTAGAATATCTGGAGATAAAATCCCTACAGCGTGGAAACAGATCCTTCGCCCAACAAGTCCAAACCAACCCTCTGAAGAGTAACCCACCCAGACACATTCCCCTACCCTATATTTATCCCTGACTAATGCACTTAATCTACAATCCCTAAGCACTATGGGCAATTTAGCATGGCCAATTCACCTGACCTGAACATCTTTAGATTGTGGGAGGAAACCGGAGCACACCTACGCAGACATTGGAAGAACATGCAAATTCCACATAGAAAGTTGCCCCAGACTGGAATCGAACATAAGTCCCTGGTGCTGTGAGGCAGCAGTGTGAATCACTGAACCACCATGCCATCTGTAGCAAGTAACAAAGGCATTGAAAACAGTTCTGTCTTGTGCTTAATATAGCTTTAACATTGTAAGATTTCTGAAGGCACTTTACGGGAGCATTGTAAGGCAAAATTTGAATGAAAACGTGGTCAAAGAAGTAGGACTTTAAACAGCATAATGAAGGAGTGGAGAATCATGATGCTCACTTGGAGACATGATGGGCTGAATGGCCTCTTTCTGCATTATAACACTTTTGTGATCTGGGGTAGAGAGAAGGAAATGTTTAGGGAAGGAATTACAGAATTTAACAGTGACTGAGAGTTAGACAACTGCTAATCAAATGGAAAGATATAAAACACTGCTGTACTGCAGGTTTGTGAAGTTATGTACATTTTTATGAAAAATTACCTGATTCAATACAACCCAGTTTGGATCAATTTGTGCGTCTCCTTCAGGGTCAAGAACCACTGTTTGGTATGCTCTGAAATCAGTCAGAGTCACCTCTGCGTTCTCAGGACAAACATCAATTCTGTCAATGATTTGATCATGATCAAAATCACCTTCACAGATATCTCCCACTCCATCAACTGAATAAAAGAAAGAAAGAAAGTACAATAAAGTGTATTGCATTACACATTCTCTACATCCAATGGCATGTTTTACTCGGTATTCACTGGATTTCCAAACTTGCATTCAAACAATCACACATTCGCTGCAACCAGGGAGTTTCAAAGCTTGTCACTATTATACAATGGTCAGAGCTGATCTAAGTGGGGTGAATGGTCACAACCTGGTTGCATGAACTACCTTCAAAATCTTTGTGCATGGAGTCACAGCCAGGTATAGATCCCAACCAGCCCCTGGACGATGCTCTTCATCAGGTGCACTGGCTGTTGCTCCTTTTTTGGGTCAGAAATGATGACATTTCTAGCTTTGAACCCCCTTACGCTAACACTCTGCCCCTAACTCCACTGGCCACCCCTGACACATGGGCATCGTTTGTGGAGAATAAATTATGAGCAATGGATTTTTGGCTCCATTGAGAGTACAGGGAAGAATGGCAGTAACAATTCTGAAACATCAAACTAGGATGCAATTAAAGCTTCACAGAACTTGTTACAACAGAAAAAGACTGTGGGTGTCTTAAGATACACAAGTACACAGATAATGGTGGAATTTACTGGAGGTGATATGAGTCACGCCTTTGACTGGAAAGCCCCATGTTAACTCATTACAGGAATGTCCATTGCATTAATTGGGCAAAGTTGAAAATCACACAACACCAGGTAATAGTCCAACAGGTTTATTTGGAAGCACTCACTTTCAGAGCCAGCTACCTGACGAAGGAGCAGAGTTCTGAAAGCTTGTTCTTCCAAATAAACCTGTTGGACTATAACCTGGTGTTGTGTGATTTTTAACTTTGTCCACCCCAGACGAACACCAGCATCTCCAAATCATTAACTGGACAGCAGCAGGTTTACGCCTGCTCAAGGATGTTGGAGTTGGGGTGGCCGGAGGCCAGCAGCTCTTCATTGCTCAGCAGTGCCACCAGAAGGCAGTGGATGTTGATGCTAATACACATAGCACAAGTGAGTGATGGAAATGTTGCAGTGTAAAGGTCGTGGGGGTGTGGGACAAGCAGCAAGGACAGGTCCTCAGCAGGTCCCTTCCCATCCCAATGCTGCGTCCCTCAATCAAACACTTTGGAAAAGGGACCACCCTGACAAGGTTTGCTTATCAGGCTCCATGCAGTGAGTCCCTTGCCCATCTCTGAGTGATTACCAGTAGTACCAAGATCTTCAAGGTGACAATAATTAGAAGGTTATGGAAGGTGTAAGAAAGAAGGCCAGCCAGAACATTAGAATATCTGGATATAGCGCTAACAAAGGCATTGAGAACAGTTCAGTCTTGTGCTTAATACAGCTTTAATATAGTAAGATTTCCTAAGGCACTTTGATTAGGTTAGATTATTTACAGTGTGGAAACAGGCCCTTCGGCCCAGCAAGTCCACATTGACCCGCCGAAGCGTAACCCATCCATTCCCGTACATTTACCCCTTTACTTAACACTACGGGCAATTTAGCATGGCCAATTCACCTGATGTGCACATCTTTGGACTGTGGGAGGAAACCGGAGCACCCGGAGGAAACCCACGCAGACACGGGGAGAATGTGCAAACTCCATACAGCCAGCCGCCTGAGTCGGGAATTGAACCCGGGTCTCTAGCACTGTGAGGCAGCAGTGCTAACCACTGTGCCACCGTGCCGCCCACCAGTAGCATTGTCAGACAAAATTTCAATGAAAACTTGGTCAAAGTGGTAGGGCTTTAAACAGCATAATGAAGAAGTGGAGAGTTATGATGCTCACTTGGAGAGCTGATGCAGACATGATGGGCTGAATGGCCTCCTCTTGCTCGTGGGCAAAGGCAGTGAGATCTGCCACCCTGCTGCTGCATGAAATTCCATCCTATGTTTATCTAAAATAGGTTGGGGAAGTTTTACCATTTTCAGTTGAAGTAATTTGTTAAGAGATTTACGGCACCCTCAGAACAACTTTCCTCATACAAACCGGCTCCTCTATGCTTCATTAATTGTGCCATTCCCTTTCAAACTGGAACTGGATGGCAGGAAGTGCTGGCTTCCTGTCTGCCACTACATCCACAGAATGTCCAGGTGCCTGTTTGTAAAGCAGAAAGCGAGCTTTGCTCCCCTCTGGGCTATAGTCATGGGGCACCACTGTGAGAGGGCAGTTTTTGGCTTGTAGCATCTGCAGTGATGTGCAGCTGGGCTTCATAATAGGGCACCAACAGTGTGTACACCTGACTGTGAGTGTCACCCCTTACCCCCACCCCCCACCCCAACCCCAGTGGGACTCTCTGTGTTCTTTCCAGTCTAGCAGTTAGACAGACCATTGTTCTGCCATTCCCACATTCTGATCACTTAATCTGAACTATCAACATCCTTTCCCCATCAGCACTCCACACTCCACCACCCCCATACCGCTCCCTCCCCCACTACAAACTACAACGTAAATACTGCTCCCTCCATAGTTCACTTCAGCTCTGATGAAGAGTCTTCTAGACTCAAAACATTAGCTTGCTTTCTCTCCATGGATACTGTCTGACCTGCTGTGATCTCTAGCATTTATTGTTTTCAGTATAAATTCCAGCATCTGCAGTAATTTGCTCCTATCCCATGCACCAACCTCTGTGTAAAAGCTTGCCTTGCACATTTCCTTTAAACTTTACCCCTCTCACTTTAAACCCAATCCAGTCCCACCTGCAAGCACCTGGCCCATATCCCTCCAAACCCTTCCTATTCATATACCCATCCAAATGCCTCTTAAATGTTGCAATTGTACCAGCCTCCACCACTTCCTCAGGAAGCTCATTCCCTACACATACCACCTTCTGTGTGAAAACGTTGCCCCTTAGGTCTCTTTTATATCATTCCCTTCTCACCCTAAACCTATGCCCTCTAGTTCTAGACTCCCTGACCCCAGGGAAAAGACTATGTCTATTTATCCTATCCATGCCCCTCATAATTTTGTAAATCTCTATAAGGTCACCCCTCAGCCTCCAATGCTCCAGGGAAAACAGCCCCAGGCTGATCAGCCTCTCCCTATAGCTCAAATCCTCCAACTCTGGCAACATCCTTGTAAATCTTTTCTGAACCCTTTCAAGTTTCACAACATCTTTCCGATAGGAAGGAGACCAAAATTGAACGCAATATTCCAACAGTGGCCAAACCAATGTCCTGTACAGCCGCAACATGACCTCCCAGCTCCTGTACTCAATACTCTGACCAATAAATGAAAGCATACCAAACACCTTCTTCAATATTCTATCTACCTGTGACTCCACTTTCAAGGAGTTATGAACCTGCACGCCAAGGTCTCTTTGTTCAGCAACACTCCCTCGGACCTTACCATTAAGTGTATATGTCCTGCTAAGATTTGCTTTCCCAAAATGCAGCACCTCGCATTTATCTGAATTAAACTCCATCTGCCACTTCTCTGCCCATTGGCCTATCTGGTCAAGATCTGATAAATAAGAACATTGAAGGGAGGGAATAACTCAGGAAAGTCACAATCATCACAGAAGTGGCACAGAGTAACCTATTTGACCCGTGAGCTATCAAGTGCACAGATCCTGATGTACCTTATCCCATGGTCTTAGAAGAAGTAGCTAGAGAGATAGTTGATGCATTGATCTAGAAGTCAATGTGTATGGTCCCATTAGAATTTGAACACTAGTAGCACTCAGACTCACAGTTATCATCCTCTTGCCCTGGATTAGCTACCAGCCTGCAGTTATCTGGACCAGGTGGAAATACATCTGGAATTCCATCATTGTCATCATCGTCATCACACTCATCTCCAAGCCCATCCTTATCCGTGTCCAGTTGGGAGCTATTAATGACGGTGGGGCAGTTGTCATTGCTGTCTTGATGCCCATCTCCATCGCTGCCAAAGTAAAGCAGTGTATTGAAGCATAACTGCATGATATCCTTTTGCTGGAGTTGTGTGTGAAATTGCTGTTATAAATATTTTATAAATCATTATGACTTTAGGAACACTTTTTAATCATTTGCACATCAGAAAATAACGTATAGAACATCAAGCACAGAATCATACACTCATGTACACCTTGTGATGAACTTGGTTTGTTCCACCAAGACAGAACAGCATCAAATATTAACAGAAGTGTCAATATGGGAAAATTCAACATTACTCTATTTAGAACTTCTAACTGTTGAAATCTTATAAGATTTGTCAACAAATTACATACTTTCCGCTTTCTTAAGGAAGACACATGGTATTACTGCTGCCACTGTGGTTTTAAATGGCTGCCAGATACTTTTGGCCAAATGTGTTTTTCCCATTGGGTAGCCAGACAAAATATTTGCATGGGCTGATACTGAATCAACCCCATTGATATTTGAGTGTCTTTTATAGGAATAATTTTCTGCCTCATGGTGGGGAACAGTAAAAGTACATCCCACAAATTTGTATTAGTACAATGTACACGATCTTCCTGTAGCCACTTATCCAATAGTCAGCCCTGGTAGAGGAGCCACCCTAACCAGCAGCTCATTCCAAAACAGACTCTTGTAAGGTACAGTATCCTCAAATATTAATGGAATTAGGTCAAAATTGGACCAATAATATACTAGAACATAGAACATAACAGCGCAGTACAGGCCCTTCAGCCTTTATGTTGCGCCAACCTGTGGAACTAAGCTGAAGCTCATCTATCCTACACTATTCCATTTTCATCTGCAAGTTTATCCAATGACCATTTAAATGCCCTTAAAGTAATAGTGTTCTAACATCAGCCATTCTGCTGACAAGTTACTGAACTTGAAATGTTAACTTTGTTTCCTCCGTACAGATTCTGTCAGACCTGCTGAGTTTCACCAGCAATTTCTGTTTTTGTTTGAGACTTTGTCTTGATTTTGTCATTCAATGTGAACAGGGTACCTGACTTCTAAAGACAGCCTGACAAAAAGGATGCTCACAAACATGTCAACTGGACAGCGTTTTAGTGAGTCCAATCCCTAAATAGACATGAGTAACTCCTAAACTACTTCCACAACTTTGGAAGCTCAGCAGAACTCTACAGAAATATTTCTCCTCTGCAGTAGTTATGTCAGGACATCAAGAAAAATCCTGTTAAATTCAGGACTCGCACGGTTTATCTAGCAATCTTTTCACAGATAGATATGCTTTCATAGCATTTGATATCCTGACAGGATATTGGGTTTTAATTTCCAATGTTGTTCTAAATGAAATAAATAATAAACTATAACATATAGTCAGAAAATAGCACAAAAGCATGTAAACACTACAGGTTGCACCCTGGTGATGATTTGAACACTCAAGTAGTGATAAAAATTCTTCAGGAAGAATGAGACACCTTTTGCAAGTTTATCTGATTCAGCACTGCCTGCAAGCATTCTGATGAAGTATTTGCTATGCTTGTAGTAGGCACTCCTTATTAAATCGATAAAGCGTGGAGCTGGAAAAAGCACAGCAGGTCAATCAGTATCAGAAAAGCAGGAGCAGGAGGGTCGATGTTTCAACTTGGGACCTTTCACTCCTTATTAAATACTGTTTAGGAGTGAGGGAATTACTTACATTGAACTGTATGCTGTGCTATTAGGAACAAATTACTGCAAACGCTGGAACCTGTACTGAAAACAACAAATACTGGAGATCACAGGGGGTCAGACAGCATCCATGGAGAGACAGCAAGCTAACATTTCGAGTCTATGATGTGGAGGAGTTGGTATTGGACTGGGTTGGACAAAGTTAAATATCACGCAACACCAGGTTATAGTCCAACAGGTTTATTTGGAAGCACTAGCTTTCAGAGTGCTGCTCCTTCATCAGGTTCAAGATAACTCTTCAGCAGAGCTCTGCTGTTAGGTTATTTAAACCCAAACAGATTAACATGCTAATGTAGTTTATTGAGGTACCTATACTACAGCACACAATGTTCAAATATGAAAGCTTGTCTCCAGAGTTCATATTTTAGCAAGGCACTGATAGGGGTTCGCTTCAATTGTGATCAAAAATACGACTCCTCCAGTAACTATTACATGTTATCTTTGTTAGAAAGCAGGAAATGGCTAACAATATGGTCGACCAATTCAAAGAGTATTCTAGTCGGTAGCTCAGAGACTGTTATGGCCAGAGGCCTGGAGACTCATTATTCTCACTCAAAAGGAGTACTGTGTTTGACATAGCAGATTATAAAAAGGGAGTAAATCGCCAAGGAGAGATAAGACCAATGGAAGACAGGCAGTCAGACATTTCATATAACCCATGGACCATGTCCACACTGATTCTCCAGTGGATTCTGATCTTAACTTCTTTTTCTTTAAACATTCAGCCATTAAACTTTAAATATCAAAGTTTGGTTCAGATATAATAAACATTTTCTTAAGTTGTTCAGTGTTTGTTGCACTGAACAAGTTAGATCAGTAACTTTAATATGCATGTTACAGAATTCCAACAAAACATTTAATGTTTCATTAACCTCTCCCGAGCTGTTTAAATAAATGTATGCATCCTTTCAATTAGCACAGGAAATGTCTCTTTTCTTACCAAGGAGAGACAGTACATTTCAGAAATATCTGACCATTGGAGTAAGGTACCTGTCTTGATTTGTGTCACAGGAATCTCCAACGAGATCATTATCAATGTCTGACTGTAAACAGAAAGAAACAGTGGGCGTTAGAGGTAAAGCAAACAGGTCACAAGACACTGCATATAAATAAAATTGATATTCAGAGAAATCCATGTAGCGCCTCACATAAATTGATACAGGGTTACAATTTGTGAAAGTTGTAACCTATATTCCAAAAACTGAGCAAGGAATTTCAGGATTCTGCCAGAATAACAGAAAGGTCATTTTCATCTTGCCATTGAAAACATAACAAACAAATCAAAGTAAACTATTTTCACCAAAGTACAACTTCTGTTTTTAATGTAAGTCAACAGGAAATAGGCAAATCAAAGTAAAATTTATTGATAATGATCTAAGATTGTGCTAGACTGAGACATATCCTGTGTACAAACTGAGGAAATTATTCTGTCAAGTCAAAGCGGACTATATTCTTTTAGAAAAGAGAACTAGTAACTAGACAAGTTATACATTTTAACACGTTATGTTGAAATCTTTCTAGGTGGGTGATTTGAGTTTCATATCCCCAAGTGATACTTATTTTGAAATAATATCAACAAAACTGAGAGTGATTATGTACAAAAATTGTTTTTTTTTAGAACGTTGTTAACTTTTTGTGATTATCAAGTCAAATACCTTGCATGTACTTTCCAATTTAATACATTTAGTAGTAAGCATTTTTACTTCAGGTACAGTACAAAGAAATGCTTTTTACTTCATAATTGTGTTCTAAGACAGCAACACCAAAAATCTAATGTATTTTTTCTGTTTCCGCTGTAATAGAGGCCAACTAGTATGAAAGCAAATTATCTGCTAAGATGTGAGCTATTCAGGGACTTTAAATGCTATATGCATCTTTAAAAAGAAATGACATGGGCTTGGATTTACTGTGGATGTTATGAACATGCCATTGTCAGTAAGTAGTCAATACCAGTGCTATTACAATTTTAAGAATAAAAGTAGTTTTTGGTCTACATGACAGAGAAATGCAGAGCTGGTGTGATGTGCCAATATTTTAACAATCAGCAATCCCCTTTATTTCTGAATGCAATACACAGAAATACACTGAAAATCACTGATGATTTGCCTCAGTCAGATAGATGAGGGGACGTAAGTGTCACAATGTATTCAGCAGTGCAATGAAAAGAGTGCTCACTCATCTGATTGGAGCAAATGCTGTGGTCTTAGGGAGGTATAGGGCTGGAGAAGGTTACACAGTCACTGTGAAGCAACCTGAGCTAGAAGGTCAAAATTTCAATGTGGTCAGTGTCTATCAAAACCCCTAGATCTTTTGAAATGTGATGAACCTGTGAAAATCTTAACCACAGAAGGCTGTAGAGATGAAGTAACTGAATATAGTTAAGACAGAAATAGATGGATTTCTAGAAGGTAAAGATTCTGGATTAGTGATGCTGGAAGAGCACAGCAGTTCAGGCAGCATCCAACGAGCAGCGAAATCAATGTTTCAGGCAAAAGCCCTTCATCAGGAATAAAGGCAGTGAGCCTGAAGCATGGAGAGATAAGCTAGAGGGGGGTGGGGAGAAAGTAGCATCGAGTACAATGGGTGAGTGGGGGAGGGGATGAAGGTGAAAGGTCAGGGAGGGGTGGGTGGAGTGGATAGGTGGAAAAGGAGAAAGGCAGGTAGGACAAGTCCGGACAAATCATGGGGACAGTGCTGAGCTGGAAGTTTGGAACTAGGGTGAGGTGGGGGAAGGGAAATTAGGAAACTGTTGAAGTCCACATTGATGCCCTGGGGTTGAAGTGTTCCGAGGTGGAAGATGAGGCGTTCTTCCTCCAGGTGTCTGGTGGTGAGGGAGCGGCGGTGAAGGAGGCCCAGGACCTCCATGTCCTCGGCAGAGTGGAGGGGGAGTTGAAATGTTGGGCCACAGGGTGGTGTGGTTGATTGGTGTGGGTGTCCCGGAGATGTTCCCTAATGCACTCTGCTAGGAGGCGCCCAGTCTCCCCAATGTAGAAGAGACCGCATCGGGAGCAACGGATACAATAATTGATATTGGTGGATGTGCAAGTAAAACTTTGATGGATGTGGAAGGCTCCTTTAGGGCCTTGGAGAGAGGTGAGGGAGGAAGTGTGGGCGCAGGTTTTACAGTTCCTGTGGTGGCAGGGGAAAGTGCCAGGATGGGAGGGTGGGTTGTAGGGGGGCGTGGACCTGACCAGGTAGTCACGGAGGGAACGGTCTTTGCGGAAGGTGGAAAGGGGTGGGAAGGGAAATATATCCCTGGTGGTGGGGTCTTTTTCGAGGTGGCGGAAATGTCGGTGGATGATTTGGTTTATGCAAAGGTTGATAGGGTGGAAGGTGAGCACCAGGGGCGTTCTGTCCTTGTTGCGGTTGGAGGGGTGGGGTCTGAAGGCGGAGGTGCGGGATGTGGACGAGATGCGTTGGAGGGCATCTTTAACCACGTGGGAAGGGAAATTGCGGTCTCTAAAGAAGGAGGCCATCTGGTGTGTTCTGTGGTGGAACTGGTCCTCCTGGGAGCAGATATGGCGGAGGTGGAGGAATTGGGAATACAGGATGGCATTTTTGCAAGAGGTAGAGTGGGAAGAGGTGTAATCCAGGTAGCTATGGGAGTCGGTGGGTTTGTAAAAAATGTCAGTGTCAAGTCAGTCGTCATTAATGGAGATGGAGAGGTCCAGGAAGGGGAGGGAGGTGTCAGAGATGGTCCAGGTAAATTTAAGGTCAGGGTGGAATGTGTTGGTGAAGTTGATGAATTGCTCAATCTCCTCGCAGGAGCATGAGGTGGCACCAATGCAGTCATCAATGTAGCGGAGGAAGAGGTGGGGAGTGGTGCCGGTGTAATTACGGAAGATGGACTGTTCTACGTAGCCAACAAAGAGACAGGCATAGCTGGGGCCCATACGTGTGCCCATGGCTACCCCTTTGGTCTGGAGGAAGTGGGAGGATTCAAAGGAGAAATTGTTAAGGGTGAGGACCAGTTCGGCCAAACGAATGAGAGTGTCGGTGGAAGGGTACTGTTGGGGACATCTGGAGAGGAAAAAATGGAAGGCTTGGAGGCCCTGGTCATGGCGGATGGAGGTGTAGTGGGATTGGCTATCCATGGTGAAGATGAGGCGTTGGGGCCGGGGAAACGGAAGTCTTGGAGGAGATGGAGGGCGTGGGTGGTGTCTCGACCATATGTGGGGAGTTCCTGGACTAGGGGGGATAGGACAGTGTCAAGGTTGGTAGAGATGAGTTCAGTGGGGCAGGAGCATGCTGAGACAATGGGTCGGCCAGGGCGGTCAGGCTTATGGATCTTGGGAAGGAGGTAGAACCGGGCAGTGCGGGGTTCCAGGACTATGAGGTTGGAAGCTGTGGGTGGGAGATCTCCTGAGGTGATGAGGTTTTGTATGGTCTGGGAGATGATGGTTTGGCGATGGGTGGGTGGGGTCATGGTCGAGGGGGCAGTAGGAAGAGGTGTCCTCAAGTTGGCGTTTGGCTTCAGCGGTGTAGAGGTCAGTGCGCCAGACTACCACTGCGCCCCCTTTATCTGCTGGCTTGATGGTGAGGTCGGGATTGGAGCAGATAGATTGGAGGGCTGCGCGTTGTGAGGGTGAGAGGTTGGAGTGGGGGAAGGAGGTAGACAGGTTGAGGCAGTTAATGTCCCGGCGGCAGTTGGAAACGAAGAGGTCGAGGGCAGGTAATAGGCCAGCGCGGAGAGTCCAGGTGGATGCAGTGTGTTGGAGGCGGGCGAAGGGGTCCTCGGAAGGTGGGCGGGAGTCCTGATTGTGAAAGTAAGCTCAGAGGCGGAGGCGACGGAAGAATTGTTCGACGTCACGGCGTGTATTAAATTCATTGATGCGTGGACGGAGGGGGATGAAGGTGAGTCCTTTGCTGAGGACTGATCGTTTGTCCTCAGTGAGGGGGAGGTCTGGGGGGATGGTGAAAACTCAGCAGGGCTGGGAGCTGGGAGCTGGTGTGGGTGTAGAAGCTAAAGATGTCAAGGGAAATGGGGAGAATGGAGGAGTCTGGCATTGAGATAGAGGATCAGCCATGGGATCATGATGAATGACAAACTAGGCTCGATGGGTTGAATGGCCTATTTCTGGTCCTGTTTTCTGTTTCTGCTGATGCATTGGAAGTGGACAGAATGACACAGGAGTCGTGAGTGAGGGCAGCTTACAGCAGGACACAATACAGTCAGCAGAGTTTTGGGTGAACTGATATTTTCTGGGGCTGGTGGCAGAGGGAGATTATTGAACCTGAAACCTGAAATGGATTCCATCCTGCTACTCACACATCTCTCACTTCTGAGCACAATTTGTTTCAGTGAAATGCACTTGCAATTAAATGATGCATTTAAAATAAAAAGAGAAGCTGTTGCATTACAGATGTCATTCAGCATTTAACCAAGTATTAGAGTTTACAAAGGATAATGACAAGCCTGCTCCCTCAGACCTGATTAGGGTTGATGACATCAGGGCAACTATCACAAGCATCACCGACACCATCGTTATCTCTGTCCTTCTGGTCTACATTGGGAACTCTTTGACAGTTGTCCAAGAAATTTTTAATCCCTGCAGGAAGATGCAGAAAGTGCACATCAATTAAACCTGATTAACTTGACTGACTAATGTTAAGATCCAACAGAGTGCAGGATTATGACAAGCACAAGCTGAAAATGCAAAATAAAATTGGAAGACTATTTAAAAGAAAACAAGAATAAGCACCAAAAACTGTTCATTTAAGTGGCAAGTACTTTTAATAACTGGGATCACAGAAATGTTATCACGAAGAGAAGACACCCTGAACAACATGCCTGGGTCAGTGCTGACAAAAGAAATGCTATAACTTACACCATCAATCTATTCAAATCACATTGAACCACAACCTCTCATAACATTGTCCCACAATCTCTCAAATCAAATTACTTTGGTATTTTTGGCAGATTTCAAAAGGCTAAATCCTAAATCATATACATGTATAGAAAAATAAGATCATCCCCAGTACAGTCACTATAGAACATCAGAGATCACATCATTTCAGTCTTGGCTGTTTGCTGCTGAATGTAAGGAGGAGGTTAGCAAATATATCTATCTAAATGGTGTACTTAATTACAGCGACTGGTTGGTGTGGATATCACTTAGATAAACATTGGAACAGAGCTACTGGAAGAGTGTACAGAGGTGGGGTTTAGATCTGTTCCTGTCAGGTAAAATAGACCAAAATTGTTTTCTTCTGTGCTGAAAATCCAAATAATAGAAGATAAAATACAATATTGACAAATATATAGCAGGGAGCATCAGAAGAAAATTGGTATCTACACATCCTCTGGGAAAGCTATCTGAATAGCTGATAGCAAAGTTGAAAAAGAGCTAGGAGCTCTATTATATACAGTCATCAACATAACTAGTCACTGCACAGAAACAAACAAATAAACAAATTTAATATAAAACTATGTATCTCAAAAATCTCTACAGAGGAAGCGACACTCAAAGATGATTAGTGCATGTTAAGCGAGACCAGGGTCAATGTGATTTGCATAGGTTGGTAATATGTTGCAGCACTTCCTTTCTCATTACTGATGTGGAGGTGCGAGTGTTAGACTGGGGTGAACAAAATTAAAAGTCACACAACATCAGGTTATAGTCCAACAGGTTTATTTAGAAGTACAAGCTTTCAGAGTGCTGCTCCTTCATCAGGTAGTTAGTGGGACAGGATCCTGACTGACAAAGCAGCAGTGCTCCGAAAGCTTGTTCTTCCAAATAGACCTGTTGGACTACAACCTGGTATTGTGTGACTTTTAACTTTCTCAGCACTGACCCAGGCATGTTATTCAGGATGACTTCTCTTGGTGATAATGTTTCTATGATCTCAGTCATTGAAATTACCAGTCATTTAAATCAATAGTTTTTGGTGCTTATTCCAGTTTCTTCATTGTGAAATGGCACTTGAAAACAGAGTTATGGAGATAATGTAGGTTCTCCAAGGGCAGACATTGCATTCCTGCTACCTATGTGAACTATGATGTTGTCTGTCTTCAGGGAATCTATATATTCTGCATAGCACTATGATTAGGTGATACTCCACGAATGAATTTCTGCCCTGCCCTCATCAACTTAGATGATGAGCCAGATTATCCAGTCCCCATGTTGTCAGATCCCAGATGTAGGACTCACGAAGCATATAAAGAGCCTACAGAGTTCCATCAAACCAACTTTGGGAATTGTCCAGGAACTCCAAACTTCTGGAGGACAATTTCCCTTCTAACTCAGATCCTCTGATAAAGGATCTTTGACTTAACATTAGTGGCACAGTCTTCAGACGATTCTGACAAATATAACTGGATTTTTACCCACTCTGCACGAACACCACACCCCTCTGACCACCGTGATATCTTGCACCCTAGGAAACATTAAACAAGAAAATGTTCATCTCTTGGGCAAATAGACAAAGTCTTTTGCCAGGGGTGGGAGAGTCCAGAACTAGAGGGCATAAGTTTAGGGTGAGAGGGGAAAGATATAAAAGGGACCCAAGGGGCAACTTTTTCACGCAGAGGGTGGTATGTGTATGGAATGAGCTGCCAGAGGAAGTGGTGGAGGCTGGTACAATTGCAACATTTCAGAGGCATTTGGATGGGTATATGATTGGGAAGGGTTTGGAGGGATATGGGCTGGGTGCTGGCAGGTGGGACTAGATTGGTCGGCATGGACAAGTTGGACCGAAGGGTCTGTTTCCATGCTGTACATCTCTATGACTCTATGATCCCTCCAGTCATTCACACAGACCCACAACATCCCCATCAATCTTCAACACTGTATCTCAACCACATGACTACCCATCTTTGCCCAAGAACCACCAATCCACTCTTGCTCTGACCCACAACACCTATCTACCACCCTATCAGGCTGCCACACTACTCACTCACCCACCTTACCTATATACATTCTTACATTCAACCAGTCACTCAGCATTCACTCCCATTCATTCACATTGAGATTCTTGGGACCATAAACAATTACCAGAATAAGGCAGCCAATGATTTAGAAGGGGAAGCACTCAAACATAGGAAGCACTTCAGTGGAAAGCCATGATGTTTGATCCATAATGTCAGCGCTATGGGGATAAGTTGAGAAACACAAGCTTTTCAGTTCTGTGAAGGAGTTATGGTAAAGTGGTCTTATTGAAGTATATTAAATGGCAATTCTGAGGAACAGATAAATGTGGAAAATTGCTTCAAAGTTGAATTGCAAGAGTGACACAAGTTCAAACTAGTGAGCGGTGAGGTAAGGAAATTTCGCTTCACAAAATGGCTCGGCCACTGCTGGATACTGCGTGCAGTTCTGATCACCACATTGAGGAAAGGATGTGATTGCACTGGATGGGGTGCAAAGGAGATACAGCAGGATGTTGCCTTTGATGGAGCAGTTTAGCTGTGAAGAGAGTCTGGATAAACTCGGGTTGTTTTCTTTGGAGTAGACAGGGCTGAGGGGGGACCTGGGAGAGGTGTACAAGATAATGAGGGGCATCAACAGGATGAATGGAAAGCAGCTGTCCCCCTCTGTTGAAGGATCAATAACAAGGGGGTATAATTGTAAACTGAGAGGCAGGAGGTTTAGAGGTAATGTGAGGAAAAACATATTCACCCAGAGGGTATGGGGATCTGGAATGTACTGCCTTGGAGGGTAATTGAAGCAGGAAACATCACCATCTTTAAATAGAACTTGGATGAACAACTGAAGTGTAACATCCAAGGCTATTGACCAGGTGGGATTCATGCAGGTGGTAGTACATTTCTAGTGGGGCCAAAAGGCCTCTTCTGTACGGTATTATTCAATGAAGTATGATATGGACAGATATGATCATTGTAACTCCATCTGTTGATCAGAAATGGGCAGGAATTATTTCATCTTCCTGTTTTCCCTGGAACCTGGTCACTGCACAGCCCTGAGTTATAACATAATTAAACAGCATCACATCGATGGGGTGTTCACTGGGCCTGAGCAGAGCAGGTGCCGTGACTTTTCTGTCTGACTGCAACAAGTCAACTATGGCTGTTAGAGATAAGTGACTCTCCAAGCTCTACTGAAATTGTTCCTTTGATGGCCTGAAGGAATGAGGGTTCAGCCTCCTCAGCCACTGATCCTTCCTTCCTTCATTGAGACCTTCCAGCAAAATCCTCTATATAATGTTCCTGATTGCCAGCAAGGTATCTTACCAAGCACCCACCAGCTCCTGGTAATGAGCCAGTTGTTGTATTCTGCCCTTGCAGTTAGGCAGCTATTAACCTGTAGCTGAGCCACAAGATATTATAGTAACTTGAGTCTAAAGTCTGTGTCGGTAAGATGGTTTTGTCCAATCAAGCTACCTGAAAAACAACAAGTGTCATAATCTACCTCTTTGTAATTATTTCAAATCCATTGTTGTCTCTCCTGTGAGATTTTCTGAATAGGTTACCTCAGGTGAGATGGATCTACTTCCTCTTTCTAATTTATCATTGATATTTTCATTAAATACAGCAATCACTATAGTCCCATGATAAGGAAATATGCAGCATTGAGTTTTACATGGTAGAAAGTTTAACATAAGGAGCTACAATGTATCAATGAAATGGGGCTGAACAGATAAATAATTGAATGAGTTGTAACAAGTATGGTGAAAGTCTATAATATATTATTACTATTTGAAAACTTGACATCTAAAATAGAGGCAATTGGGATCTTTTTTGTTTTGTGGAATGACTTGTATCTATGTGCATTGGGGAAGAGACAGTAATAACGGGAATCACATCTGGTGAATGTGCAAGAAATTGCCAAAAGCGTACTGCTTGCAATTGTGTATGAAAGTTTAGCATGAAGAAAAGGCCTGACATGTCACTAGGGTTGAGTGTCTGTAAGGGGTATTGCTGAGGAAAGGGGGGCATTTTTCTTTTGGCCATTTATTTTACATTTTCTTTGCATAACAAACTTCTGTTGCTTTGTTAAAAGCACCTTGGCTGTCTCTTGTGAACATGTTCAATGACTGACCGCTCATACCAATCAAATTACAAAAATAAAGCTAGGTTTCACTTTGGGGTCTGATTTCTCCTGCATTACCATGAGCTGGAATCATAATATAAGTGTTAGAGGTTTTCGCTTGAGGTAAATACTTACCATCTCCATCCATATCATCATCACAGGCATCACCTTTCCCATCACTATCTGTGTCAATTTGATCATTGTTAACTGATATTCGACAGTTGTCACAAGCGTCTCCATAATTATCTTCATCAGCATTCAGTTGATTGATGTTACGAACCAACACACAGTTATCCTGAAATGAGAATGTTTATCTTGTCACAGGATAAAGTCTAGTGCCTCAGAAATGTTACAGCCCACCCTCTTAGACTTCTCCCTATCCTGCAGCTATAATTGGACAAATATTGTGAATACTGGAGAAAACTTTGAAGAAGAGTCATACCGGAAACAAAATGTTAGCTCTGTTTCTTTCTCCACAACTGCTGCCAGACCTGCTGAGTTTCTCCTGGATTCTTTGTGCTTGTTTCAGATTTCCAGCATCCCTAGTATTTTGCCTTTATTCACTGTACTTGGATTGGTCTTATGCAGACTTCAGCTCACTTTTAATCTTCAACTATTTCCAGATATAGTTGCAAGGAAAACCAACCAGCAATAGACAAATGAACAACTGATTGGATTTATTGAACTGAGCAAAGGATAGTGATTAGCAATGACAACACAAATTATGCAATGAGAAAAAGGAGCTTAGGACAAGATTGTTACTTTCCACTGATTTTTAAAAAAATTTTTCACAAGATATGGACATTTAACAAGTCAATATTTATTCTCATCCTTAATTGTCCTTGAGAAGATGGTGATGAGCTGCCTTCTTGAATTGCAGCAGTTCATATGATCTAGGGATACCCACAGCACTTTTAGAAAGGGAATTCCAGAATTTTGACCCATGAACAGTGAAGAAACGATGATATGGTTTCAAGTCAGGATGGTGTGTGACTTGGAGGAAATTTTCAGGTGACAATGCTTTTGTGCATCTGCTGCCCTCATCCTTCCAAGTGATGGTGAATTTGAAAGGTACTATCTTTGGTAAGTTTCCGCAGTGCATTTTGTGGCTGGTACACACTGCTGCCATGGAACATTGATGATAGAGGGGGTGACTATTGGGACTGGATGGAATTTGAATCAAACGGGCTGTTTTGTTCTTGATGACATTGAGCCTTCTGAGTGTTGCTGGAGCTGCACTTCTTTAGGCAAGTGTGGAGTATTTCATCACACTCCTGAATTGTGCCTTGCAGATGAGGGACATGCTTAAGGGAGCTGGCAGATAAGTTACTTGTCACAGAATTCTCAGCCTCTGAATTTTTCTTGCAGCCACAGTTATTATATACTGGATTAGTGGTGCTGGAAGAGCACAGCAGTTCAGGCAGCATCCAACGCTGTGCTCTTCCAGCACCACTAATCCAGTATTTGGTTTTCAGCATCTGCAGTCATTGTCTTTACACAGTTATTATATGGCTAGTTCAATTCAGCTTCTGGTCAATGGCAACTTCCAGGATGTCAATAGTGGAGATTTTGTGAAGCTAATGCCACTGAATGCCAAGGATTGATGGTTAAATTATCATTTGGTGGAAATGATCATTTCCTGGCACTTGTTAGACAAATATGACTTATCACTTGTCAGCCTAAACTTGTCCAGACCTTATTGCATTTAAACATGAACTGCTTCAGTATCTGAAGACTTACAAATGGTGCTGAACATTGTGTATTCATCAGTGAACATGCCCACTTCTGTCCTTATGTTGGAGGGAAGGTCACTGATGAAGGAGTTGAAGATGGTCGGGCCAAGGAAACTACCCAGAGGAGCTAAGACTTCCAATAACCATAATCACCTTCCTTTCTACTAGGTATGACTCTAACAAGTGGAGAGTTGCCCCCAATACCCATTGATTCCACTTTTGCTAGGGGTCCTTGATGCCACACTCATTTGAATGTAGCCTTGATGCCAAGGGCTGTCACACTCACCTCCGCCCTCGAATTCAGCTCTTTTGTCCATGTTTGAATCAAGGCTGTAATGAGATCAGGAGCTGAGTGGCCCTGACGGAACTCAACTGGGCGTCACTGAGCAGGTTATTGCTGAGCAGGTGCTGCTTGCTAGCACTGTTGATGACACCTTCCATCACTTTCCTGATAATTGAGAGAAGGCTGATGGGGTGGTAATTGGCCAGGTTGGAACTGTCCTGTTTTTCATGTACAGGACACATCCTAGCAATTTTCCACATTGTCAGGTAAATGCCAATGTTATAACCGTACTGGAACAGCTTGGCCTGGGGATCAGCAAGTCCTGGAACACTAGTTTTCAATACAATGTCGGAATGTTGTCAGGGTTCATAGTCTTGGCAGTAACCAGTGACTCCAGCCATTTCTTGATATCATATGGAGAGAATCAAATTCGCTGAAGACTGGTACCTGTAATGTTGGTTTAGATTAGAGTGGTGCTGGAAAAGCACAGCAGGTCAGGCAGCATCCGAGGAGCAGGAAAATCGATGTTTCGGGCAAAAGCCTTTCATCAGGAATGGAGGCAGGGAGCCTCCAGGGTGGAGAGATAAATGGGAGGGGGTGGGGGTAAGGCTGGGGAGAAGGTAGCAAAGAGTACAGTAAGTGAATGGGGGGGTGGGGATGGAGATGATAGGTCAGAAAGGAGGGTGGGGGAAGGTAGCAAAGAGCACAATGGGTGAATGGGGGTGGGTTTGGAGGTGATAGGTCAGAGAGGAGGGTGGAGCGGATAGATGGGAAGGGAGATTGGTAGGTAGGACCGGTCATGAGGACAGTGCTGAGCTGGAAGGTTGGAACTGGGATAAGGTGGGAAGGGAAGGGAAATGAGGAAACTGGTGAAGTCCACATTGATGCCCTGGGATTGAAGTGTTCTGAGGTGGAAGATGAGGCGTTCTTCCTCCAGGCATCAGGTGGTGAGGGAACAGCAGTGGAGGAGGCCCAGGACCTGCATGTCCTTGGCAGAGTAGGAGGGGGAATTTAAATGTTGGGCCACAGGGTGGTGGGGTTGATTGTTGCGGGTGTCCTGGAGATGTTCCCTAAAGTGCTCTGCGAAGAGGCGTCCAATCTCCCCAATAATGTTGGTGACCACTGGAGGAGGCTGAGATGGAACATCCACTCGGCACTTCTGGCTGAAGATTGCTGCAAATACTTCAGTCTTACCTTTTGCACAGTTGTCTTGGGCTCTTCTATCATTGAGGATGGGATATTTATGGAGTCTTCTCCTCCAGTTTAATTGTCCACTGCCATTCATGACTGGATATCGAAGAACTGAGAGCTTAGATCTGCACTATTGGTTGTGGCTATGTCTATCACCTCCTACTTATGCTGTGTGGCATGCAATTAATCCTGTTTGGTAACTTCACTAGGTTGACTTGTCATTTCTAGGTATGTCTGATGCTACTCTGGCATGCCCTCCCGTACTTTCCATTGAACCAGAATTGAAGGTAGTTGTTGAGTGGGGAATATGCCAGGCCGTGAGATTACAGATTGTGCTGGAGTGCAATTCTGCTGCTGTTGATGTCCCACAGCACCTCACGGATGCTCAGCCTCAAGTAGCTAGATCTGTTTGAAATCTGTCCTATTTAGCATGGTGATAGTGCCACACAACATATTAGAGGGTATTCTCAATGCGAAGACAGTACAAGGACTGTGCGGTGTCACTGTTACTGACACTGTCATGAACAGATCCATCTGCAGCTGGCAGATTGGTAAGGATGAGGTCAAGTATGGTTCCCTCACCACCTGCTGCAGACCCAGTCTAGCAGCAAACATTGTGTGAGTAGGTAGAGGGTATAGTACCTGAGAATCAGAGAACTACCTCTGATTTCAGTTTACTCTAAAAGAGCTATAATTTGCTTCAGTAAATGTAAAAAATCTGGATATATTCCGGGGCGGTTAGCACTGCTGCCTCACAGCGCTGGAGACCCGGGTTCAGTTCCCGCCTCAGGCGACTGACTGTGTGGAGTTTGCACGTTCTCCCCGTGTCTGCGTGGGTTTCCTCCGGGTGCTCCGGTTTCCTCCCACAGTCCAAAGATGTGCAGGTCAGGTGAATTGGCCATGCTAAATTGCCCGTAGAGTTAGGTAAGGGGTAGATGTAGATGTACATGTAGGGGGTATGGGTGGGTTACGCTGCGGCGGGGCGGTGTGGACTTGTTGGGCCGAAGGGCCTGTTTCCACACTGTAACTAATCTAATCTAATCTAAACGTAATCTGGTTAAGGCCAGTGAGGTTTACATTTAAATTTTCCAAGTTGTTTCCAGTGATATAGAGTGGTTCAACAACAGAAAGTATCCATTATGTATCATATTGGTGAGAGATGACCAATCCAGTTATAAAACATGAGCTGCAAGTATATTTACTGAGAAAGAAATGAAAAATCTCTCACCAGTACCTTTTCTTCTGCAATTATTTGGAAACTCCTTATTAGAATGCATGGGTTAAACAAATATAAAATCCAAGCTGTTGAATTGTATTCAGAGCATCTTCCAGGTGTCCCCCACCCACCCACCCACCCACCCATTCTAGCCTACTGTGCAGCCCAAGTTTTCATTTTTCTCACTGGTGGTTGTGCCTTCAGTTGTCTAAGCTTTAAGACCTGAAATACCCTTCCTGTACCTCTCCATCTTCCTTGTCCTTTGAGATGCTTTTAGATACCTGCTTTTTAAGAGCTAGGAGAAAGTGAGGACTGCAGATGCTGGAGAGTCAGAGTCGAAAAGTGTGGCGCTGGAAAAGCACAGCAGGTCAGGCACCATCCGAGGAGCATAAGCAGAAACATTGACTCTCCTGCTCCTTGGGTGCTGCCTGATCTACTGTGCTTTTCCAGCACCACACTTTACAACACTGTTTTTTAAAAGCTGTCTCTGGTCACTTGTCCTTAAAACCCCTTTTGCGGTTCAGAATCACCTTTTGTTTGCGAGCTATCCTGTGAAGCACTTTGGGATGATTTACTATGTGAAAGGCATTATGTAAATACAACTTGTAGTTGCTGAATTGTAAGCAGTTGCAAACAGCTGATCCCCTACCCTGTACAGTGTTTCTGTTAAAGCATTTGGTGCAGGGATAAAGGGCAGTCAATTCTGTGGCTGCATATTGGTAAAGGGAAGAAAGGAACATGTGAAATAAGAGCAGGAATGGGCCTATTCAAAAAGATTGTGGCTTAAATTCTACCTCCGTACCATTTTTTTCACGCCATTCTTATATCCCTTGACATTTTTAATACTGTGAAAAAAATAGACAATGGGTAAAAATGGAGGGTAATGGGATTTTTATTGTGCTTAATTTGCACATAATTTATGGTTTAATCTAATTTATTTAATGAGAAAACCCTGCCTTAGATTATATGTCCAATAACGTGAACATTATCAGCCAGTGAATTAATACATCTACTAATGGAAAGAATATGGGAGTAAATTATAGGTTGTAATTGTTCTCTTTAAATGGATAGTTTAATTGTGCAGCCATAGAACTACTGGAAGGCATTCTATTGAGTTCAGTTTTTGGTTATGTATATCTGAACTGTATTCCTCATTGTAAACTGCAAGATAGCTTTCCCGCTAACCTGTCTCAAACTGGCTGACTTTGTATGCTGTCCGCTAGCCAACCTAGCAACTCTGAAGTCAGGCATTTGTGAGGCAGTGTTCCGGTTTGGCAAGTTGTTGGCTGGGACTGACATGACCTAAGGCTGACCCTGGTGAAATTTGTTCCAGTTGCTATCATTGTGTGCTGTGAATGCCTCCTGGATTCATTCTGTGCTGACAGCACTGGGTAACAAATGCATTCTGCTTTCAGAAATTCTCCAATTCACACTCGTTGCTTTTATGTCGAAAAATGCCAGAAATATTGTCATTAGCTCCTCCGTTGTTTGTTGCGCAGTTGCTTGAAATTGTTACCCATTTACAGAGAAAAGTGTGGCAAATGTATGTAGCATTGCTCTAAAATGAGGGAAATGTTCACTGGGGTATAGATTTCACAACCTTTCACCCAGGGTGAGGGAGGAAGGGGTGCATCATTGAATGGCATTCTACAAATTTGTCTCATGTAGTCAATATATCCTGCATCACTTGCTGTACATTTGATTTCCCTTCCTTCATCACTGGTCAAAATCTTACAACCTCTTCAAGGCCTGTGAGGTGGTTTATGAAGATGGCTCACCATCACCTTTGAAGGGCAATTAGGGTTCGACTGTAAATGTTGGCCTTGTCAGTAATGCCCAGATGCCAGGAATGAATAACAAAAAACAATGGTGGTTGTATTGAACTCTTAGCTGAGTTTAAGTATGTAAGTTAGCTCGCTGAGCTTGAAGGTTTGTTTTCAGACGTTTCGTCACCATACTAGGTAACATCATCAGTGAGAGTCTCTGGTGAAACGCTGGTGGTATGATCCACCTCTCTATTTATAGGTCTTGGGTTCTTAAGGTGGGTGATGTCATTTCTGGTTCTTTTCTTTTTCAAGGGAAGGTAGATAGGATCTAGACCTATGTATTTATTGAAGGAGTTCTGATTAGAATGCCATGCCTCTACAAATTCTCATGCGTGTCTTTGTTTCGCCTGTCCTAGCATGTGTGTGTTGTACTAGTCAAAATGGTGTCCTTCCTTGTCTGTATGTCTAGAAACTAGTGAGAGTGGGTCATGTCTTTTGGTGGCCAGTTGGTGTTCATGTATCCTGGTGGCAAGTTTCCAGCTAGTTTGTCCATCGTAGCTTTTTTTTTTACAGTTCTTGTGTGCTATCTCGTAAATGTCTTAGCTGAGTTCTTAACATGCTTTCCTTTCACTCAGGGTCAGTGCTATGAACATATTTTCATTAATTCTTCTTCGTTATGTGAAAATAAGAGGTTTTAGGATCAGAGAAGGTTACAGGCATATGGGCAGGTAAAGCCATGATTTATATATAAGACAAAAATTTTAAATTTAAATTGCTAGAAGACTAGGAGCCCAAAAATCTCAATGAAGGGTAGTGGATAAGCAGAGCTATGAATGAACTGAAGCTTATGAAGAGTAGTAAATTAGAAATTGACATTGAGAATGTCACGTTGTGTGGCACCCTCACCCAACTAAATAGGAACACAGGAGAAAGAGTAGGCCATTCAATTAGATCATGGCTGCTCTGTGGTCAACTCCATTAACCTGCCTTTGGCTCATATCCCTTAGGTACATTTTCGTTAAGTAAAGGTATTATCTCAGATTTAAAATTAACCATGGATCCAGCACACATTGCCATTTATGGAAGAGAGTTCCAAGCAGCAATCAACCTTTGACAGTTTTGGATAAGATCTGGCAACTAAAAAATGGGTATCCATGAGGTGCTGTGTGCTATCAGTATCAGCAAAATTGTATTTCAGTATAATTTGCAACCTCTTGATCCAGAATATCCCCCACTCCACCAATACTATCAAGCCTTGGGATCATTGGAAAGTGTAGGAGGTCATGCCAGCAGCGTTACTAGGCATACCTAAAAATGAGGTTTCAGCCTGGTAAATGTACAAAACAGATTACATGACCAAACAACACAAGAACCAAATGATAGAGCAAAGCAAAACAACCAAGGGATCAGAGCTAATCTGTGCTGTCCTGTCACATCCAGTTGTGAATGGTGGTGAACAATGAAACAACTCATTGGAGGAGGATGCTTCACAAATATTCCCATTCTCAATGATGGAAGAGCCCAGCATATCAGTGCAAAAGTTAAAGCTGATGCATTTGCCACAATCTTCAGCTTATCCAACATCAGCCAATAATCCCAATTTATCATAGCCATCTGAAACTTCATAGCATCATTGTACCCTTTGTTTGGGTTCAGGACCCTACTCTCAGAATCAACAACATTGCTTTCCATCTCAATGAAGGATTCTATCATATTACGGTCACGCTTCTCCCAAGGCGTGACCCGTAATAGCTTGTCAACTATCCCTTTCTCATTACACAATACCCACTCTAGGATGGTATGATCTTTAGTTGGCTCCTCAACATATTCATTTAGCAAACTATCATGTTTACACTCCACAATGCTTTCTCTACAGTACCGCTACTGATTTGATTTGCCAAATCTATACACAGATTAAAGTCGCCCATAATTACAGATGTAGTTTAATTGCATATGTCTCGAATTTCCTGTTTAATGTCATGCCAACATTATTATTATTACAGTTTGGGGTCTAAAGGAATATGAATGAAGTGGTGACCTTGATATAGCTGATCGTGTCTTTGAGTTCCTTAATTCTGCATGTCACAACATATCAGTAGAAACCAACATAAGAACAAGGAGCAGGAGTAGGCCATCTGGCCCTTTTGAGCCTGCTCCACCATTCAGTAAGATCACGGCTGATCTTTTCATGGACTCAGATCCACTTACATGCATTTTCAGCATATCCCTTAATTCCTTTATTGTTCAAAAAAAAACTACTTTAGCTTTAAAAGCATTTACTGAAGTAGTGTCAACTACTTCACTGGGCAGGGAATTCCATAGATTTACAACCCTCTGGATGAAGAAGTTCCTCTCAATTCAGTCCCAAATCTGCTCCCCCTAATTGTGAGGCTATGTCCTATTTTCCTAGTTTCACCTGCCAGTGGAAACATCCTCTCTACTTATATCTTATCTGTTCCCTTCATAATTTTATATGTTTCGAGAAGATCCCCCCTCATTCTTCTGAATTCGAATGAATATGATCCCAGTCTACTCAGTCTCTCCCCATAAGCCAATACCTCAACTCCATAATCAACCTCCTGTGCACCTCCTCTAGTGCCAGTACATCCTTTCTCAAGTAAGGAGACCAAAACTGCACACAGTACTCCAAGTATGGTCTCACCAGCTCCCTGTATAGCTGCAACATAACCTCCCTGCTTTTAAACTCAATCCCTTTAGCAATGAAGGACAAAATTCCATTTGCCTACCTAATTACCTGTTGTACCTGCAGACTAACCCTCTGTCATTCATGCACAAGGACATCCAGGTCCCTCTGCATAGCAGCATGCTATGACTTTTTACCATCCAAGAAATAATCCTTTATCACATTTATTAACATTGTATTCCATCTGCCAGACCTCACTTAAAGTATCTATGTTTCTCTGCTAAGTTTCACAGTCCTCTGCACACTTTGCTCTGCCAGTCATCTTAATGCCATCTGCAAACTTTGACACACTACACGTGGTCCCCAACTCCAAATCATCTGTATAAATTGTGAATAATTGCAATCCCAACACTTATTCCTGAGGCGTACCACTAGTTACTGATTGTCAACCAAAATAGCACTCATTTATCCCCACTCTTTGATTCCTGTTGGTCAACCAGTCCTCTATCCACAGGATAGAACAGGACTACCCTGCTCAACAGCAGGGCTCGTTTTCACTTATTTCAGACTAAGTGCTACAGCTTGATTTGCTACTTTCAAGTAGCTCAAAATCACCTGCACTAAATTGCTAATCAGTTCCTCTGTGAGAAATTGCCAGTCATTTGTTCCAAGCAGTGAAGACACCATTGGAAAAGAAAACACATAATCTCCAATGAACAGAAAAGTAATGTGCCCAACATAGTAGCCCTGATTGCCTCAAGATCACAGGCCTGAGAAAGTATTGATAGAATTGAAATGTTACAAAGCAGCAGAATATGACAATTGTGAACTCGATGTCCTGAAACACTTTGGCCCTGTGCTTATTTCTGGCTAACTCAGCTTTACACAAGAATCATCAGTTCAAACTCCCTCCTGAAGATGTGACATATGGAAAACTTCACTGCCACTCTGAACCCATGATAAGGTCTCGCATTGGTAATCAGCTTTATTGACTGCTTTGATTCTTTTTGTGTGCTTTAGGAACTTTAAGCATTCTATCCTGCAATGCATTTCTCTGGACTGTTGAGACCATCCTTAATGTTGCTCAAGCTGATTTCCATAAGAGGCACAGCACATGTGATCCAGTCCTAGCACTCACCACCTACATCAAAAAGGGCTTACAAAAGAAGCTGAACCAGGCACAGTGCTAGCAAACCCAACAGGTGCCTACAATATGGAATACTATCCTGCTACTAACCTGCGTTGAAACACTCTAACTTAGATGTCTTTTATCCTTTTCCAATTTTATTGAGCACAAAGCAAATCTGCTTTGAAAACTTGAATTTTAAAAAAGTCTGCTGACTGACAAAAACCTTGTTGATGACTTGTTCATACCTTTCATCTCAATGGCTGATATAGAGTAATTTGCCTGAGCAAGAACTATTAGCAGACAAATGGGAAGCAGCAAATTCAAGAAGACACAAAAGCAACAAACAAAATTATTGGGAATTGGCTACTCAGAAAGGTTAAGGAACAGTTCACATTTGCAAAAGAATGGTTATTTATTTATCCAAAACACTATTGATTGAAATATTCTATTGTTGTTACTATGTCTTCAACACACCTCTCCCCAGCTGCACACAGCTCTTAGTGTCTCCAACTAAATTATTACAAATCTAAGAAAGAAATGTTGGTGTTATATTTTAAACACATGCCTGTGCATTGAAAATGCCATCTCCATCTGCGTCATCGTCACAAGCATCTCCAGCCCCATCACCATCAGCATCTTCTTGTCCAGAATTGGGAACAAATATACAGTTATCCTAAGGAGCAAACAAAGATTAAAAAAAAGAAAATAAATATTGCATATATGTCCACTTCTAAATCGTTTACAAAGAGTAGCTTCATATTTTCAGTATTGAGAAAATGGGTCAAACTGATCCAAAGAATAAGACTGAAAATGACAAAGTTTTCTAAGTTTTCACAGTCTCCAGTACAAGTACAGAATCTAATAGTACCAGCCAACACTTGTAGTACTCACTTGTTTTTCAGACCTACTGTGACTTTCACAAATCATTGTGTGGGCTCCAACAGCAGGACAGAACTCTCCACACTTGGTGACACACTGAAGTAATGGGCCAGATAACATTTGTTTCCTACCAGATTCCAAAATCAGGGACACTATAAGGATTGAAGTGATAAAGTCCCATTCCTGATATGAAGTCACTGTTTGATGCAAATATGGATGGTAGAAATGGAGAGAATACCAGAAGTGTAAGCCACACTTGTACACATTGAGACTCCCAGTTTCATAATTTCAGTCTCAAACAGCTCTTTCAGTTGATTAAATAAGGCTGTGGCTCTCTTTGATGTGTGCCTCAAACTGTCTTCCCCTACAGTAGTATTTGCATGACTGTGTATTTCAGAAAAATATTAGTAGTTTGTATGGATCATCTGGTTAAGCTGAAGAAGAAAATGTATATGACTGACAGCAATGGATGTCTATCCCGTTTTAAATTTCTGGTATTTCTAAATGGTCTAGCAAGCTACTCAGTTCCAGATCAATTAGGGACAGAGGTGTGAACTTGAAAATGAGTTGGAAGCAGTGTAACTGCACCCTTTCAGCTAATTTCTTCATGAATATCTATTCGCAAAGAGGAGGTATTCTGTCAAACCTTACTCAAAGTAAAGGCGTAGAAAGACAACTTTTATTCTCAGGTCTGGAGGCTGACTGGCTGCTGTTTTCCATCAACACTCACAAGGTTTTGCAGATGGCTGCCATTCCTTCAGTTGGGGGCCTGCAGTAACCATTGAACTTCTGCCGCCATTTCCAGCTGCAAGGTCCTGCTACAGCTTATGTCCGGAGTATCGAGGGTCAAAATCAGATCAGACATGACACTCCATCTGACTTGTACAAAGCTGGGAGAACGACGGACTTTCAATCCGCATGATATATTTTCAAATACAAAGTTTAAATATTTTTGAAGAAAAATGGAGTGCCTATTCCTTTTTAATTTTCCTTTATATTTTTCCAAATTATTTGAACAGAGAGTAGAACTGCTTTGGAAATTTACTCACTTGCCATGTTATTTTTCAAGAATGACAAGCTAGAGGCAATGATGGTGAAATGATAAAGTCACTGGACTAATGATCAAGGGGCTTAGGCTAATGCTCTAGGAACATGGGTTTGAATTCCATCATGGCAGCTAGTGGAACTTAAATCCAATGGAAAGCTAGGTTCATAAATACCCATTTGGTTCACTAATGCCCTTTAGGGCAGAAGGAAATCTGTTGGATTTACCTGGTTTAATAGCTGTGGGACTCCAGACCCATTCGTGTTGTTGACTCTTCACCATTTCTGAATTGATGTAGCAAGCTACCCAGTTCAAGGGCAATTCAAGAGAACAAATGCTGGCCTTGGCAGTGACAGCCCCATCCCATCCTTTCTCAGGCTTCCCGGAAATGTTGGCAGATCATCCAAGTGCCACACACTGGTTCTCTGGCCCCCATGGACAATTAGAATCCCAAGCCAATGTTTCAGGTTCATTTAAATGATGAAAAAGGTAATGGAGAAATGGAGAGAGGGATGGCCATGGGATAAATAAAGGAATGAAAAAGATGGCTCTAGAGGAGCTGGAAATAGCAGAGAAGAATCAAGGCCATCAGTCAGTCGCTGTGAAAAGATGGTGGGAGGTGGTAATGAGAAAGGAGTCTGACGTCTTACAGTCATAGAGTCATAGAGATGTACAGCGCGGAAACAGACCCTTCAGTCCAACCTGTCCATGCCGACCAGATATCCCAACCCAATCTAGTCCCACCTGCCAGCACCCGGCCCATATGCATCCAAGTGCTTCCTATTCATATACCCATCCAAATGCCTACCAGCCTCCACCACATCCTCAGGCAGCTCATTCCATACACGTACCACCCTCTGTGTGAAAAAGTTGCCCCTTAGGTCCCTTTTATGTCTTTCCCCTCTCACCCTAAACCTATATCCTCTAGTTCTGGACTCCCCCACCCCAGGGAAAAGACTTTATCTATTTATCCTATCCATGCCACTTATAATTTTGTAAACCTCTATAAGGTCACCCCTCAGCCTCCGATGCTCGAGGGAAAACAGTCCCAGCCTGTTCAGCCTCTCCCCATAGCTCAAATCCTCCAACCCTGGCAACATCCTTGTAAATCTTTCCTGAACCCTTTCAAGTTTCACAACAACTTTCTGAAAGGAACGAGACCAGAATTGCACACAATATTCCAACAGTGACTAACCAATGTCCTGTACAGCCGCAACATGACCTCCCAACTCCTGTACTCAATACTCTGACCAATAAAAGAAAGTATACCAAACGCCTTCTTCACTATCCTATCTACCTGAGATTCCACTTCAAGGAGTTATGAACCTGCACTCCAAGGTCTCTTTGTTCAGCCTTACCATTAAGTGTATAAGTCCTGCTAAGATTTGCTTTCCCAAAATGCAGCACCTCGCATTTATCTGAATTAAACTCCATCTGCCACTTCTCAGTCCATTGGCCCATCTGATCAAGATCCTGTTGTAATCTGAGATAACCCTCTTCGCTGTGCACAACACCTCCAATTTTGGTGTCATCTGCAAACTTACTAACTGTCCCTCTTATGTTCGCATCCAAATCATTTATGTAAATAACAAAAATGACATTGTGTCACCTTGCCACAATGACTTATTGCCAGGAGCTGGAACAGAAACTTTAGTGACACCACCACCAGTATCACTGGGTACTGGAAAAGCACAACATCTGCAGTCCTCACTTTCTCCCAGTATCACTAGGTAGCCAACCGAGCTGCATGCAATGGCCTTTGTGGGCATTTTTACCCATAACAACCTTGCCTAATTCTGCAATAAGAGACTGCCATATAAACTTGGGGTGTTTTCAGGGGGTTCCCCAGCAGTAGGAGATGCCATAGCAACTGTTCTCCTGAATCTGACAGTCCAGGCATGTCTGCCTGGCTCAAACTTCCTCCACAAATTCTCTGTGGTTTAGTAACCTGAGCATTGAGGTACCCTCTTGTTTCTGAGGAAGCTTCAGCAATGCTGTCAATCCCAGTGGCACTGCCCAGGCTGCAGAAGGAGCAGTCACTGATTGAAAAGATTCAGCTCAGGACAAGGAGATCAAAGTGGGAGTGAGGCAGAGAAGGAAAACAGCAAGTGACTGGAAGCTCAAAGTCACACTTGTGCAAAGCAACTACCCAATCTGTGTTTGGATTCTCCAGGCATCAAATACAAGCTATTAAGTTGAACAAAGTGCAAATAAGTCACTGTTTTAGGCCATGGACAACCTGAAGGTAGAAGATGAAACAGCAGGCACTGTATCTCCTGAGTTTTATGGGAAGGTTAGGGAAGAGTCAAAGAATTGGGCAAAATGATTAACATTTTGGGATCGAGCAACCAAGTCCATTCTCATTTGCTTAAATTAAAAATAAACAAAATCCCCCAGCAAGGTTCCTGAAAAAGGCAGGTAGGATTTATAGCCCAGTGGTATAATCAGTACTTCTTCTTAAAGCTCACCTGAAGCAGAGAAGGTCCACACTTTTGGATGCTCAATAAGAGAAGCAATGTGGGAGGTGCTGATTAGGTGCAAGATCTGCTTCTTTCATCATTTCTTGTAGATGAGGATGAGCAGAAGTGTTCAGCCTTAGCCTGACAGGAAAGTCTTCAGCTTCTGCCTACCCTGATCAGATTTTCACACACCTTCCCAGCCCCACTGCACCCCCCCCCCCCCTTTGTAGGTGATGACCCTGTGTATATAACTTTACTCCCTTCCTTGTGCTGATTAATAAATCTTTGCCTCATAATCTCCTACCAAGCTCTGATACAGTCCTGATGCTGCTGCCTCTCCATGACCTGCTGTCCACCAACCCCACAGACCCTGGCTGTGATCTTGTGTTGCTACCTGTCAGTATAGAGGCTGGGCCTTCAGTAACGCCAACCCAAAATTCTCCAAACTCTGTTAAGATCAATGGACCTCCAGAAAGTGAGAGTCAAAAGGAACAGAAGAGTAAATAATGAAAGAGATGAAGTAGGGGAATCAAATATTGGAAAAGAGAAGGATATATGTCCTGAGGCAACAAACAGAATCACCTAAAATGGTGAAACAGAAAGGGAAGGGGGTCAGACAGGAGGAGAGAAAATCAAAACATGAGAAATGCTTCAAGGATGATAAACAATGGGAGTATTTTTCTGTTCTGTTGTAGCATATTCAGATAAATGATTGAATGCTTTGAAATAACTCATGAGATAAATTTCTACAAGTGAAACAGTCTTTATCTCAGCAGAGGAAAGTAAACTGAAAAAAAGTACCAAAACTTCAAAATCACCTTGGAAATCAGAACTTGAGTTGAATCCAGGATTTTTTTATTATTCATTCACAGCATGTGTGTATCACTGGCCAGGCCAGAATTTATTGCCCATCCCTAATTCCCCAGAGGGCAGTTAAGAGTCAGCCACATTGCTGTGGGTCTAGAGTCACATGTAGGCCAGGTAAGGACGATAGAATTCTTTCCCTTAAGGGCATTAGTTAATCAGATCGGTTCTCCCAACAATTGACAATGATTTAACGGTCATCATTAGAACACTGTGGGATTTGAAGCCAGGTCCCCAGGGCATTAGTTGAGTTTCTGGCTTCATAGTCTCGTGATAATACCACTAGGTCATTGCCTGCCTACATTATGGCAGAATTCGATCCTATTTTGGAGCAGACATCAAACTTCAGATCCTGTCTTTTTCAAACAGGTTTTACTGGGAATCTCACCAGTTTGAGATCTGGCTGGGATTGGTCACTTTCTCTAGTTACCATAAAATTACACACAAACCACCACATTTGTTGTGAACTTCATGAATGTAAATTCAGTTTGATTGAAAATGACTTTGAAACGTTTCTGTTTCCAGTGTGCTACTTCATAGCTGCACAAAGCTGGAAAATTACCGAGAAATGCAAGCAATGCACTAAATGGAGTAAACAGGGAAATAAATGTAATTATCTGATGCTAAACAAACCTCCAATCTCTGAGGCTCCTTCCATCCTGCCTCTTTTCCTTCCTTATTGCCATGAATTCTTTAAACATACAGTAATGCATACTCAATGTGTGCGTTGGCTTGTGCTCTTCTGTGAACGAATCCCATACTTTTACAGTAACTGGACAAAGCCACTGTGATTTTTCAAATATTTTTGCTAACCTTTCTGCAGCTCTTGTCTGGGCACCTGAGTTCTTGGTCAGGATAGCCATCAATGTCGGTATCTTTTCCACATATGTAACCATTTCCAGCCCAGCCGATTCCACACTATAAAGGAAACAAGATGGCCGTGAGGAGTCTGACATAAAATAATGCATGCAGTCATTATCTGTTCAGGGTTGTAGGTTGTACGGCACATGATAAACATTGACAAGATACTGGAAGACAAGTGATTCTATAAAATCATATCATGAGGTTGGGGGGGGGTTAACATTTCAAGATAGGGATGGTGTGAAAGAAGGAACAAATCTGGAAAGATATATACAAAATTGCTATGAACAAACTGAGTTTTGAAGAAGGGTCATTGGACCCAAACTGTTAACTGTTTTTTCTACACAGATGCTGCCAGATGTGGTGAGTTTCTCCAGCAATTTCTATTTTTGTTTCAGATTTCCAGCACCCATTGATCTTTGTGTCAATCTTTATCTGAGTTGATATTTGTTCATTCACACTTAAACAAGCTATGTATTGTTAATTGACAACCAATGCATTGATTTTCAGAAGGTACGGGTTTGTATGCAACATACCCTTAAAGCTAAAGTTAAGAAAAGGCAATAGATCTCATTTACTATATACACCAGACTAGTTTAGTTGTGGGAAGGTTACTTTCAAAACACTTTATTCAGTCACTGAAACTGAATTTCTGACAATTTATTCCACAATTAACACAGGCAATGCTGGAATTAGGTAATGGAAATTTCCATTGCCCTAAATGCTCTTAGTCACAGAAGCTTGCCTGTGACTGGATACTGTTAATTGCCGTATGCACTTAATTTAATGTCAGAAAGATTGAGTGAACATTCAGTCATTAGGACTGCTTCATTCACACAGCAGATAGATTGCACTCATTTGTTGGTTCTACCTCAGCCACTGAATCTCTCGAGACCTTGAAACATCCTACGATGTCTCTAATTGCACAGCGCACTCAAACATCCAGTTTCAATTCAAAGAGAAACAGAGGGCATTAGATCTGACTGAGTCATGGAGTGCTTTCTCTCACTGCACTGCTTTCCTCAGTCAATCCATAGCACTCAATGCCAACCATTGACGTGGAGTCAATGCTGAAAACTCACAGTACACAAAATGACGCCATCCCTTTCCATAAAGCATTGTGCATTCGTGTGGCAGGGGTTCAGGAGACTGTTGCTGCAGCTCTTCTGTTGCTTGCAGCCCCTCTCTTGGTCTCCAATATAGCCAGACTGACAGGGCCCACATCTGAACGATCCCTACAATAAACAGCAAAATAAATTACAAATCTAATAGGCAATAGATTGGAGTGAATTGTAATCGATATTCTATTTTCTGTAAGTGGTAATGAGCAGAATGGTGATTTCCTGAAAGATTAACATCAAGATTCTCCTTAACCGTGAACAGATTTATTTTGTATAAAATTAAAGTTCATCATTTCCTCTTTTTGGTTAGGAGGTTGTGAAAGAGGCAGAGTAAGACTGAGACCACAGGGGAAAAAAAAAACACAAGTTACAGTACAGGGAAGGGAGATATGGAGAGAGTGAAAGATACCAAACAGGACAGAACCTGAGAGAAGTATGGTATGCAAAAACAGAATAAAAGCACCACAATCTAGAGATAGGATTGTGTGGTGCAGTGGTAATGTCCCTACCTTTGAACCAGAAGATCTGGGTTCAAGTCTCACCTGTTCCCAGCATGTGTTATTACATGTCCAAACAGATTGATTAAAATGAATACAATATAGAGAGAGACACATATTCCAGGAGGGCAAGTGCATGGGTGTGAGGGTAGTACAGCACAGAGTGAGAGAGAGGTGCAATGCAAGGCAAAGTATGTGAGAGAGTTATCCTGTGTGAGAGTAATTGCAGATGTAAGAGAAACTGACTAAATCCAGGGGAGAGATGGAACAATATACTACAGGAAGGAGGGTGAATACAGCATAGTAGAAAATTTCACATATATAGGAGAGACTTTTAATGGATTCTGTGTTGCCTAGAGTCACCTTCTGAAGCAGACCTCAAAGATTCTAATCTTTCCAAACTCAAAAGATCTTAAGGATTTGATCTCTACACAACACAATCTTAAAAGGTTCTGAATTTTCACAACCCAAACATTGAAGATCCTGATCCTTCCTTGATCTAAATATTGAGCACCCTGATATATCCCCAGTTGAAATTCCAAAAATCCTGATGGCTCTCAACTTGTACCATGAAGATCCTGATCTCTTGCTGGCTCAAATCCTGAAAATGCCAATCTCGGCCAATCTCTTAATTTGAACATCTTGTTCTCAAAAGCTTAAACTCTATTATCCAGCTTCCCTCCTCCCCCCACCCCCACTCCCGCACCAAAATCTTGATCACTTCTCCTTATTTCTTTCACATCTGAGTTATTATTAGGACCATATTGTTCAAATGTTGATGATAAAACATTTGTCACCATTAGTAAAGATGGCAACATCATAATGTCATGGGAAAGAGGCAATTTGTCCCATCAAGTCAATGGTATCTTTCTGTGAAACAATCCAATCAGTTTCATTCCCTGTAGTTCTGCAAGTATATTTCAGACACATGCTCATTCAATTTCCTCTTAAAATTATTGATCACTTTTGCACCCACCAACTCACAAGCAGTGAGTTCCAGATCATTACCATATGTTGTGCAAAAAGTCTTCCCTCACAAACCCTGCCCCCTCCCCCAAAACTTTTATTCAAAGTATTAAATTTATGTTCCCTTATTCTTGTACTGTCAGCCAATGGGATTGTATACGTCTTTTAAATCTCCCTGAAAATCCTTCATTCCAAGGATAAATCCAAGATAACCTTGTAGCTAACATCCCTCACTCCACTTGGGTAAAATTCCTCTGAACGTGTCAAGGACCCTCGCATCCTTCCAGAATTGGACACAATGTTCTTGTTGAGGTCTAAGCAGAACTTTATAAAGGTTCAGCATAAATTCCTTAATTCTGTATTCACGAAACTCAAGATACCAAATGCTTTGCTGAAAACACTCATTGTAGCCCACCACCTTCAAAAATCAATGTACCTATATTATCAGGTCTTTCTACACACTCTTTGGAACTGTACCATTAAACACATATTAGGCGAAAGTGAGGGTTGCAAATCCCGATTAAGGGCTTTTACCCAAAACATCGATTCTCCTGTTCCTCGGAAGCTGCCTGACTTGCTGCGCTTTTCCAGCACCACACTCTCAACATTAAATACAAATTGCCTTCTCCTATTCTTTTTCCTAAATGTATCAAGCTTACACTCCTCAATACTGAATTCTAACTGGGAATTGACTGCCAGCCTATTTATATCCCACTGCAGAGTACTGACCTGTACAGAAAATCCAGGTATGACTTTCGTAAGGCCATCAGAGACACCAAGAAGCAATACCAAACTAAGAGCCAGAACAATCACATGGACATCTGTCATTTGTGGCAAGGCTTACGCAACATGATGAGCTACAAAACGAAGTCGAACAGAATCACGGGCAACAATACATCCCGACCTGACAAGCTCAATGCATTCTTTCCTTGCTTTGATCAGAAGGTCAGTGAAATGATGTCTCCTGTCCCAACAATCTCAGTTATATCTGTATCCATGATCACTGCCTCCGACGTTAGATCAGCCTTCTGGAGCATAAACCCACAGAAAGCAGGTGGCCTGGATGGAGTCCCTGGTTGTGCATTCAGATTTAGGCAGGGGTATTTGCAGTCTTCTTTAACCTTTCGTAGCGAGTGGATCTCCCAGTTCATCCATGGTTTCCAGTTGGGGAACACTTGTATTAACTTCTGTGGCACACAGTCTTTTACACACTTACTCATGAAGTCAGTAACAGTAGTGGCATATTTGATTATGTTAGCCACTGAATGTTTGAATATGGACCAGTCCACTGACTCTAAGCAGTCTTATACAAACTCTTCCATTGCCTCAGACCAACACTGCACTACTTTCTGTGCTGGGTCCTCATGCTTCAGTTTCTGCTGTCAGCTGGGAGGAGGAGCACAGCGTTGTGTCTGATTTTCCGAATTGTGGAGCGGTAGGCATCTTTAAAGGTTGGATAGCAATGGTCAAGGATGTTGAAACCTCTGGTGGCACCTATCTGGATGCATCACAGCTTGGTACAGCAAACCATACGAAACTACAGAGGGTTGTGAACACAGCCCAGTCCATCACGCAAACCAGCCTCTGAGCCATTGATTCTGACTATATTTCCCGCTGCCTTGGGAAAGCAACCAACATAACCGAAGACCCCACCCACCCTAATTATACTCTTTTACTCTGGCAGAAGATATGAAGGTTTGAATACATGTACAAATAGATATAAGAGCAGCTTCTTCACCACTGTTATCAAACTTCTGAACAAACTTTTCAAATGTTAAATTTTATCTCTCTCTCTCTCTCTCTCTGTACCTTCTCTGTGTCTGTAACACTGTTCTGCACTCTGTTCTGCTACCCTGATACACTTTGTATTGTATGGCCTACCTGCACAGTCTGCAAAACAACACTTTTCACTGTATCTTGGTACATGGGACAATAATAAATCAATCATTCATCTCTATTTGCCACATTTTGAGGAATATTGCTGTCAGCTTCTTCAATTTGATAAGTGATTATTCACTACATTGTTTTCTGTCTTTAAACCAATGTTTTTATCTGAGCTGGCACAGACCCTCCCACTTCATGAGGTTCAACTTCTTTAACCAGCTTTTTTTTTGCATTATTTTGTGAAACATTTTCTCACAATTTAATAGGATTGCTCTCCATGCTAAGCAGTTTGCAGGTTTTTTTGAATGAAATGCACAAAGGAGATAGTGGACTTAATCAGGATCCTTACCAGAGTATTAATGCACTGGGAATTTTCAGCACAGCCTCCATTCGTTCCATCACTACATTCATCTATATCAATGCAGACCTGTTGCAGACACAATTCATTATGGTTAATGACGCAGAACAATTCCCCATGAACATTATTGCCTTGCCTTTCTGAGTGTAGTCAGTAAATTTTCAGCTTTTTGGACTGAGTTCTTGGTCACTGCATTTCTACAAATTCACACTTTTGGACTTTTTATTCACATTTTTGCCATTTGATCTGCATTCTGCACAACAATCAGTGTAACGTGATCATAAGACATAGGAGCAGAGGTAGGCCATTCAGTCCCTCGCATCTATTCTGCCATTCAATGAGATCATAGCTGAGCTAATAATCTTCCACTCCACTCTCCTGCCTTTTCCTCATAACACTTGATTCTTTCTATCGCAGGATAAACTACGCCCCTTAAATTTCATTCCACGCTATTTTGATTTACCAATCTATTTTTAAAAACTAGAAAAGCTGACTGAAAATGACACCAATAAGAATTTGTAGATTGGAGAGGTTGGGACTGATTTCCTGGGAGAGGGGAAGGTTAAGGAAAGATTTAAATGCAGTCTTCAAAACCACTAGCAGTACAGACAAAGTAAACAGGATGATATTGTTATTGCTCATAAATGGATCAAGAATGAAAGGGAATAGATTTAAAAAGATTTGCAATAGAAGTAAATGTGATGTGGAAAGATACTTTTTCATTCGGTAGTGGTTATGGTTTGGACAGAAACTTTCAGAAAGTATGATGGGACAAATTCAGTCAAGGCGATCAAGAGAGTATTGGATGATTACTTAAATAGGAGTAATGTGCAGGCTTATGAGGAAAGGGTGAAAGGCTGACGCAAAGTCATGATGCTCATTTGAAGAACTAGTGCAGACATGGTGGACCGAATGGCCTTCTTCTGCATTGTAACTATTCTGTGATTCTGTGAACAGAAAGGATTCAGCCATTTCCTCCAACTGGATGTGAGTAAACAGGTGAAGATGTTCGAAACCAATAACAAATTTTAATGGTGTTTGTTCTAAGATTTTCTGCTATTGTAAACTGTGCTGATAAAGATTAGTAACTTTTCATTTTTCACATGATAATAAATAGATACAAAGACATGTTTCAATGTAATTTAGAATGTTCACTGTGTAATTGGAAACATAAAGAATGAGTTAGGGGAAGAAAGGAATATTTTACATTTCTCTCAAAGTTTTAAATTGGCACCAGTCACTTCCCAGGTTGTCCGATTCTAAATAGGTTGTGGGCCGAAACAGGTGAAAAAAAGACATTGAAAACATATTGAATTTTTGTAAAGGTTCAATTGGATTAGTATTACCCTTCAGGGAGGCTAATGTCTACCTTTACACAGTTTCGCATGCATGTGATTGCAGTCCTGTAATAATTGCTGAAATTTGAGGCTCAAAACTGGTTGGATTAGAGTCCCATCAGAGGTTACAATGCAAAAACAATCCTAGAACTGGAACTGAACTCATCCACTTGCAGTTTTAATGGCGATGGAACAAAGGACAGGCAAGACATTCACTTGTGGGAAGTAGAATGATCTTTTAAATATTCTGAAGAGACCATGTATCTTCATGTTATATTTGGGTGTTTTGTTTTAACCACAGGAGGCTAGGTTTCCCATGTCTCACAAAACTCAGCCACTTAAAGGAGGTGAGAAAGCCTGAAATTAATGAGATGTGCTTTTCTACCGCTTCTTGAGTGCAGAATAGGATTTCCCTCAGGACCCAACAAATCACGCAGTAAACTGTTCCCTTGGGAAGTCTTCTGACATCCTGCACCCCCCACCAGCTGTTCTACTTCTGAAAATCCTGTATTTTGGTCATCCCTGCTGCAAGTACCTGTTGTCATGTGCTTGGAGCTTCTTATCAAAAAGCTCTTTGTCTCTCAGTCAGGACCATGTGAATGACATCAGAACAACATCCTTCATCTAATTTGACTCTAATTTGTTTCCTAATTCACTTTCTGTTCTCCAAATCCTTTCTTTCCTGAGTTATTCCCATTCCAGTCTAATTACCACCTCTTTTGATCTAGAGGTTTACCTTCCCTTGGATCTTATTCTATATCTATTTCTGAGTTCCATCCTCTTCTGCATTGCATTCCCTTTGCTATCTCGATTTTCAGTTCCACCTGCTCTTGACTCTCATTCCAACCTTATTCTAACTTTTGTTCTCCATTCTCTTGATTTCTGTTTCCAACCTCTTTTGATCTCAGTACTATTTCCTGCTTAGCCCCCAATCCCTTTATACTCTTGATTTGTGATACACACATAACTGTGCTTCCACACAAGCCTTCATGCTGTGTCCATTCCTTACCTGTTTATTTAGTGTTGCGAGTTCCAATCCGACCCCATGGACTCTCTGTCCTGTATAACCTGCTGGACAATCTTCACACATGAAACCTGGGAAGGTATTCACGCAGCGCACTCCAGAAGAGCATGGATTCACTTGACACTACATTGACAAATTAATGACCAGCATCAAATCATGCAAACCTGGATTAGCCATTATTCAGATAGATTTACAAAGAAAGAGAAACCTATTGAAAAACAAACTCATTTTGTTTAATTGTAATGAAAAGTAGAATGATTATAAACTATAATGCATCAACATCATTGCAGGTTTTCTACCTCATCTACATCGGTGCACTGAATTCCATCACCTATAAACCCTGTGGGGCAGGGGCCACACTGGACTCCCTCCTGAGTCTCAGTACATTGTACACCTCGGAAACAAGAGTGAGTAGTACATCTGGGTTTAGCAACAGTGGGAACCACTGGGGGTTCTATTTCTTCCTCCAGGTCAATCAATCCTGCACCTAAAATAGAAGATTTAGAAAAACAGTAATTAATAAGTGGAGATCAGTTATTCGTTTGCCTGAATATTAAATTTATATTGAAATTGCAAAGCAGATTTTCAGAAATTGAGTGAGGCTTGCTCTCACCTTTGTCAAATTTTAAGTGTCACAGACTAATGCTGAATGATAATACTTGCATTTACATTGCACCCCTCATATTGAAACATCTTAAAGTGATTCATGCAATCAGTAATTTCTTTGAAGAGGCCTGAATATTGTTATTTTGGAATAATGCCCACTGATTTCAAGTTGTTATTTGCCAGTTTACCAGAAAATAACTTGAAGTGCTGTAAAAACAAATTCCGAACAAACACATATATTGTTCTTTAAACAGGTAAGCAATATGTAGCATATATGGACAACTATCCTGAACACTTGCCGTTAGTTGTGGAAGATCATTTTGAGCTGTGAATAAATAGGTAAAGTCACTATAGTGAGACCATAAGGCTGCTCTCTCATTACAGAGATGACTAATGATGGTTTAACTAAGGGTCAACATGTCTCAGGTGAATGGAGAGGTTGTGAAGGAGAGTACTTCATGGTAACTGTGGGAATTGAACCTATGCTGCCAGCAGCACTCTGCACTGCAAAAGGCCATCCAGCTGACTGACCCATGTAATAACTCAAACTGAATTTCTACTGTTTTAAATCTATTGTCCAGTTCCTTTCAGGAATGCTCTTTTTGGATTGCGCTTCAACATCTTTTGTTCCTTTTGTCTTTAAGCCCCATGAGATTCACCACTGAGAAGGGCAAAATATGGGATGTCATGGGAATATCTCCAAAGTTCCCTCTGAATTACAAATTATCCTGCCTTAGTTGTACTGTTCTTTCATCATCTTGGTTCAAGTCTCACTCTGGGGCTGGGCACATGAAAATCAAAGCTGGGTGCTGAGGAATCGCTGCACTGCGGGAGATACCATTTTTAAGGTGAGATGTCGAACTAAACTGCATCTACCCGTTCAGGTGGATGTGAAAAATTCCATGTCAATACTTGGAAGAAGAGCAAGTGTCCTGACTGAATCAACATCATACAGAACAATAAGATTATCTGCCAACTGTGTCAGTGTCATACTGATTCATAAGTTTGAAAATATTGTTGTTGGAAAATGGGATGGAATGAACTTTCCAAACGCCACTGTTAGTTTTCGTTGGGCAGCTCTCCACTTTTAGGTGTTTCTATCTCAAATATTTTAATTACCAAATTTACTAAGGCGACTTGTGTAAACCTGCATGTGGGATTAGCCTAGTGGAGAATCCTCCCTCACTTGAAGGGTGAATAAGGAGAAGGTGAAGGGAATCCATACACAGAGGGCCGTGCATACAGACACCTGGCAATGTGTGAAGAAATACACTGTACTGAGCTGCAGATAACCTCCCCTCGGGAACTGTACTGTTCACAGCAGCCAGGCTTACTGCAGCACTCGGCTCCGAAATACCACAGAGAGCCTCGGTATCGTTGAGTGCCTCCCGCTTATGTTCAGACAGGACTGTCACCTTACTTCTTCAGCTAGGTATTGATGAAATGTTCATAAGCAAAAACAATAGGCAGGCACTTTGTCTCAATCTGAATATTTTCATTAACTTCATGGAGTTATAGAGTCACAGTGTTATACCTCATGGAAACAGACCCTTTGGTCCAACTCATCTGTGCCGATATTCTAAACTGATCTAGACCCATTTGCCAGCACCCGGCCCATATCCCTCTAAACCCTTCCTATTCATATACCCATCCAGATGTCTTTTAAATGCTGCAATTGTACCTGCCTCCACCTTCTGCAAAAGTAACGGGGTTGCTTCAAGTCCTGTCTCACTGATCTTACACTGCAAGTTGACTTCAACATTTACTGTACATCATATTAACTACACTGTTATTAACAGCACAATGTTACATCATATTATCTACATGTTATTAACAGCACAGTGTTGCAGCACTGCTATCACTAATTGTGTGCTTTTAGTGAACACAGCTTCTTATTCTGTGCCCCAATACCATAGCACATCATTGGCAGTGAGTTGGCATAATGTATCATCCATTTTGGCAGAAGAAACAAAAAATAAGTATATTATCTAAATGGTGAGAAACTACACATTTCTGAAATGCAGAGGGATCTGGCTGCCATAGAACATAGAAAATAGAACATAGAACATAGAACCGTACAGCACAGAACAGGCCCTTCAGCCCATGATGTTGTGTCGACCATTGATCCTCATGTGAGGTAAACCTAATGTACAAACCCTCAAATTTCTGTGACCATATGCATGTCCAGCAGTCTCTTAAATATCCCCAATGACCTCGCTTCCACAACTGCTGCTGGCAATGCATTCCATGCTCTCTCAACTCTCCGCATAAAGAACCCGCCTCTGACATCCCCTTGATACTTTCCGCCAAACAGCTTAAAACTATGACCCCTTGTGTTAACAATTTCTGCACAGGAAAAAAGTCTCTGGCTATTAATTCTATCTATGCCTCTCATTATCTTGTACACCTCAATTAGGTCCCCTCTCTTCCTTCTTTTTTCCAATGAAAAAAGTCCGAGCTCAGTCAACCTCTCTTCGTAAGATAAGCCCTCCATTCCAGGCAGCATCCTGATAAACCTCCTCTGAACCCTCTCCAAAGCATCCACATCTTTTCTATAATAGGACGACCAGAACTGGACACAGTATTCCAAGTGTGGTCTAACCAAAGTTTTGTAGAGCTGCAACAAGATCCCATGGCTCTTAAACTCAATCCCCCTGTTAATGAAAGCCAAAACACTATATGCTTTCTTAACAACCCTGTCCATTTGGGTGGCAATTTTAAGGGATCTATGTACCTGCACACCCAGATCCCGCTGTTCCTCCACACTGCCAAGAATCCTATCTTTAATCCTGTACTCAACTTTCAAGTTCGACCTTCCAAAATGCATCACTTCGCATTTATCAAGGTTGAACTCCATCTGCCACCTCTCAGCCCATTTCTGCATCCTGTCAATGTCACGCTGCAGCCTACAACAGCTTTCTATACTGTCAATGACACCTCCAACCGTTGTGTCGTCTGCAAACTTGCTAACCCATCCTTCAATCTCCTCATCCAAGTCATTAATAAAAATTACAAAGAGTAGAGGCCCAAGAACAGAGCCCTGTGGAACACCACTCACCACTGACTTCCAGGCAGAATACTTTCCTTCCACTACCACTCGCTGTCTTCTGTCGACCAGCCAATTCTGTATCCAGACAGCTAAATTTCCCTATATCCCATTCCTCCTGACCTTCTGAATGAGCCTACCATGGGTACCTTATCAAATGCCTAGTGCATGAATCCCAAGAAGGTAGAATTAGGAACAGTATGTTACTAGGAATGTTAATAGAATGTTATCAATTACTGAGTGGGATATTGAATACACAAGTAGGGATGTTGTGCTCTAGTTATACTTGACACTGGTGAGACCTCATCGAGAGTATTGTGTACAGTAAAGATCACCTTGTTTAGGGTCAAAGGGGCAACGAATGCATGATCCAGGATTTAACATATGTGTAAGATCTCAGTTGGCAGATCCCAGTACTGTGTGAGAGTGGGGAGGAGTAGGGTCTGGGATAGAGATGGTAGGGGAGAGGGAAATCAGGGAGTTTTATATTTTAGGGGAGCCCTTTGATTTGCCCTCCTGGAAAGGGGGTGGAATACACCCCTGTCAGCTACCACCCATGCAGGAAAGCTGCAAGGCTGGATTGGTCTTATCACTAGTTAAATGCCAGTGGCAGTGGAATTAAGTCCTTAAATATTGTTAATTGGCCACCAGGAGGGCTCAGTAGAGGCTGGCAACCCAGTAACCAGGCTATTGGAGGTAAAATTGTTGGGGAGACAGAAATATCTGGGTAGGCCATAGTGCCTAGTGGACTTAATGTAACTTTTCAAACCTATTGGTGGGTAGCAGCAAATCAAACTTTGGAAGCTTTATGGTGACACCTTCATCAAACTAGGTCCAACTCTGTAATATTGCCTCAATATATCCCTCCCTCTCCAGTTCTACAAGAGTCACTGGACTGGATGGTGTTCACGAAGTTCAGTCAGTTCAGTCAGATGGGGGATTAAATGAAATATTTTTATGGAATTAGGGACTTGTAATCAGACATGATATAGGTGGCACGGTGGCACAATGGTTAGCACTGCTGCCTCACAGCACTAGAGACCTGGGTTCAATTCCCGCCTCAGGCAACTTACTGTATGGAGTTTGCACATTCTCCCCGTGTCTGCGTGGGTTTCCTCCAGGTGCTCCGGTTTCCTCCCACAGTTCAAAAATGTGCAGGTTAGGTGAATTGACCATGCTAAATTGCCCGTAGTGTTAGGGGCAGGTGTAAATGTAGGGGAATGGGTCTGGGTGGGTTGCGCTTCGGCGGGTCGGTGTGGACTTGTTGGGCTGAAGGGCCTGTTTCCACACTGTAAGTAATCTAATCTAAAAAAAGTCCACTTTGTGTACTTTCCAACTTAGAGCCCTTGATATACGAAGGTGAAGAGTACATGAGATGTGTTAGAGAAAGAAGGTAGAAGAGAAACTGTTGGAAATAAAAACACACCAGAAAGTCTAAAATATCTTGTCCTTCATATCGGATATTATCATTACACTTCAAGGAGACAATTAAAAATGCAATAACGTTAAAATGCTCACCGCATGCCTGGCACTCTGCAATGGTGTGACGCAACAATGTGGTTTCTGTGATCTGTAGAAACAAAATGGAATTGATATATCCTTAAAGATCAAGGAACAGTAAGATAGTGGTTGAACGATGAACAGCAGTCTAGCTGGAAATAAGGCTTCACTTCCAGCTGCTGCATTATGTGTTACAGGATGAAGTAAATTAAAAGCATAAGCTCTCATAGGACATCATAGGAAAAGGTGGTGGTATAGTGGCAATGCCACTGCACTAGTAATCCACTGCACCAGACTAATGTTCTGCTGAAATTTGAATTCAATAAAAAAAATCAAGAATTAAATGGTGAATAAACTCAGGGTCGCTAATGCTCCTAAGGGAAGGAAATGAACTTGATGTGGGTAAATCACCACAAGCTGCCTTTAATTTGGCTACTTATTAAGAAATCTCACAGACAATCCAGCACTGAGAAAAATGATGTAAACTTCATTGCATGTAGCAATCAAAGTAAGAAATAAGAACGAGGAACAAGAGCAGGCCATCTGGTCCTTCAAGCCCACTCCGCCATTCAGTAAGATCATGGCTGATCTTTTCGTGGCCTCAGCTCCAGTTAGCTGCCCTCTCACCATCACCTTTAATTCCTTTATTGATCAGAAAGTTACATTAACTTTAAAAACATTCAATGCGGAAGCCTCAACTACTTCATTGGGCAGGGAATTCCACAAATTCACAACCCTCTGGGTGAAGAGGTTCCTTCTCAATACAGTCCTAAATCTGCTCCTTCCATTTTTGGGGCTATGCCCGCTTTTCCTAGTTTCACCTGCCAGTGGAAATATCCTCTCTATTTCTATCTTATCTGTTCTCTTCATAATTTTATATGTTTCCCTAAGATCCCTCCGCATTCTTCTAAATTCCAATTAATATAATCCCAGTCTAATCAGTCTCTCCTCATAAGCCAACCCCCTCAACTCCAGAATCAACCCAGTGAATCTCCTCTGCACCCCTTCCAGTGCCAGTACATCCTTTCTCAAGTAAGGAGACCAAAACTGCACACAGTACTCCAGGTGTGGCCTCACCAGCACCTGTACAGCTGCAACATAAGCTCCCGCTTTTAGATTAGATTACTTACAGTGTGGATACAGGCCCCTTCGGCCCAAATAGTCCACACCGACCCGCCGAAGCGCAACCCACCCAGACCCATTCGCCTACATGTACCCCTTCACCTAACACTACTGGCAATTTAGCATGGCCAATTCACCTAACCTGCACATTTTTGGACTGTGGGAAGAAACCGGAGCACCCAGAGGAAACCCACAAAGACATGAGGAGAATGTGCAAACTCCACACAGTCAGTTGCCTGAGGCGGTAATTGAACCCGGGTCTCTGGCGCTGTGAGGCAGCAGTGCTAGCCATTGTGCCACCGTGCCGCCCGTAGCTCAATCCCTTTGGCAATGAAGGACAATATTTCATTTGCCTTCTTAATTACCTGCTGCACCTGCAAACCAACCTGTGATTTATGTAAAAGGACACTGAGGTCCCTCTGCACAGCAGCATGCTGCAATTTTTTACCATTCAAGTAATAGTCCTTTTTACGGTTATTCCTACCAAAATGGATGACTTCACATCGTATTCTATTTGCCAGACCTTTGCCACCCACTTAAACTATCTATATCGCTCTGCAAACTTGCAGAGTCCTCTGTACACCTCGCTCTAACACTCAAATTAATGTCATCCACAAACTTTGACACACCACACGTGGTTCCCGACTCCAAATCATCAATGTAAACTGTGAATAATTGTGGTCCCAATAATGGTCCCTGAAGTACACTACTAGTCACTGATTGCCAACCAGAAAAGCACTCATTTATCCATACTCTTTCCTTCCTGTTAGTTAACCAATCCTCTATCCATGCTAATACATTACCCATAACACTATGCATCTCTATCTTATGCAGCAGCCTCTTGCGTGGCATCTTGTTGAATGCCTTTTGGAAATCTATATACACCACATCTACTGGGTCCCCATTGTCCACCATGCTCGTAACATCTTCATAGAATTCTAGCAAATTAGTTAAGGATGATCTGCTTTTCATGAACCTATGCTGTGTCGATCCAATGGGACAATTTCTATCTAGATGTCTTTCTATTACTTCTTTGATGATAGATTCTCGCATTTGCTCCACTAAAGATGGTAAGCTAACTGACCTATAATTCCCCATTTTCTATGTGCCCCCTTTTTCAAGCAGTGGTGTCACAATTGCAATATTCCAATTTTTGGAACTGCCCAGAGTCCAGCAAATTTTGGAAAATTACCACAAGCGCATTTGTTATTTCTCCCACTATCTATTTTAGCACCCTGGGAGGCATTCCATCAGGACCAGGAGACTTGTCTACCTTTAGCTCCATTAGCTTGCCCAACACTACCCCTCAGTGATAATGATTGTTTCTAGGTCCTCACCAACCTCAGTCTTCTTGTCAATTACTGGCATGTTATTCGTGTCCTCCACTGTGACTCAAAATGCTTGTTTGATGCTTTGGCCATTTCCTCATATCCCATTACTAAATCCCCTTTCTCATCCTCTAAAGGATGAATGTTTACTTTAGCTACTTTTTTTTATGTTTATAGAAACTTCTGGGATCTGTCTTTATACTCTGAGCTAGTTTACACTTATAATCCATCTCCTAAGACCCGCTATAGGAAAGATATTGTGAATGTTGAAAGGGTCCAAAAATGATACACAAAGATGTTGCCGGGCTGGAGAGTTTGCACTATAGAGAGAAGCTGAATAGACTGGACTATTTTCCCTGGACTGTTGGAGTCTGAGAAGTGACCTCATCGAAATTTATAAAATCATGAGGGGAATGGATAGGGTGAATAGTCAAGGTCTTTTCACCAGAGTAGGGTAATTCAAAACCAGAGGGCATAGATTTAAGGTGAGAGGGGAAAGATTTAAAAGGGATCTAAAGGGCAACATTTTCATGCACAGGGTGGTACGTGTATGGAATGAGCTGCCAGAGGAAGTGGTGAAGACTGGTACAATTGCAACATTTAAAAGGCATGTGGATGGGTATATGAATATGAAGGCTTTGGAGGGATATGGGCCAAGTGCTGACAAATGGGACTAGATTAGGTTGGGATATTTGTCGGCGTGGACGAGTTAGACAGAAGGATCTGCTTCCGTGCTGTACATCTCCTTGACTCTATGACTCTAAAACCCCTCAAGTAAGCAAGTTAAGCCTCACAACCCAACTTGGCTATTACCCAATCAGCAGTCACATGGCACTGGGTTATATATCAACCAGTTTATTTAAAATCACACATTTTCAAGGCACTGCTCCTTCATCAAGTGAAGTGACTTCACCTGACAAAGCAGCAGTGCTCCGAAAGCTTGTGATTTCAAATAAACCTGTTGGGCTATAACCTGGTGTCATGTGACTTTTGACTTTGTCCACCCCAGTCCAAAACCAGCACCTCTACATCATGACTATTACTCAATTAATGGAAGAATCAAGCCAGGATTTCAATCAATGGTGGACTGTGTGGAAGTGCACAGGGTTTGATTGTTATGCAAAGTTGTTTTCTGGAGTTCTGATAAAGGAAAATTCTGGAGTTTGATTCTTAGACAGATATTCATCCTTCGGTCTCTGAGGTGATATCTTGATGATTTTTTTTTACAGTCGTTACTCTGAGTTACTGCAAGTCTGCAGCTGCCCTTCTTATTAAAAGCAATTTCTTTGTTTCTTGTTACACTTGGCATTGACTATCTGTTCGAAGACATAGCTTTCCTGATAACATTGGTGAACCTTCCTTTGGAATACTGTGTCCGTTTTGATTGCCTCGTTGTAGGAAGAATAGTATTAAGCTGGAGAGGGTTCAAAATAGATTTGCCAGGATGTTGCCAGGCATGGAAGGTTTTAGTTGTAAAGAAAGATGTGATAGACTCAGAATTTTTTACTAGAGTGTGAGATGTTGAGAAGCAGCATGACAGAAGATTATAAAATGAGAGGTATAGATAGTTAATGGTCATTGTCTTTCCCTCAAGATGGGGGATTTCAAGGCTGGGGAGCACATTTTTAAGGAGAGAGGAGAAAGATTTTAAAAAGACTCAAGGGGCAAATTGTTTTACACAGAGGGTAGTTTGCGTGTGGAATGAACTTTGAAGAAGTGGTAGATGTGGGTACAATTACAACACTTAAAAGACATTTGGATAGATACATGAGTAGCAAAGGTTTGGAGAGAGTGTGGGCCAGGAGCAGGTGGGATTATGTTTGGCATGAACTGGTTGGACGGAAGTGTCTGTTTCTGTGCTGTATGACTCTATGACCCTATAACTCCTTAAATTCTTTTGCAGGGTAATCCTTGTCCTTTTTGGCCATAAAGCATCCAGTTTATCAAGCAGGTGTCAAAGCAGTTTTGTCTATATAATCTCGCCAAGACATGGCTAATTGCTTGAGTCTCTGTGTAACAGCTTGTCTTTGTTCCTTAACTGTTCATACCAGACAAAGTGATTGCTATGTGTAATCGTGTTTGTTGATTCACTCAGCCCATAAATAATTATTAACGTTCTGAAGTCTATGATATCATATTTCCTCCTCTTTGTTCATTATCTTTAACATGATGATCAAACACTAGTTTCCCACAACATCATCGTAACCAAATTGAGTCACTATACAATACCCAATTTAAAGTGCACCATTTCATTATGCAGACAGAACTTTGCAGACCACTAATCAATAAATGAAGTTAAGAATAATGATCAGTAAATAAATCATAATAAACACACACAAAACAAAATATAGTAATCAACATGCATTTACAGCAATGGGAGAGGTGAGAGTGCAGACCCAGGGGCTAATGGGAAGGTCAATTTCCCTCCTAAAGACTTACCTCGTGAATAGGCGAAGTGAAGGCTCAACAGGAGTGGACAAGGACACGGAGATTGCTGGGCACGTGAACCGATATATTTGAGCTGTGGCTAAACCTGAGACACTACGTGGGTAGTGTTTCCCACGCATTCTCCTCCTCTAACCAAAGAAAAAGGTAAGGTGTTTTTGGTTTTCTTTCCATTTACTCCTTCTCTCTTGGCAACTTAGAGCCGGGGGTATGAAGGCTTGGGCGGTTGTTTGCTCCTCTTGCAGGATGTGGGGGGTAAGGGTCACCACTGGGTGTCCCTGCTGACTTCGCCTGCAAGAAGCGTGCCCAACTCCAGCTCCTCTCAGACCGCGTTAGGGAACTGGAGCCAGAGCCGGATGAACTTTGGATCATTCGGAAGGCTGAGGGGGTGATAGAGAGGAGTTATAGGGAGGTAGTCACACCTAAGTTACAGGATAAAGGTGACCGTCAGGAGAGGGCAAAGGAATAGGCAGACAGTACAGAAAGCCCTTGTGGTCATTCACCTCAATAATAAGTATACTGCTTTGGATGCTGTTGGGGGAGGATGATCTACCAGGAGAAACCCACAGTGGCCAGGTTTTTGGCACTGAGTCTGGCTATGTGGTTCAGAAGGGAAGGAGCAATAGTGATGGGAGATTCAATCATGAGAGGAACAAACAGGAGATTCTGTGGTCAAGAGCGAGACTCGCGCATAGTGTGTTATCTCCAGGGTGCCAGGGTCAGGGATGTCTTGGATCGAGTCTACAGGATTCTTAAGGGGGAGGGAGAGAAACCAGAAGTCATGGTATACATTGGTACCGGTGACACAGGTAGGAAAAGGGATGAGGACCTCAAAAGAGAATATAGAGAGTTAGGTGGGAAGCTAGAAGGCAAGATGAGCAGAATAGTAACCCCAGGATTGCTACTGGTGCCACGTGCTAGTGAGGCAAGGAATAGAGAGTGAGTGCAGATGAACACATGGCTGTAGGGCTGGTGTAGGAGGGAGGGTTTTAGATATGTGGATCATTGGGATATCTTCTGGGGAAGGTGGGACAAGTACAAGAAGGATGGGTTGCATCTAAACTGGAGGGGCACCAATATCCTGGGTGGGAGGTTTGCTAGAGCTCTTCAGGAGGTTTAAAGTAGATTGGCCAGGGGGTAGGAACCTGAGTTATGGATCAGATAATGGAGTGGTTATTGAATACCAGATACAGCAGAGAGACTGTGATGAGGGACAGGCACTTGATCGGGTTATGGGTTTAAGTGTATCTACTTTAATGCAAGAATTATCAGGAATAAGGGTGACAAACACAGAGCATGGATCAGTATTTAGAATTATGATGTTGTGGCCATTACAGAGAGTTGGATATTACAGGGGCAGGAATGGTTGTTGGATGTCCCAGGGGTTCATAAGTCATAGAGTCGTAGAGATTTACAGCATGGAAACAGACCCTTAGGACCAACTCATTGATGCCGGCCAGATACATCAACCTAATCTAGTCCCATTGGCCAGCACTTTTCCTACATCCCTATAAATCCATCCTATTCATATACCCATCCAGATGCCTTTTAAATGTTCTAATTGCACCAGCCTCCACCACTTCTTCTGCCAGCTTATTCCATACACACACCACGTTTTGCATGAAAAGGTTGCCCCTTAGGTCCCTTTTATATCTTTCCCCTCCCACCCTAAACCTATGCCCTCTAGTTCTGGACTCCCGCACCCCAGGAAAAAGACTTTGTCTATTTATCCTATCCATGCCCCTCGTGGTTTTATAAACCTCTATGAGGTCACCCCTCAGACTCTGACGCTCCAGGGAAAACAGCCCCAGCTTATTCAGCCTCTCCCTATAGCTCAAATTCTCCAACCCTGGCAACATCCTTGTAAATCTTTTCTGAACCCTTTCAAGTTTCACAACATCTTTCCTGTAGGAACGAGACCAAAATTGAACGCAATATTCCAACAGTGACCTAACCAATGTCCTGTACAGCCGCAACATGACTTCCCAGCTCCTGTACTCAATAGTCAGACCAATACAAGAAAGTATACCAAACGCCTTCTTCACTATCCTATCTACCTGTGACTCCACTTTCAAGGAGCTATGAACCTGCACTCCAAGGTCTCTTTGTTCAGCAACACTCCCTCGGACCTTCCTTTTAAGTGTAGAAGTCCTGCTAAGATTTGCTTTCCCAAAATGCAGCACCTCGCATTTATCTAAATTAAACTCCATCTGCCACTCCTCGGCCCTTTGGCCCATCTGATCACTTGTAAATTCCTCGTTGCCTCTAACTGTCACTCCAACTAATCCACTCGATCTAACAGGATTCACAAGCAATGACATTCATTGCTGATATAATCCTCTGTTAAGTAACCCTTAAAGTATCCTGAAACTCAGACATCCAACAAGAAGAGCATATCACTCTACTAAAGACCATTTGCTCCTTCCAATCTACAAATCCAGAAACCAGCACCATCTTATTGCTCTACAAACACTCCTCCAGGCTAACTTAGATTAGATAGCTTAGACCCCCCACAGTGTGGAATACTTATTGCTTATATTTTAAATATTTAATCAAGAGACAGATCACAATAAAAACATATAGTCAAGAAAGAACCCACTCTACTCGCTATTGTAGATTTACAGCAAAGCTATACTTAAGTCTATTCACTTATCTGTTTCTGTGCTGTGACCTCTCCCAAACAGGTTCAAGATCAATTGTGAATTTTGCTGTTTGTTAAGTTTTCCTCAACACACTCCAATGTCCAGTGATACATGAATTCAAACAGCAAAGGCAGTAACTGCACAGATTCATTGCTGTGTCAGTTAGCAGTGTGGGTTTCTTTCTCTCTCTCCCTTACAGAGCATGCGCTTGCTGCCTTTGTCTGTCTTTCTCCCTTTTAAAAGTGCTGTTGTTTTGACTTTTTTTTTCAACGTTCCAAAACAATCGCAATGGCATATAAAACAGTAATTGCTGCTCCTGCAATTCGAGGAAATCACCTTCAACACCTAAAATACCTCAAAAAAAAGGAGCAGCCTCTTACAGCCAGAAATTTTCCCAACCTCCATCATGGGTTTCAATGTTTCAAAAGGAATAATGGGGGAGGTAAATGAGGTGGAGGAGTTGCATTGCTAATCAGGGATAGTATCATAGCTGCAGAAAGGGAAACCCCAAGGAGGGTTCGTCCACAGAGTCAGTATGAGTGAAGTCAGAAATAGGAAAGGGGCAGCCACTTTAGTGGGAGTTTTCTACAGGCCCCCCAATAGCAACAGAAACATGGAGTAGGAGATTGGGAGGCAGATTTTGGAAATGTGCAGAAGTAACAGGGTTGTTGTGACTTTGACTTCCCTAATATTGGTAGGAACCTACTTAGTTCAAATCGCTTGGATGAAGCAATTTTTGGCAGGTACGTCCTGGAGGGGTTCCTGACACAGGCTGACTAGAGAAGAGGTCTTTTTGGATTTGGTGCTTGGCAATGAATCATGCCAGGTGTCAGATCTCTCGGTCGGACAGCACTTCAATGATAGTGATCACAACTTCATGACCTTTACTCTAGTCATGGAGAGGGATAGGAGCAGATGGTATGGGAAAGTAATTAATTGGGGGAGAGGGAATTACAATGCTGTTAGGCAGGAACTGGGATGTCTAGATTGGGAACAGATGTTCTCAGGGAACATTTTGCACTGCTGCCTCACAGCGCCAGAGACCCGGGTTCAATTCCCGCCTCAGGAGTGGAGTTTGCACATTCTCCCAGTGTCTGCGTGGGTTTCCTCCGGGTTCTCCGGTTTCCTCCCACAGTCCAAAAATGTGCAGGTTAGGTGAATTGGCCATGCTAAATTGTTGGTAGTGTTAGGTGCAGGGGTAAATGTAGGGGAATGGGTCTGGGTGGGTTGCGCTTTGGCAGGTCGGTGTGGACTTGTTGGGCCGAAGGGCCTGTTTCCACACTGTAAGTAATCTAATCCAATCTAATCTAATCAAATGTACAACAAAAATGTGGAGGTTGTTTAGGAAGCCTCACAGCCTCACCACCCGATGCCTGGAGGAAGAATGCTTTAGCTTCCACCTTGGGACCTTCCAACCACATGTCATCAATGTGGATTTCACCAGTTTCCACGTTGCCCCTACCCCCACCTTATCCCAGTTCCAACCTTTCAACTCAGCACTGCCCTCTTGAACTGTCCTACCTGTAAATCTTCCTTCCCACCTACCTGCTCCACCTCCTCTCTGACCTATCACCATTACACCCCACCTCTGTCTACCTATCGCATTCTCAGCTACCTTCCCCCCAGCCCCACCCTTCTCTCATTTATCTCTCCACCCCCTCAGCTCACAAGCCTCATTCCTGATGAAGGGCTTTTGCCCGAAATGTCGATTCTCCTGCTCTTCAGATGCCGCCTGACCTGCTGTGCATTTTCAGCACCCACTCTCGACTCTGATCTCCAGCATCAGCAGTCCTCACTTTCTCCTAGTTGTTTAAGAAGCACCTGCTGATAGTGCTAGACAGGTTTGTCCCATTGAGGCAAGGAAGGGATGGGAGGTGGAAAGAACTTTAGGTGACAAGATATGTGGAACATCTAGTCAAGAGGAAGAAAGAAGCTTAGTTAAGGTTGAAGAGGCAAGGATCAGACAGGGCTCTAGACAGTTACAAGGTAGCCAGGAAAGAAGTGAAGAATGGACTTAGGTGAGCTAGAAGGGGGCATGAAAAAGCTTTAGCGGGTAAGATTAAGGAAAACCCTAAAACGTTCTACACTTATGTGAGGAACAAGAGGCTGGCCAGTGTGAGGGTAGAGTCGATCAGAGATAGTGGAGGGAATTTGCGCCTGGAGTTGGAGGAAGTAGGGGAGGTCCTTAATGGATACTTTGCGTCACTATTCACTACTGAGAGGGACCTTGACATTTCTGAGTGAAATGTCAAGGTGAAACAGACTGATACGCTAGAACAGGTTGATGTTAGGAAGGAAGATATGCTGAAAATTTTGAAAAACATAAGGATAGATAAATCTTCTGGACCAGACAGGATATATCCTGTGAGGACGTGAGGGAAGAGATTGCTGTGCCTTTGGCAATGATCTCTGCATCCTGACTGTTCACTAGAGTAGTATCAGATGATTGGAGTGTGGCAAATGTTATTCCCTTATTCAAGAAAGGGAATAGGGATAAACCTGGGAATTACAGACTAGTCAGTCTTATGTCAGTGGTGAGCAAAGTATTGGAGAGGATTCTGAGAGACAGGATGTATGATTACCTGGAAAACCATAGTTTGATTAGAGATAGTCAGCATGGCTTTTTGAAGGGCAGGTCATTCCTCACAAACCTTATTGAATTCTTTGAGGATGTGGCAAAACATGTTGATGAGGGTAGAGCAGCGGATGTAGTGTACATGGATTTTAGCAAGGCGCTTGATAAAGTTCCCCATGCAGGCTCATTCAGAAAGTAAGGAGGCATGGAATACAGGGAAACCTGTCTCTCTGGATACAGAATAGGCTGGCCCATAGAAGACAGAGGGTGGTAGTAGATGGAGGGTATGCAGCCTGAACTCAGTGACCAGTGGTATTCACAGGGATCGGTTCAGGGACCACTGCTCTTTGTGATTTTTATAAATGACTTGGATGAGGAAGTGGAAGGATGGGTTTGTAAGTTTGCTAATGACACGAAGGTTGGTGGAGTTGTGGAAAGTGTGGGGAGCTGTTGTAGGTTGCAATGAGACATTGACAGGATGCAGAGCTGGGGCTGAGAAATGGCAGATGGAGTTCAAACTGGAAAAGTGTGAAGTCATTCACTTTGGAAGGTTGAATTTGAATGCAGAATACAGGGTTAAATACAGGATTCTTGGCAGTGTGAAGGAACAGAGGGATCTTTGGATCCATGTTCATTGATCCCTCAAAGTTGCCATCCAAGTTGATGGGGTGTTTAAGAAGGCATATGGTGTGCTGGCTTTCATTGGCAGGGGGATTGAGTTGAAGAGCTGCGAGGTTATGCTGCAGTTCTATAGAGTCCTAGTTAGATCATACTTGGAATATTGTGTTCAATTCTGGTCACCTCATTATAGGAGGGATGTGGAAGAGGGTGTAGAGGAGATTTACCAGGATGCTGCCTGGACTGCAGGAAATGTCTTATGAAGAAAGGTTGAGGGAGCTAGGGATTTTCTCACTGGAGCGAAGAAGGATGAGAGGTGACTTGATAGAGATGTACAAGATGTTGAGAGGCATAGATAGAGTGGATAGCCAGAGACATTTTCCCAAGGCAGAAATCACTATCACAAGGGGACATAATTTTAAGGTAATTGGAGGGAGATTTAGCGGAGATGTCAGAGGTAGGTTCTTTACTCGGAGAGTCATGGGTGTGTGGAATGCACTGCCAGTGGTGGTAGTAGAGTTAGATACATTAGGGACGTTTAAACAACTCTTGAATAGGCACATGGAAGATAATGCAATGAAGGGTACGTCAGTTAGTCTGATCTTAGAGTAGGATAAAAGGCTGGCACAACATTGAGGGGTGAAGGGCCTGTACTGTGCTATACTGTTCTATGTTCTATTATGCTTCACCCATTTCAGCTTTAAGATTATAATTTCTTAACAGAACTAATTCTCTTTTCAACTGCTGTATTTTTTGTTGACGCCAAAAGTGAAACATGAGTGTAATAAAAACAAGATAAATCCAAGTACACAAAATAATAATAACAAGATGTGAAATAATACAAATTTATACAGCCATGTGTACATTACTTCCCTAATCCCAGATGTCATCCCACCAAGAATGTTTTAAATATCAGTCTTGATGTCTAATAGGCTAAACCTTAACATGTAACCTGTTTGCCTTTCTCAAAATCCCTTTTATTTTTTCCAAATGTTCCGAGTGCATGGCAATATGGACCTCATATGTTTGCCTAACCATAATAATTGCGCTAGCTGAATCAGTTATGTCAAAAGTCACAGATTTTTTTCCTCTTGATGTTAACCAATTCCATTGGTGAATGCAAAATGTTGAATCAGTGATGGGATAAGACAGATAATAACAATGATATCCTTTTAAAGATGTTGTAATGCAGTATTCTCCTTCATCTCCATATCCAACTCTATGTTGTCTTGGTACTTGAAGCTTCGTGAGTACAATTAACTGTTTCATTACAGCTGGACTTAAAACCACATGTGGTTTGTTCATGGGATAGGGGACAAACAATAGTTTTATTAGTCTGGTGGCATTCCTTAAGAGCTGTCCCTACAAGTCTTCCCCTCCCCCCCGCCCATTTTCCTACGACATAAGGGTAGAACCTCCTTAACTCTCATTCAGATGTTTTGGATCATTCCAATATTTTGTACTGTTGTAATATTTAATGGTTTGTCATCTTTAGATATAACAGTTATCCCAAACACAAGATTCTGTTCCCACCCATATATGACTCATTACTGAGTTTAATGTTGCTGTTCATTGTGTCTATAACTTGAAAAGTTTATTGATTTTATCATTCACTTATAGCATTGATATCTAGGCTATTAACGGCAGACATCCCTGACAATAAATGCCTGCAGCATCTCCAAACAAATTACTGCATTTTCTGTCTTTTTTCCCTTCAATTCAATCTCTTGACCAATAAATGCAAGGTAAAGATTTTGGACACCGTGGTGGTAACTGAGTACCTGAGAGATTCAGAATAACCAATTCATGATGGATATTTTCATGCAACACTTTACCCCTTTTTCACATAATTATCCTTCCTCTGAGTCCTCCTATTCTTACAGGACACCCTACAGAATGTTCAACTGCTTCTGATGTAAGTGAAAGTGTGATCTGAAGTTCTGTGCATATCATCAACACAAATGGTTCCCAACTCCTGACCAGTACTACACATGTAAAAGCCAAGCCAACAACGCAATTTCAATAATCAGCTTCATAGTTTATCTAAACCTCAAAAACAAAAGATCAAAGTAGTTCCTGCTCTTATTTACAGTTTATCAGTTTACACAGGTAGAGTCATAGAGTCATAGAGATATACAGTATGGAAAAGACCCTTCGGTCCAACCCATCCATGCCAACCAGATATCCCAACCCAATCTAGTCCCACCTGCCAGCACCCGGCCCATATCCCTCCAAACTCTTCCTATTCATATACCCATCCAGATGCGTTTTAAATGTTGCAATTGTACCAGGGTCCACCACATCCTCTGGCAGCTCATTTCTTTCACCTGAATTGAATTCTTCTAAAATTTGTACTCATCAAGATTGTTGACTGTGAAATATTCCTTTCAGGGTGGTGCTGGAAAAGCACAGCAGGTCAGGCAGCATCCAAGGAGCAGGAAAATTGATGTTTCGGGCATCAGATTCCTGATGAAGGGCTTTTGCCCGAAACGTCGATTTTCCTGCTCCTCGGATGCTGCCTGACCTGCTGTGCTTTTCCAGCACCATTCTAATCTAGACTCTGGTTTCCAGCATCTGCAGTCCTTGCTTTTACCAAATATTCTATTCAGCCACTTCAACCAATTTATTATTCCAAAAACACATTCACCAAGGTGCTCTTACTTTATCAAACAAAGGACTGTGGTTCAAACTTAGTTTTACTCCTTTTTACTACCTCTCTCTAAGGTTTGTGAAGATGTTGAAATTGATTGGGATTGGGGTCCTGTTCCAGCCCCTCTACAGTGTATCAGAAAAGTATGTCAGACTCCTCTGACTCTCCAGAGGATAGATCTTAACTTTTTTCTGGCTGACTCTAGAGTTTACTCACACCTTTATCTAACCTAGCTTCAAATTCTGCTATGTGTTTGTCTCACATTTCAAAATACCTAGTTTATATCCCAATTACTGGTTGATTTATTAAATCTTTATCTTACTTTGGACTTGTACTAGACTATACAGAGAATCTTTACCCAAGTATGGCAGAGGGGAGTTGGGGTCAGGAATATAATCATATTCCCTGCCCTGATCTGAACAGTGTACGGCTTCACCCTCAACCAGTCCCCAATCTGGGTTACACCTTTCATTCCATAATCTCTGTCTGGGTCCCAAAGCACAGAGAAACCATCTCTGGAAAGCTGTGATTGTAAAACCTCAATTTCTTGTTGACAGCATTCTGCACTTGTTGCTCAAGCTATGTTTGATGCAATACTTTAAGTGCTGCCTGGAGATCTTTACATTTATTTTCCTTATCCTGAATCTTAATTTCTGACACTAGAACTTGTCCCTGTGCCTTCTCAGCATTTTAGTTCACTATCTCAAATTGCCTTTGTTAATTTGTGAGGTAAACTACCTTTTCCTCATTGGCAATTTCTAGGGATTTAACCTTTCCCTTTAATTCTGTGTTTTCTGATGGGAATACTGGCCTTTACTGACCGGTAGCCTCCAAGGTAACAAGTTTCTGTTTCAGCTCTGCACGTTTTGACAGTAATTCCTCAACCAACTGACTTCAACTCCCTTATCTCAGCATTTCCCTGCTTTAACACAGCCTTCATGTACCAAGTTCATGCAAAAAGACAACAAGTTCCATCAGCCCATTCTCTTTGGGTACATGTTTTCCCATGGAATTTCAAGGTTCTTAGTTTTCAAGTTGCTTGAGATTTTGTCATTCTGATTTCTCTCAACCATGACTGGATGGAATCCATTGCTCAGGATGACAGAGATTCCTGTTGTTGTCCTGTTTCCTTTATTTTTGCATTGGTAACTAGCTGATTTCTAGCTCTTGGAGCGAGAAAATACCTTTACCTGAGACACAGAGGGTGACTAGGGGATAGTTCTTTGACTGTGACCTTTAAAGCATAGTATCACTCAGACCCAGGCTAGTACTGTGTATGTGAGTATCTTTCCACTGCTATACAAAAGAAACTCAGTCCCACTACAGCACATCAGTAGTGTTGAAATTGGCTTTTCCACCTTGTGTATTCTTCAAAGGGATAGAAAACATCATACATCTACAATTTGTACAGTAGTCCTCATTTGTGGGGTGGGGGTGGGGGGTGGGCTAGGGGCTTGCTATTGAGCAGGAGATTATCAGTCATCAGCTGCTTTTGTAGTCACAAAGGAGCACAGCCCAGTTGGTTTTTATGTGCTAAAATAAAACAGAGAACTGCAGGTGCTGGAGATCTGAAACAAAAAGAGGAATTACTGGTGAAACTCTGCAGGTCTGGTAGCATCAATAAGAAGAAAACAGAGTTAACATTTCGAGAATAGTGACTCTTAATCAGAACTGTTAGCAGCTAGAAAAAAGTGGTATATGTGCTGAAGGAAAAGTTGGAGGTGGGGCGAGTGTTGGAGCTGGGGGGAAAGGTTAGCGGATGGGTAGAGACAGAGCCCAGAGAGAGAGAGAGAGAGAGAGAGAGCGATAACGGGTAGGCAGACAATGAGTTTATTGATAGTAAGTCAGGACAGAGGGGAGGTGAATAAGTGATAATGACAGCTGAGTGTACACGAGCTGTGCTGAAAGCACAGCTTTCAGGATCAGGAGCAGGGATTGGTAAAAACATGGAAGGATGGGGTCAGGCTCTAAAGTTATTGATGTTGAGTCCTAGAGGCTGCAGGGTGCCCAAGTGGAATGTGCAATGTTGCTCTTCGAGCTTGCACTGAAACTCGCTGCAGCAGGCCTGAGTCAGAGATGTTGGCCAGGAAACATGGTGGTGTTGTTGATGTGGCAGGCAACTAGAAGTTCAGGGTCATTTTTACAAAAAGAACATAGGGGCTCTGCAAAGTGGTCACCAACTCTCTATTTTGTCTCCTCAGTGTAGAGGAGACCACATTGTGAGTAGCAATTATAGTAAACTAGATTGAGTGAAGTGAGGGTAACTCACTGTTTCACCTAGAAGGGGTGTCTGGGGCCTTGGATAATGTGGAATGAGGAGGTTAACAGGCAGGCGTTATGCTTTCTGTGATTGCATGGGAAAGTGCATGGGGTATGAGGAGACATTTGGAATGGAGGAGGAGTGGTCCTTGGTGTACCAGAGAGAATGGTTCCTGCGGAAGGCTGACAATGAGTGGGAGGAAGATATGTCTCACGGTCATATCATCCCACTGGAGGTGACGAAAATGGAGGCTTTAGTTGCGGAGGCTAGTGGGGTGTTAAGTGAAGAGTGTGAAAAACAACAGGAGATCAACGAACTGACCAGATGGGGAAGAAGAATGCCTGCTGGAAGGAAAAGGTATCAGTCAACCTCAGTTCAACACTATTCTTCAGTTCCAGCTAAGAAAGGGAATACCCTCATGAATCAACAGCCACAGCAGATGATGCCCAATTAGAAGTGGCATACACCACTGGCACAGTGCCAAGATAGAAGAGTGCCATTGATGCCATACTAATACCACCTTAATCTGTATTGCCACCTTTAAGGATTTATGCACATACACATTCAGGTCCTTTTTGCTCTGCTTTTGCACCTCTTATTTTATAGCATCTCTCTGCATCCTTCCTACCAAGTGAATTACTTTCACACTTCTCTAACTTAAGTTTAATTTGGCACTTGTTCACCCATTCTGCCAATCTGTCTGTCTTTTTGAAATTCTACATCATTCTTACTGTTCACAATGCTTTAACCATTGTCTACCAAATTACCTCTATCCTTTGTAATTCACTTACTGCTGCAGACGCCAGCTCCCTGGCCCTGCGCTCATCCCTGGAAGATCTGGATAACAAGGATACCTATGTCAGGCTCCAGCTTATTGACTACAGCTCCACTTCAATACCATAATTTCAAACAAATTCATGTTAAAGCTTCTAGACCTAGCTTTTGGCTCCCCTCTTTACAACTGGATCCTTAACATCCTGACCCATGGACCACAGTCAGTAGGAATAGGCAACAACACCTCCTCCACCATAAACCTCAACACCAGTGCCCTGCAAGTTTGTTTACTCAGACTCCTACTCTACTCCTTATTCGCTCATGACTGTGTGGTCAAATTCCATCTCAACTCCATTGACAAGTTTGCTGATGACACCACTATTGTAGATCAGATCACAAATAATAATGAGACAGAATACAGGAAAGAGATAGAGTGCTTAGCAGCATGGTATAAAGATGACAATCTCTCCATCGATATCAGCAAAATGAAGGAGCTGGTCATTGACTTCAGAAAGCGGAGTGGAGGATACAGCCCTGTCCCCATCAGTGGTGCTGAGGTGGAGATGGTCAAGAGCATCAAGTTCCTGAGAGTGACAATCAGCAACAATCTGTTCTGGTCCACCCACATTGACACAATAGTCAAAATAACACAACAATATCTCTACCTCCTCAGGAGACTAAGGAAAGTTAGCATCTCCACAAAGACTCTAAAGTCAATTTTTATTTTTATTTTACCAAGATGCACCATAGAAAGCATCCTATCTGGATGCATTCCAACACATAGCAACTGGTCTTCCCAAAACTGCAAGAAACTATAGAGTCATGAATATAGTCCAGTCTTTTGACTTTATCTATCCTTCCCACTGCAAAGACACTTTTTACCCTGGTTGTAATCTATTCCATCTTCTTCCATTTGGCAGAAGATATAAAAGTTTGTAAACAAGATTCAACAATAGCTTCTTCCCTGGTGTTATCAGACTTCTGAATGAACCTGTCAAATGTTCATTCTGATCTTGCTCTCTCGCTCTCTCTCTGCACCTTTGCTGTGGCTATAACACTGTATTTCTCAGTGAATCCCTCCTGCACTCTTCTGTCACCCTGATGCATTTTGTATGGTGCCAATGTCACTGATACCACCAATCTTAATCTGTATTGCCACCTTTAAGGATTTATGCACATATAAACCCAGGTCCTCTACCTCATTTACTGTTTTTAGAATTGTATAGCACACAAAATAACACTTTTCACTGTTCCTATATACATGTGACATCAATAAATCAAACTCAAACTCAGTAAAAATGACGTGTTGAGGTATTTACTCAAAATCAGATGCAAGTTTGTCCCTGCCATCCCTCATCTATGGCCTGATTTCTCTGGGCAATATACCCTATTGTTTTAATTGTTTTCTGTCATAAACCTATGGGTTGAAGTAGCCGGGAGAAATTCGTAATAAGCGTCACGTTTTGTGAATTTTTTTCATTGTTGCTTTAACAATACATGATCAGTTGAAATAATTAGACCAACAACTACATTAAATAACAAAGGAATTTCATGTAAATAGGATGCTTTCTATGGTGCATCTTGGTAAAACAAAAATAATTAAATATGCCGTTGTTAATATCACAAACCAGAGTTTCACTCCAGTGAATTCTTGGCTCAACTCCCAGTATAGTTCCACGGATCTGCCTTCATAAGTAGTTTTACAATTTATTTACATTATTTACAACATGTTGAATAAGTCACATTGAAAATATTGTCTCATTATTTCATCATTGGAATGTCATGAGTTCATTAGATTAATTCTAGAGATGGAAGGCTTATCTAATGAAGACAGATTGAGCAACTTAGACTACACTCACTCGAGTGTGGAAGAATGAGAACAACTCTAATTAAGCTACGTGAGATTTGAAAGGGGATTGGCAAATTACCCTTAGACAGAATGTATCCTGTTATGGGGCAATCTAGGATGAGAGGTCATAGTTTTCGGATAAGGGGTAGCAGATTTAAAATAGAGATGAGGAGAAATGAATTATAGAATCATAGAGTCACAGAACACCTAAAAGGCAGATGCAGGCCATTCGGCCATTGAGTCTACACCAATCTTCCAAAGAGCATCCCACCCAGATCCATCTCTCCACCCTATCCTCGTAACCCCATATTTCCCACAGCTACTCCACCTAATTTACATATCCCTGGATGCAATGGCCAATTTATCATGGCCACCCTTCTCTCAAAGGGTGGTGAATCTATGGAATTCACGAACCCAGAGTATGGTGGATTCTGGGACTTGAGTAATTTTAAGAGGAAAAGAGATAATTTTTAAATTAGCAATGCGTTAAAGGGAATGGGGAGTATGTAAGAAGTTAAGAGTTGAGGCTGAGATGAGATCAGCCAAATCATATCAAATGGCAGAGCAGGCTCAAGGGGCTGAATTGTCTATTCCTGCTCCTAGTTCTTACATTCTTATAATTCTTCATGCTGTTTCTCTTCTTTATTGTTAAACAAATTTGCATATACACCATAGAAGCATACTATATCATAAAATCATCTTTGTAATGCTGGTTTAGTAATAAATATTGGCTAGGCTCTTGGGAGAACTCTTGCTTTACTTCAAGTAGTGTCACATTAGACTGAAGTTTATTGGACATCATCTAAGGGTCATTTTCATTCGCATTTCACCTGCCCATTTACCTCCTCCCTCCTCAGTATCCAAGGCCCAAACACACCTTCCAGGTGAAGCAGCGCTTTATCTTCACTTCACTCAATCTAATCTACTGTGTTCGCTGCTCACAATGTGGTCTCCTCTACACTGGGGAAATGAAGCATGGACTGGGTGGCTGCTTTGCAGAACCCTAGGTTCTATCTACAAAAATGACTCTAAGCTCTGGTTGCTTGCCACTTTAACACACCACCCTGTCCCTTGGCCAACATATTGGTCTCGGGCTTGCTGGAGTGCTCCAGCATAGCTCATCACAAGCTGGAAGAACAGCACCTCATTTTCCGCTTGGGAACTCTACCACCTCCTGGACTCAATATCAAGTTCAATAACTTTCGGGCATGAGCACCTTCTCCCACCTCCTTGCCCCAACCCCCACACATCAGGTGGGCTGCTACGACAAACATTGTTAGCTACTATTGGTCCTCATTAGCAGCTATTGATTCATCCAGGTTGACCTTTACCCAGGCCTTTGTCTGTCCAAATGCTTTTTCTTCCCTCTGGGCTAAATCTCCACCTATCATTTACTCCACCAGATACATTCCCCTGCAACTGGCACAGACTCCCTTCCAACCCCTTCCCCTCCCTTCCATTTCTTTCAGCCACCCATTGACCAATCAGGTCGTACCCTGTCTCCACCTATCCCCACTTCACCACCCTGCCCCCTCAACTCCTTTATCTGCAGCTCCCCGTACACCCAACCCCAGTTCTGAGGAAGGGTTACACCCGAAAAGTTGACTTCTCCACCTCCTGGTGCTGCCTGGCTTGCTGTGTTCTTCCGGCCTCCTGCTTGTTGACCCAGTAATGAACAGTAATGTACCAAGTTGGGGCTGCAAGGGTTAACTGGGGCACTAGTTAGCTGTCAGATAATTAGTGCCCCAGTTCTATTCAGGCTTTTGCCTGAAATGTCGATTTTCCTGCTCCTCGGATGCAGCCTGACCTGCTATACTTTTCCAGCACCACTCTAATCTAGACTCTGGTTTCCAGCATCTGCAGTCCTTGTTTTTACCTAGCTGTCAGATGACTCTCACTTTACTTGATGCGTAACATCGGGGTTTTGAAACATTCATTTTTTTCAGTTATTGTACATATTTTCAATTTTGTTTATTTTATTAAAATCAGAGTTTCCTTTGCCTCTGAAGCACCTGCCTCCTATGTTTTTCACCACGCCACATCTCACTACACAACTCCAGTGTCAGAACCAGGGAGCTGGTGCACAATAAACCAACCAGCACTCCCTATGCCCCTTCTCCAGCACATATACCAACCTTTTCCTGGCTACCATCAGTTCTGAACAAGTGTCACTGGATCTGACGTGTTAAACTCTGATTTCTCTCTACAGAAACTGCCTGACCTACTGAGATTTTCCAGCAATACCTGTTTTAATTTCTGATTTCTAGCATCCACAGTTCTTTGTGTTTTTCTCTTTAAGGAGAGTGTGCTAGACCACAGGTCTTCTTGCCAGCCCATTTGTCCTGATGTATTCATGTGGCTGAAGATGTCCGACAACTTCACAACGCGAGGTGCCAGCATAAGCCAGTGGTGTAACATCTGACACTCTCTCCATGTGAAGTACTGTCAGTGGATATGTGTCATCATTACCTTATTGCCTAACCAATTAGCAAACCACATAGATCAGCTCTTTAAACTTTTATAGTTTAGACTAATTTTCCAAAGCACAAGCATCTGACTGTGGGAGGATAATGCAATGAAAGAACTATTGATTGAAAACAAACCTGCAAGGTCATATCTGCCTAAGGAAGATAAGAAGAGATAGGAGGGCAACATTCCTTTGATTGATAGAAGGTCATTGTTAGCCCATTATTTTACTCTGTATTCTGTAACTTTGTTTAATGCAAGGATGTGATTAGCAATGTGGCAATTAAGAGCCAAGGAGGCAGTGGATTCAAGCATTATGTCAAAGGACAGTGTAGAGGTGAGCTAAGTGTGTCACCTGGGACAGGAGAGTCAGCAGCTGTGATATGTTCTGATGCCTCCTGGGCTTGGTAATCATTGCATTGATATTTAAGGAGAGGGGGTGGCAGAGCATGACTCCCAGAGAGGTTGGGGGTGGGGTGGGGTGGGGATGGGTGTTTGTTTGGTGGGAATTAATGGCAGGAGCTTATTAACATCCTTTACCGCAGCCGATTAGATCGCCAGCTTGTCCAAAAGGCAATGGCTGTACTTCGCTGCTTTTCTCCTAACGGAGGGAAATTAGGAGAGATCACAGGGAAGAAATCTGAGGATGGTGAGTTTGGGAATCCCAGGAAAACTCAGCCAGCCAGGTTTGAATTTAGGCTGGACATCTGATGTATTTGATTTAAAAATTATAACAGATTGCCTCACCTGTCCAGGGCTGGACATATTTCTAATCCATATGGGAATCAAGAGTAATGCGGAAAAGACAGAAAAGCAGATTTGAAGGTTACTTGATCAGCAAAGATTTCACTGAATGGTGGAGCAGCCTCGATGGGCTGAATGGCCTACTTCTGCTCCTATAGCTTTTGGTCTTACGGATATATACAAAGGGGCAACCCAGCAGGATAAATATAGTGGCAGGCACCTACCCAGACATTGGGGACATATTAAGCAATTTTTAAAAATAACCCCTCCCCAACCCTTTTCTGCCCCTCAGGATGGGTTGCATTAAGATTACCTGCACCGATTACTGTGTCTAGCTTACGAAGTCAGGGACTTATGTCTCATTATTTGAATTTTATGTCTCGCAATTTTTGTAGAATGTCACTTGATAAAGGCTTTGTGTGTGAAGTATATTACTGTGGAATTGGAAGCAAAGACTGACTTCAGCAGACTAATGGCGTGAATTGAAGCTCTCAAACCAGAGTTAGATAAATCAAAAAACTTCGAATCAGTAATCTAACAAGATATTTGTTGGAAGTTTCCCCCCAGATCTACCGCTTGCTCATCCTGTAATTGTGGTCAGGCTCACTGAGCAATTTATGCAATCTCTAATTCTTTTTGGATGATGTGGGCGATTTGTTTAAGTGCACAGCCCCTTCAAATTCTGTTTGCACGGCTGCACAAACACAGTAAGTGAGAACGGCTGACCTGTGGGCGGGCTACACTGGACCGGTCATGTTGCTGCACAGTCATGTGGCAGCGACCATCTGTGGAGTACAGATTTGCAAAGTATATCTCACAGGCATGCATGCAGCTTCTATTTTTAACATTAAAGAAAAACACACCAAACAGAATCTGTCCAAGAGGAACAAAGTAACAACCATCAAGTAACACAGAAAAATCTGGGGGAGCTAAGTCAAGACGTCTTGGAGAGGGGAAATAATGCCCATCTATCTCTTAAAAAGTTTCAAGAGTACCAGTCAACACATATGTGCTCTCCCTCGAAGGACACCCAGGTATAGATGTAACCCTAAAAGAGAGGCAGTCCATTGATGGCTACTTTAGGCAAGCCAGGAACAGGCCCACAAGGAGGTCCTCCAGCCTGCCTGCCTGCCTCAACATCTCCCCCCCCCCCCACTACCTTTTCACTGGATGCCTAAAGATCAGGAGCATGGCACTGAAGTGAAATCAAACAACATGAAAGACTTGTTAAATAACTAAAAAGTGCGTGCAATCTTTCCCAACCCATATATACGGAATCCATGCCTCCACAGCACTACAGAATACACAGTAAGCCTGGGAGCCCATGAACCAACTGCTCTATGGGACTGCTGTGTGCAACACCCTTCACCCCAGCTCTCTAATGAAAAAGAGGACGACCCCTACATAGAGCGCCCTCCAGTGGGGACCTATGTTGCCCAGCAGCAAGGAATACCAAGGCATATCTCAGCAATGGATGTAAGTAAAGAGTGAAGATTGTGCAGCAGCAGTTCCTGTACAAAATCCCTTGGTAACATACGGAAAGACACAGAGAGAATTTTGATGAAGGGTCTCAGACTATGGATCGTGGGCTGCTGAGGAAGATTCTGGAACTGGGGGCTGATGTCAGGGTAGGTGATAGTAGACTGCAGAGGTTGTGCTGCAGTTAGACAAAACCCTGGTTAGACTCCACTTGGAGTACTGTGATCAAATCGGTGCACCAAACCTTAGGAAGGATTTATTGGCCTTGGAGGGAGTCCAATGTAGGTTTACAAAAACAGAAGTTTCCAGAAAACTTCAGCAGGTCTGTGGAGAGAAATCAGACTTCATGTTTTGGGCCTAGTAACCCATTTTCAGAACTCAAGTTTACAAGAATGATACCTGGACTTTAGGGATTAGGTTATGAAGAGAGATTACATAAATTACGCCTGGTTTCTCTAGAATTTATAGAACTCCTACAGTGTGGTAACAGGTCATTTGGCCCAAAAGTCCACTCCGGTCCTCTGAAGAGTTATGCACCCAGACCCATTCACCTGACTAATGCGCCTAAACTACACAGCCCTGGACACTATGGGCAATTTAGCATAGCCAATTCACCCAAACAGCACATCTTTGGACTGTGGGAGGAAACCCACGCACAGGGAGAATGTGCAAACTCTACACAGACAGTCACCTGAGGCTGGAATCAAACCTGGGTCCCTGGCGCTGTGAGGCAGCAGTGCTAACCACTGAGCCACCGTGCTGCCCCTAATTTAGAAGGTTAAGGAATGATCTGATCAAAGTCTTCAAGATATTAACAGGAAAGGACAAGATAGATAAATGCTATCCATTGGTTCAGTATTCTAGAAGTAGAAGGCATAATCTGAGAATTAGGGCCAGTTCATTCAGGAGAATTCTATGAAGCAATTCTACACACAAAGGATGGTAGATGTCTGGAACTCTCTTCTACAAACAGCAGATACTGCTAGATCAATTATTAATTTTAAATCTGAGATAATTTTTTGTTTAGCAAAGGTATTAAGGGACATGGCCAAAGACAGATATGTGGATTCAGGCCACACATGATCTAATTGAATAGTGGAACAGGCACCAGGAGCTGAATGGCCTATTCAAGTTCCTCTGTTCCTAGCCCACCATATAATGCAGCTTCATCCAACCTATGAATGATGTTGGGGGCCTATTATCAGATCATGATGGCAGTGACCGTGGGCTCTGTCCATTGCCGCTAAACTCACCTAAACTCACATCCAATCCACTCCTTCACCATCCAGCACATGCCTGACTCTAGTCACCCCGGCAGCTGCAACCTTTCCTTCTGCCAGCTGCCTAAACCCACAATAGTGCAGTTTCAAGAACACAGAAATCTATATCAATGTACATATCACCACTTTTAAACTAGGTACTGGAGTGAGTGTAGTGGTTTTGTGAGTTAAGAGACCGTGATTACAAATGCATTTCCTGCATCTAACAGGAACCCAATTAAATGGTCCTGGAGGGTTTGAACTCAAAGCCGGTGAAAGAGTCAGGCAACACTCCAGTAAAAACTAAAGCAGATATTGGAAATATTATAATACAGTTTCCAATATTATACACTGTACAGATACTGTATACTGTACAGATGCAGGCACTCTTTATTTTATGCAACAGAGCTTGTATAGACCTCAATCTTATCAGGAGAGTGGAATAGACTAATCAGCAAGGATCCAAGTGACACTTCAATAAATACTTTCCCTGTCTAATAACTTTTAAGACTTCAGCATTACTTTGTGAAGAGATACCATTTCTGTGTGTCTTTTCACACCTATAAAAATATCACACCTATCAATGAAACTGGTCCAACTACAGATGGAAGAGTTGTCATCTCTCCTGTCACTGACCCACAGAATGGTGCAGTGAATGGTTCCACTTTCTAAACATAAATAGAAACTATCAGACTTGTGTAGACTTAATTCAACTTCATAAAGCTGTCATAAGGGAAATCTATCCAATGCCTCTTTCAATGAAATTTTGGCAAAGTTGTCCATGTTCACAAAAATAGAGCTTTTGGCAGATGTCTTTGGAGGAGAAGTCAAAATCACCACTGGCCTTCATTCTTGTGTTTGGAGATTTAGTTTTAATTGTTTATCACTTAGGATATTGTCAGTGTTCAAAACTTTTCAAAGACTCACGGGTAACATTCTGCAGGTTCTTAAAGGAGTAATATGCCATAGAGGCAACATTTTAGTCCAGAGTGAATCTATTGAAGAATATGACCTGAGGGTTAAAGTGATTTTAAATCATATACAGGAAGCAGGCTGGGCTTTTAATAAAGCGTCAATCCCTAAAAGTTTCTATTTGTTTCTTAGGACATATTCTTAGCAGTAATAGCATCATTACAGTCCCATAATATATATATATATATATATATATAAAAGAGCTTTTAGTGAATTTCCAATCCCTATTTCTATTCCAAATCTTCAACAAGTCTTTGAAAAGCTGCAAGGGGCGTCTGGACCATGAAAACATTGTTCAGCAAGAATGGTGATTTTCTGATGACTTCTAAACTAAAGGCCTACTGTACTGCGTTATCAGTTAGCACTGTTGGAACTGTGGATGAGCAGACAGCACTGAATACAGTTTCCCATTAAATCCAGAAGTTAGGATTAATAAAGAGTTCAACACCGAGAAAAGTCCCATTGAAAACAACAGACTTACAATGATAAATGAATGTACTGTACCAGGAAACTATTCAAGAGGATAGAAGGAGAAAAGGTATTTGCAAAGGACAAAGGGAGTTAAGAAATCAAAGCCCAGGGCGTATAAAGAACAAAGAACAAAAATAATTTGCAGCCCAGGAACAAGCCCTTCGGCCCTCCAAGCCAGAGCTGATCCAAATGTACTATCTAAATCTGTCGGTCAATTCCTAAGCAAATACAAGTAGGCCATCGCCTCCCCTAAGAGGGAATTCAGGAGGGCAAAAAGGGGACATGAGACAGCTTTGGCAAATATAATTAAGGAGAATCCTTAGGATTTTCACAAATATGTTAACGAGGGAGAGAATAGGACCCCTCAAAGATCAGCAAGGCGGCCTTTGTGTGGAGCCGCAGAAAATGGGGGAGATACTAAATGAGTATTTTGCATCAGTATTTACTGTGGAAAATGATATAGAAGATATATAATGTAGGGAAATAGAAGGTGACATCTTGCAAAATGTCCATATTACAGAGGAGGAAGTGCTGGATGTCTTGAAATGCATAAAGTTGGATAAATCCCCAGGACCTGATCAGGTGTACCCTAGAACTCTGTGGGAAGCTAGAGAAGTGATTGCTGGGCATCTTGCTGAGAAATTTGTATCATCGATAGTCACAGACAAAGTACTGGAAGACTGGAGGTTGGTTAATGTGGTGCCACGGTTTAAGAAGGGTGGTAAGGACAAGTCAGGGAACTATAGAACAGTGAGCCTGACGTCGGTGGTGGGCAAGTTGTTGGAGGGAATCCTGAGGGACAGGATGTACATGTATTTGGAAAGACATGACTGATTAAGGATAGTAAACATGGCTTTGTGCATGGGAAATCATGTCTCACAAACTTGATTGGGTTTTTTGAGGAAGTAATAAAGAGGATTGATGAGGGCAGAGTGGTAGATGTGATTTTTATGGATTTCAGTAAGGCGTTTGACAAGGTTCCCCATGGGAGACTGGGTTAGCAAGGTTAGATCTCATGGAATACAGGGAGAACTAGCCATTTGGATACAGAACTGGCTCAAAGGTAGAAGACAGAGGGTGGTAGTGGAGGGTTGTTTTTCAGACTGGAGGCCTGTGACCAGTGGAGTTCCACAAGGATCGGTGCTGGGTCCTCTACTTTTTGTCATTTACATAAATTATTTGGATGTGAGCATAAGAGGTACAGTTAGTAAGTTTGCAGATGTCATCAAAATTGGAGGTGTTGTGGATAGCAAAAAAGGTTACCTCAGATTACAACAGGATCTGGACCAGATGGGCCAATGGGCTGAGAAGTGGCAGATGGAGTTTAATTCAAATAAATGCGAGGTGCTGCATTTTGGGAAAGCAAATCTTGGCAGGACGTATACACTTAATGGTAAGGTCCTAGGGAGTGTTGTTGAACAAAGAGACCTTGGAGTGCAGGTTCATAGCTCCTTGAAAGTGGAGTCGCAGGTAGATAGGATAGTGAAGGCAGTGTTTGGTATACTTTCCTTTATTGGTCAGAGTATTGAGTACAGGAGTTGGGAAGTCATGTTGTGGCTATACAGGACTTTGGTTATGCCACTGTTGGAATATTGCATGCAATTCTGCTCTCCTTCCTATCGGAAGGATGTTGTGAAACTTAAAGGGTTCAGAAAAGATTTACCAGGATGTTGCCAGGGTTGGAGGATTTGTGCTATAGGGAGAGGCTGAACAGGCTGGGGCTGCTTTCCCTGGACCATTGGAGGCTGAGGGGTGACCTTATAGAGGTTTACAAAATCATGAGGGGCATGGATAGGATAAATAGACAAAGTCTTTTCCCTGGGGTCAGGGAATCCAGAACTAGAGGGCAAGGTTTAGAGTGAGAGGGGAAAGATATAAAAGAGACCTAAGGGATAATGTTTTCACACAGAAGGTGTACGTGTATGGAATGAGCTGCCAGAGGAAGTGGTGGAGGCTGGTACAATTGCAACATTTAAGAGGCATTTGGATGGGTATATGAATAGGAAGGGTTCGGAGGGATATGGGCTGGGTGCTGGCAGGTGGGACTAGATTGGGTTGGGATGTCTGGTTGGGATGGATAGGTTGGACCGAAGGGCCTGTTTCCATGCTGTACATCTCTATGACTATGACTCTATGGCAGATGATAATCAACAAAGATCTTATTTAGTACATACTTCAGCTTGAACTGGAGAAATCTTATTTCCATTCATTGAAGACGATAATTAGTTGTACATTTAGAAGAACAAAACATTGAGCAAGAAATGAATAAAAAAACAAATATTAAATATCTCAATGAACACTGCCCATGTCTAAAAACAGAAGCTGAGAATTAAGATTTAACATGGAGGTCTCAGTCATAAACTTAGTAACAATGTTATATTGAACCAGTGAAACTCATACTGAGTTGTTTTGCAATAAATTGCATATTGTTTAAATCAAAACCTTTCTCATTAGACTGCCAAGTGATTTTCCTCTACTACACTAAACCAGCCAGTTTGTAGATTCATATGAGGAAAGATGGTGGCATCAAATCGACCAGATGTTACAAGGGCTAAGATGACTGTGATGAGGATCCATCAATCAACAGGGAACATACAAAGTGTGTTTCTCATTGTCCAGCTCAGGACAATCAGTATAGGGAACAACAACCCAACACTGTTAAATCTGCTAGAACCAGGGGTGAAGGTTACCAGTGAGCACAACCCAGCACTTACATTGTCATGTGCTCCTTCTACAGATCTTTAGACCTAAGATACTTAATGACATCTCTTAAAGGCAAAGAGCTTTTTGAGTGTGGATTTCACATTACCTGCTGCCTGAGAAGCTGTTTCATTTCTGCAAGCAGTTGATTGAGTTGTGTCATCTGGGTGACTAAGAGTCTTCCGGTATCACCTGCAGCATAAAGAAATTTGGTTCAATATAGATTTAGGTCATAAGGACAAGTTCAGACGATATAAAATTCAGGTTTTAAATAGAAACCACCTCATCCAATTTCCTCAAAGTATCTCTAGTATCATTATTTTTTAAAGAAATAAGCTGCCCAATATCCCCATGGTGATTTTCTGTGGAAGGAAAGAGCTGAAGTTTCATTTTGGGAGCTTAGCATCAGAAGGAATTCTGAGCCTTCAGCACACACAATGTTTCCATCAGCATGCATCACTCAATGACCAATTAATGACTAAAGAGCATGCTTGCCATGCAATTAAGGACAGCAGACCCTGGAGGGCTCCTGACCCTGGAGGGCTAGTGAGAAGCCCATGGGACGGCATGGTGGCTCAGTGGTTAGCACTGCTGCCTCACAGTGCCAAGGACCTCGGTTTGATTCCAGCCTTGGGTGGCTGTCTGTGTGGAATTTGCACATTCTCCCCGTGTCTGTGTGGGTTTCCTCCCGGTGCTCTGGTTTCCTCCCACAGTCCAAAGAAGTGCAGGTTAGGTGAATTGGCCATGCTAAATTGCCCATAGTGTTCAGGGATGTGTAGGTTAGGTGTATTAGTCATTGGAAATGTAAAAGTAATAGGGTAGAGGAATCGGTCTGGGTGGGATACTCTTTGGAGGGTTGGAGTGGACTTATTGGGCCTAATGGCTGTTTCCACAATGTAGGGATTCCATGGACAAGTTAGCAGTTTGATTTGTACCTAGTTGCTATCATGAAATAAACTATATCTTGATTAAGACCAGATCTCTTCTTGCTAGTGGTTTTCTTTTATCACAGTAGGCCCGTAAGTCAAGCAAGGCCTGGAGGTCACTTCCAGAAAATATATAATGGTGACAGCAACATGCTTGGATAGTTCATGCAACACAATGAACAGTGGAGAGCATTCATTTTACAATGAGCAGGGGAGAGGATTCTCATCTTAAAATGAGAAGCTTCTCCTCCCTTATTTTGGATGGACATTCGATGATGAAAGCATTATATCTGGAATACAAATCTGGGGAAAACACTATACGCGGCATTTATAATTCTCAGTGCTACCTTGGATAGGAGTTATTAGAGAATTTGTCTTTAAGCATGATATATAAACCAGCAAGTAGGTCAGCCTGACAGTGTTCAGAATTGAATCCAAGGCAGACTCAGTTTCAGGAAGCAAAGGTTGTAACTGGAAGACCGTCACCAGTAGTGTTCCACGGGGATCAATACCAGGCATGCTGATGTAAGGGACATACATTAATGACTTAGATATCATTCATAGTTAAGAAATTCACAGATTATATAAAATAGGCTGACCATGAAGCTGCACACTGCATAATATCAAATGAGAGAAAGTGAGGACTGCAGATGCTGGAGAGTCAGAGTTGAAAAGTGTGGCGTTGGAAAAACACAGCATCTGAGCAGCATGAGAATCGATGTTTCAACTGACTGTTCAGATGGGCAGAAAAGTATCAAATGGAATTTCATACAGTCTGCAGAAGTGGAAGGTAATGCATTTATGGAGGACAAACAGGGCAAAGGAATACAAAGCAAATAGTAGAATTCTGAGAAGTATAGGGTAATAAAGAGACCTTAGAGTGCACAGAGCTCTAAAGGTTGCAGGATGGACAATTAAGGTGAAGAACACAATACTTTCCTTAATTACCTAAGGCCTCAAATAAAAAGTTAGGCTACAGTTACAGCACAGTAACCATATTACAGAAAGGATGTGACAAGACTGGGAAGGATTCAAAGCAGATTTATGAAGATGGTTCCAGGACTGAAAATGTTGGGGAAATATTGGATAGGCTAGAATTGTTTCCTTTGGAACAGAGGAGGCTGATGGGAAATTTAATTGAGGTGCATAAATAAAAGTCACCATCATCCTACCAGACTATAAGGCTTCATTTCTCATTAGAGAGAGAAAGAAAGAGAGAGAGACAGACAAAGAGACTGGTGGTGATTTAATTTGAGGGTCACCACACCTCAGGTGAGGGGACAGATTGTGAAGTAGACTCCTTCATGGTAATCTCAGTGAGGGAATTGAACCCATGCTTTAAGGCATTACTTGGCATTATCAGATCAGTTTTTGAGCCGACTGGGTTAATCAACCGCAGGCCTTAAACAGAATGGACTTGAAGAATCTATTTCTGTTGATGGTGGTCTGGAACCAGGGGGTCGTGGCTTTTAAGTTTTTGTATAATGTTTAGAGGGCAATTGGGTTATTTGTTTCACCCAGAGATTGATGGGGTTTGGAACACACTAATGAAAAGGATGGTAGAGAGGGGTCCCCTCAGTATATTTGGACGAGCACCTTATGATTCTGTAACAAACACAGTTATGGATCAAAAACTGCATGTGAGGTTAGGCTAATTAGCTCTTCCTCAACCAGCACAGAAACAATTGCCTATGTTTCTCTGTTCCGCTAGTAGGTATGAAACTCCTGATGCTTGTAGGTATCACCCTGTTGCCAACTTACCTGTAATACCAGCAGAATCGCTTTGTTGCAACATGCAATCCTGAAGTGCTGCCACTTTAGAGATAGGCCCTCCAAGGACAAACTTCATCTCCTCAACAGCATCCTAGAAAAAAATTATTAAATCTACAATTATATCATTTTCAGGAGTTGGATGCATCTCTACAACCAGTCTGTTACATAAAATAAGTGCATTTTAAGAAATGTCCAATAAAAAGCCCTTGCAGGGTTACAAAGGAAGAGCAATGGGTGCAGTGGGACTAGTTGCACGAACACAGCCAGGTTAGGCTGTGTAGCCTCCTTCTGCACTATAGGACACCATGAATTCAATTGGATTTTGGATCAGCAGAGTGGTGCAAGAGTTGGAGCAACTACAGTGACATGTATCTCGTACCAATCCTCACTTGCTTCATGATAACAAAAGGTGTCTATATTGAAGAGAAAACAATGAATGCCAAGGCAGCAGGGTGATCACGGGAGTGTTGGATGGCTGGGTGGATGTGGCTGATTTTCATCATCTTGAATAGGTTTGAGAGTAAACAGGGAGGTGACAAAGTGAAGGTAAATCCACAGAGAATTTCCACAGAACAGAACCTTGGCATAAAAACACAAGAATTAGAAATAGCTGTAGGCTAATCAGCCCCTGTAGTCTGATCCACTATTCATCTGATATGTCCTTAATTCCACTTTATTGCCTGTACCCTATAATTCATGATTCCTTTCACAATCAAAATTTTCTCTAAATGAGCCTTGAATATATTTCTGATCAACTTCGATGCAAGTCTGCTTCATTGTTCAATAACACATTGGCTGATCCGTTAATCCTCAACTTCACTTCCCTACCTTATCTGCACACCCTCATTCCCTTCATTGATTAAACATCTACCTCAGCCTTGAATACACTTTCAGACCCAGGCTGCTGTAGTAAAGAATTCTATAGATTCACCATTCACTGAGGGAAGAAATTGCTCCTCATTTCTGTCTTAATCCTGAGATTTGGCCCTGGTACTAGACTCTTTCACAAGGAGAAACAACTTCTCTACATCTACCCTGTCAAGCCCAATAAGCCTCTTATTTTAATAAGGTCGCCTCTCATTCTTCTAAATTTCAATGCATAAAGACACAACCAAATCAACTTCTGTTCTTAAAACAATCACTCCACATCAGGATCTTAAAAGAAGCAGTTAGGTGATAATTGATGCACTGATTTAGTTTTGCAAAATTCTCTAGAATCAAAGAAGCGTCGTTTAAATTGGAAATGAGCAAACTTACTCAAAAAACAAAACAGAAAGTAGGAAACTACAGGTCATCTACCATTACTCCTTATTGGAAAAGGATGGGTAGGTTATGCTTGTGTTCACTGGAATTCAGATGACTAAAATGTGACTTAATTGAAATATGTAGGATCCTGAAGGGTCTTGAAATGATGTACGTAGACACTGTATGATTTGGAATATCTCTGTCAAATCTCCTCCCAACCTTCTCTGCTTCACTGAGAAAGCACTACCTTCTCCAATCCTTCTATGTAACTGAAGTTTGACAATACCATTCTTGTGAATCTTTTCTGCACCTTCTCAAATGACTTCACAGACTTCCTAAAACATCGTGCCCTGAAATGGACGTAATGCACCATCCAGTTAGAGTGGAATCTGTGTTTTATACAAGCTTAATATCATTTTTTGCTTTTGTACTCTATGTCCTATTTATAAAGCCTAGCTGCATGCTTTCTTAAATGCTCTCCTAAGCTATCCTACCTTCTGTGGTGATATATGTACACACCTATGCTGCTACAGCTATTCAGAATTGTACTTTTTATTCCACTCTCACATTCTTTCTACACAAATTAATCACTTATTATTTCCCTGCATTATGTTGCATTTGACACTGGTCCATCCATTTTACCAACTTGCTATTGATCTTTTAAAGTTTTATATTATCTTTCATAATATTCCAATGTTTGTACTATTACCAATGTTGAAATTGTGCTCTACGCACCAAGGTCTACGATAATCAGGAAGAACAGGGCTCATTACACCAAACACTGGGGATCTCCACTATAAAGCTTCCTGCAATCCAACAAACATCCACAACCCAATTTTGCATTCATTTAGCCTTTTGGAAATCCATGCATACATAGAGTCATAGAGTCATAGAGATGTACAGCATGGAACCAGACCCTTCAGTCCAAACCGTCCATGTCGATCAGATATCCCAACCCAATCTAGTCCCACCTGCCAGCACCCAGCCCATATCCCTCCAAACCCTTCCTCTTCATATACCCATCCAAATGCCTCTTAAATGTTGCAATTGGACCAGCCTCCACCATTTCCTCTGGCAGCTCATTCCATACACGTACCACCCTCTGCGTGAAATAGTTGCCCCTTAGGTCTCTTTTATATCTTTCCCCTCTCACCCTAAACCTATGCCCTCTAGTTCTGGACTCCCCGACCCCAGGGAAAAGACTTTGCCTATTTACCTGATCCATGCCCCTCATAATTTTGTACATCAACAGCATTACTGCGCAGTACATGCTCAGTAGCAGCAGCGTCTACCATCTACAAGATGCACTGCAGAAAGTCATCAAGGATCCTTTGACAGCATTTTCCAAACCCACAGCCATCTAGAAGGACAAGGGCAGCAGATAGATGGAACATCACCACAAGCAAGTTCCTCCCCAAGCCACTCAACTTGGAAATATATCACTGTTCCTTCACTGTCATTGGGTCAAAATTCTGCAATTCCCTCCCTAATGGCATGTAGATCCATCTTTTGTATATGGACTGCACAAGTTCAAGAAAGCAGCTCACCACCACCCTCTCATGGGCAACAAAGGATAGGCAATAAATGCTGGTCCAGGCAATGACATCCACATCCCATGAGTGAATAAAAAAACAACCCTCGTTAAACTTTACTGCTCAGTCATTGAAGAATTCCAGCAAGTTAGTTAAACATGATTTATCCTTAACAAGAGAGTGCTGGCACATCTTATATCTGACATTCACATAAAGGACCATTGACTTCCAGACCACTTAGGCCAAAACGACAGACCTATAGATGTTAGGCTTACTTTTATACCCTTCTTCCAACAAAGTTGTAACATTGGCAATTTTCCAGGCTTTTGTCTCCATTCTTGAGTGTAAGGGAGGTTGGAAAATTATGGCCAGTGCCTCCACAATTTCCACTCTCACTTTCCTTAATATCTATAGCTGCATTTCATCTGGTCCTGGTGTCTTATACATTTTAACTACAAGCAGCTCATCAGTATCACTTTAAATTCGTCAAATGTCGGGAATAGCTCATCTTTCACTAAGATTGGGCAGCAGGGTTTTCCTTCATAAAGACAGACTGAAAGCTTTTGCTTAATACTTTAGCCACATCTTCTGAATCCATGCATGAATCCTCTTTATAGTCCCTCCTTTTACCATTTATATGCTTGTAGAGGATTTTGGGATTCCTTTTCCTGGCAGCTGCTAGTGTCTTCTTATTCACTCTCTTTATTTTGACAAATCCCCTGGAAACTTTTACATTTAGCCTATTTTCTGTTTTATTAACTGACAATCTATGATAAGCACACTTCATTTTATTTACTCTATTTGCTATCACTTCCATCGTCAAGGAAGCTCTGGATTTGTTTGCCTGGTCTTTCCCCTTGTTAAGAGTATATTTTGACTCTGCCCAGACTATCCTTTCTTCACAAGTAGCCTGCTACTACCATGCTTTAATTTGTTTTATTCATTTATAGATGTGCATGTCAATGGCTAGGTCAGTATTTATTGCCCATTCCTAATTACCCACAGGGAAGTTAAGAGTTAACCATGTTGGTCTGGGTTTGGAGTCATATGTAGGCCAGACTAAGCAAGGACAGCAGCTTGCTTCTCTAAAAGGCATTAGTGAACCAGATAGGCTTCCCCAACAATTGGCAACAGTCTCACGGTCATTAATAGATTCTTAATTCCAGATTTTTATTTAGATTGATTTCAAATTACACCATCTGCTCTGGCCAGATTCGAACCTGTGTCCCGCAGAACATTCCCCATTCCTCTGAATCAATAGGTCTAGCAATAACACCACCTGGACATCTCCTTTCCAAGCTTCCCTGTACATTCACCAAATTTTGTTCCTTTGTTTCCCAAAATAAAAATAGATCTATTTTAAAGAGAATCCTAAGGCCTGGCAACAATCAGGATAGGAGATGTTTACAAGGGTATCATTCTCCTAATGTATACTACAGGAAAGTGAGGCAATGACATCACCTGGTGGCAGCAAGTAAAAGTGCAATGTTATGTTATAAATTTCTCTACAACACAACAACCATACAACCATAAAAGGTCATCCTATGAAAAATTGGTTTAAATTTGTTACTTTTAAATGGTACTTTATTTTATGCTCGATCATCTGAAATGCATGTTATAGTTAGGCCTTCATACACACAAGTTACTGATTCTGTTAGATCCCCAGAAAATGATGAGAAAAAGATGAAGGATTGTAACTTTCTAGAATTAGAATTAGCTTATTGTCACATGGACTCACATGTGTGCAGTGGAAGGTTTACAAGTCACCACTTACCAGCGCCATCTTGGGTATGAAGGATTTTTAAGTACAAATTCTGAGTGGGAAAAATTAAAAGAAGAAAGAAAAAGTCCAGCAATAAATTAGAAAAATAGAGAAATAAGAGTTCAGAATAACAGTCCTTCCAACCCAGACCCGTGGGGCTACACCTTGAGGCTTGGAGTGCCAGGAGGTTGAGTCCACGTTGAGGCTGGGAGTCTGAGTGCGCACTGAGGGCAGGAGGCTGAGTCCACGCTGAGGCCAGGAGGCTGAGTCTGTGCTCAGGCCGGGTGTTCGAGTCCGCACTGAGGCCAGGAGGCTGAGTCTGTGTTGAGGCCAGGAGTTTGAGTCCACACTGGGGCCAGGAGGCTGAATCTGGGCTGAGTCTGGGAGTTCATGTTCATGTTAAGGCCAAGAGTTTGAGGCCATGTCAAGGCTGGGAGTCTAAGTGTGTGCTGAGGGCGGGAGTTTGAGTCCATGCTGACGCCAGGAGGCTGAGTCTGTGCTGAGGCTGGGTGTTCGAGTCCGCACTGAGGCTGGGAGGCTGAGTCTGTGCTGAGGCTGGGAGTTCGGGTCTGCGCTGAGGCCGGGAGTTCGTGTCCGCGCTGAGGCAAGGAGGTTGAATCCATGCTGAGGCCAGGAGTCCATATTGGCTTTCACCCCAGACATTGCCAATACTACAAGAGGATGGGAGGTCATAGAATCATAGAGTCATAGAGATATACAGCATGGAAGTAGACCCTTCAGTCCAAACCGTCCATGCCGACCAGATATCCCAACCCAATCTAGTCCCACCTGCCAGCACCGAGCCCATATCCCTCCAAACCCTTCCTATTCTGTATGCGCTTATGCTCACATCCAAATAATTTATGTAAATGACAAAAAGTAGAGGACCCAGCACCAATCCTTGTGGCACTCCACTGGTCACAGGCCTTCAGTCTGAAAAACAACCCTCCACCACCACCCTCTGTCTTCTACCTTTGAGCCAGTTCTGTATCCAAATGGCTAGTTCTCCTTGTAGTCCGTGAGATCAAACCTTGCTAATCAGTGTCCCATGGGGAGCTTTGTCGAATGCCTTACTAAAGTCCATACAGATCACATCTACTGCTCTGCCCTCATCAATCCTCTTTGTTACTTCCTCAAAAAACTCAATCAAGTTTGTGAGACATGATTTCCCACACACAAAGTCATGTTGACTATCCCTAATCAGTTCTTGCCTTTCCAAATACATGTACATCCTGTCCCTCAGGATTCCCTCCAACAACTTGCCCAACACCGACGTCAGGCTCACTGGTCTATAGTTTCCTGGCTTGTCCTAACCACCCTTCATAAACAGTGGCACCATGTTAGCCAACCTCCAGTCTTCCAGCACCTCACCTGTGACAATCGATGATACAAATTTCTCAGCAAGAGGCCCAGCAATCACTTCTCTAGCTTCCCACAGAGTTCTAGGGTACACCTGATCAGCTCCTGGGGATTTGTCCACCTTTATGTGTTTCAAGACATCCAGCACTTCCTCCTCTGTAATATGGACATTTTGCAAGATGTCACCATCTATTTCCCTACAGTCTATATCTTCCATATCCTTTTCCACAGTAAATACTGATGCAAAGTATTCATTTAGTATCTCCCCCATTTTCTGCGGCTCCACACAAAGGCTGCCTTGCTGATCTTTGAGGGGCCCTATTCTCTCCCTAGTTACCCTTTTGTCCTTAATGTATTTGGAAAAACCCTTTGGATTCTCCTTAATTATATTTGCCAAAGCTATCTCATGTCCCCTTTTTGCCCTCCTGATTTCCCTCTTAAGTATGCTCCTTCATACTCTTCTAAGGATTCATTCGATCTATCCTTGTCTATGCCTGACATATGATTCCTTCTTTTTCTTAACCAAACCCTCAATTTCTTTGGTCATCCAGCATTCCCTATACCTACCAGCCTTTCTTTTCACCCCAACAGGAATATATTTCTCTGGATTCTCATTATCTCATTTCTGAAGGCTTCCCATTTTCCACCCGTCTCTTTACCTGTGAATATTTGCCCCAATCAGCTTTTGAAAGTTCTTGCCTAATATCGTCAAAATCGGCCAATTTAGAACTTCAACTTTTAGATCTGGTCTATCCTTTTCCATCACTGTTTTAAATCTAATAGAATTATGGTTACTGGCCCCGAAGTGCTCCCCCACTGACACCTCAGTCACCTGCCCTGCCTTATTTCCCAAGAGTAGGTAAAAAGATAACGAGAAAAAATATCGTGATGGGGGAGAAAAAAACGAAAAGCAATGGACAGAGTGGAGGAGCTCCATTGACAAATCCGCAACAGGAACGTTTTGAACACACAAAGCTCTCGTCCTGGTTGAAATTGGACTCTCAGCCCCACCTGGATGAAGCCAGTGAGCAGGGGACGCCGACTGGGTCTCCTGATACAGCACAGCACCCAGGGTGTAGGAATTATAGAGCTGACTGACACACAGTTTAGACAGAAGGTATCAGAGACAAAGCCAAAAGGGACCGATGCCAATGGTTTTCTTCAATAATTTGGATCAATGGAAAAGAATAAAGGAAAGATTTGTATTTATAAAGCACCATGCAAAACCTCAGCAGATCCCAGGCTCCCACCTTAGAGAGGATTGGGATCAGAAATTTCTTTGGGGCAGATTTTGTGGAGTTTGGGTTATCTGCCTCCTCTGAGCTAAAAGTCATGATCAGCATCATGTGATATGAAATTTGGCTGCTTCACAGCTTTGGAGGTGTCCATAATTGGATTAGAGTAAGACTTCGATTCCACAGTGACAGGTAAATCCCAGTCTAGGGGAACTGTCAGACAATCTCATAGACCAGCAGCTGTAGCACCAGAAGAAAGTAGCTTTCACCACTTGGATTACAAGCAGTCCCGAGGAAGAAATGAAGATGCCTCCTAGACTTAGATAAGGGTGGACTTTGGATTTGCAGATGGTAGATTCCATTGAGGTGAGGCATGGGAGAGTGCTGGAGGCAGAGAGGAAATTCATGGGGGAAGGGACAAGGGAGGAGGAAAACCTTTTTGGCAGTGTGATCAAATAAAGTGCATTCTAGTGATTGCACTAGAGAGGTTACAGAGGAGATTTACCAGGATAGTTCCTGAGTTGAACTATGAAGAAAGATTGGATAGACTGGGGTTGTTTTACTTGGAACAGTGAATGTTGAGAGGGTCCTGGTAGTGGTGTATAAGACTATGAGGGACAAAGATAGAGTGGACAGGTAAACACTATTAGAGGTGGTCAATACCGAGGCAGCTTGGATTTAAGCTAAAATGTAGAAGGTAGGAGGAGAGCTGAGGAGAAAGTTTTTCACTTAGTGGGTGGCAGGAGTCTGGAACCCTGCTGTCTGAATGAGTCATGATGTGGAGGAGTTGGTATTGGACTGGGTTGGACAAAGTTAAAAATCACACAACACCAGGTTATAGTCCAACAGGTTTATTTGTAAGCTCTAGCTTTCGGAGCGTGGACCGCGCTCCAAAAGCTAGTCCTTCCAAATAACCTGCTGGACTATAACCTGGTGTTGTGTGATTTTGAACTTTGTCTGAATGAGTGTTTGAGTCAGAAACGTTTGCAACATTTCAGCAACCTTGAGATACTCACTTCCATTGCAATAGGGCTATGGGTCAAATGCTTGAAAATAGGATTAGTGTTGTCAAACCTTTGTTACCTTTGTTACGTGAACATGATGGGCCATATAACCACCTCCAGTGCTGTAATATGAATTGGAAATTGGCTTAGCAGTAGGAGACAGAGGGCAGTGGTAGAAGACTGTTTGTGTTACTGGAAACCTGTGAACAGTGGTGTACCACAGCGATCAGTGCTGGGTCCCCCAATGTTTGTGAAGTTCATAAACAATGCAGATGAGAATGTGGCGGGTGGGGTGATAAGGACATTTACGGATGATACAAAGATCGACCAGGTGGTTGACAGCAATGTCGAAGGTCTTCCAAAGTGCACTTTGATAGAGTAACAGACAGGGAAGTATGTCATGAATGGTAGGACACTAGGAAGCTCAGAGGAACAGAGGGATCTTGGGGGTGCTTGTCCACAGATCTCTGAAGGTGGCAGGACAGGTTAATATGTGGATAAGAAGGGGCGCCTTTATCAGACAAAGCATAGATGATAGGAGCAGAGACGTTATGTTGGAGTTGTACAAGAGTTTGGTTAGGCACAGTTGGGGTACTGAGTGCAGTTCTGGTCACCACGCTACAGAAAGGACATAATTGCCCTGGAGGAGGTACAGAGGAGATTTGTCAGAATGTGGTCTGGAATGGAAAGTTTATCCATGAGGCTGGATAAGCTCGAGTTGTTTTCTTTAGGGCAGAGAAAGCTGAGAGTGGACCTGCTCGAGGTCTATAAGATTATGACAGGTATGGACATGGTGGATAGGAACAAACTGTTCCCTTTAGTTGAAAGGTCGACAAGGCAATATAATTTTAAGGTGAAGGGTAGGAAGTTTTTAGGGGATTTAAGGAAAACATTTTTCCCCTAGAAGGTCTGGAATGTGTAGCCTAGGAGGGCAGTTGAGGCAGGAAACCTCATGACCTTTAAAAAGGCACTTGAGCATTTGAGATGACATAAATCCAGGGCTATGGGGCGAGTGTAAATTTACTAGGAGAAAGTGAGGACTGCAGATGTTGCAAATTAGAGTCGAGAGGGTGGTGCTGGAAAAGCACAGTAGGTCAGGTAGCATCCGAGAAGCAAGAGAATCGACATTTCGGGCTTAAGCCCTTCATCAGGAATGAGACTTGTGAGCCAGAAGCCTGAGAGATAAATGGGAGGGAGGTGGGGTGGGGTTTGGGGGTGTGCGGAATGGGAAGGTAGCTGAGAATGCAATAGGTAGACGAAGGTGATGGAGAATGTGATAGGTCAGAGAGGAGGATGGAGCGGATAGATGGGAAAGATGATAGACAGGTCAGGAGTATGTTGCCTGAGTTGGAGGTTTGGGACTGGGATAATGTGGGGGAGGGGAAATGAAGAAACTTTTGAAATCCACATTGATCCCGTGTGGTTGCAGGGTCCCAAGGTGGAAGATGATGTGTTCTTCTACCAGGTGTCAGGTGGTTAGAGTTTGGCAATGGAGGAGTCCCAGGACCTGCATGTCCTTGATGGAGTGGGAAGGGGAGTTGAAGTGTTCAGCCACAGGGAAGTGGGGTTGATGGGTGCAGGTGTCCCAGAGATTTTCTCTGAAATGATCTGCAGTAAAGGCATCCTGTCTCCTGTATAGGAGACCACATCGGGTGCAACGGATACAGTAGATGACATTGGTGGAGGTACAGGTAAATTTCTGTCAGATGTGGAAGGATCCCTTTGGGGTCTTGGATGCAGGTGAGGGGAGTGATGTAGCTGCAGATTTTGCACTTCCTCTGGTGGCAGGGGAAGGTGCCAGGAGAGAGGTGTTGCTGGTGGGGGGGAGGTGGACCTGACGAGGGAGTTGTGGAGGGAATGGTCTTTTCAGAACACTGATAGAGGTGGGGAGGAAAAAATATATCTGGTGGTGGGGTCTGTTTGTAGGTGGCGGAAGTGATGGAGGATGATGTGATGTATACAGAGGTTGGGGGATGGAAGGTGAGGACCAGGGGAGTTCTGTCCTTCTTGTGTTGGGAGGGGTCAGGTTCAAGGGGGTGGCGCAGGAAGTGGAGGAGATACGTTGGAGGGCATCGTTGACCATGTGGGAAGGGAAATTGCGATCTTGGAAAAAGGTCATCTGGGATTTCCCCCAACCCCAACCCCACCCCTTCCCATTTATCTCTCAGCCACCCCTGGCTCACAAGCCTCATTCCTGATGAAGGACTTATCCCCAAAAATGTCGATTCTCCTGCTCCTCGGAAGCTGCCTGACCTGCTGTGCTTTTCCAGCACCACACTCTCACTAGTGTAAATCTAGAACAGTTTAGTCTGTACAGACTCGATGGGCCAAAGGGCCTCATTTAATCTATACTGATTGTATGATTCTTCCTTCCTGCCAGCAAATGCTGCTGGATCGCTCGCCTTGCCCTCCCTCACCCTCCCATGGGCAAAATATTTTGGCGGAGGCAGAATGAAGCCCTTTCTTAGGGGCCTGAATAACCCTCAGGGCAGGTGAGCTGCCTGACAGCTTATCCCCTCCTTTAATAGGGGGAACAGGTCAGAGGAGTGGACAGGAAAGCAGTGGGTTAGCGAGACTCTACATGTCCCCCACAAAGTCCAACTACAGCCGACGTGGAATAGGTGAGGGGAGTCACCACTTGGGTTTGAAAGTACAATTCAATAAAATTCAATACAATAGAATAAAGCAACTTTGGCACAGCTCCGAACGTATAAAAAACTTTTGAAAGTTGACTGAAACTGTAACAGAGCACTGACACTCGGAGTGCCTGAGCTGAATAATAAGCAGGCTATTATCTCAGATTTCAGATGAGGTGAATGAACCACCTGAGCTTGGCTAGCATGCTTTAGTCCTTCTGAACAGCTTGACTGTGCTACAGTCTTTTTGCATTGTCATTTCATATGTTTCCAATCCCAATCTGTCATCTGGAAATGGTAATCGGTGAATTATTATTCATGTCGCATATTGCTATTTATGACCTATTAAAAATAAGGAACAACATTAGGAATCTGTTTCCAACTTCCAGACGTTCATGTTTTGAACAGTAATTACTGCTGATTACTGCCCACAAGGAGAATCACCCTGGTCAAATAAATCGCAGCTGGATTTACTGCCAGCCGTAAACTAAAACACCCAATCAGGATATTCACAGAGAAAGCTGTCTATTTAATAAGCAGGAAATGAGACTTTAATCTGAATAAGATAACAGGCTATTTCATCCAGTCCTGCTGATCAGAAACTTGAAGGTCCCAATCATCAAAAGCTCACTTCCCGTGGTCAAAGACAATATGGCTGGTTGGTTTGTGATGCAGAGATACCAACAGCCTGACTTCAATTTCCACACTGGCTGAGGTTACTATGTAGGCCCCTCCTTCTCAACCTCTCCCCTCACACGAGGTGTGATGACTCTCAGGTTAAACCATCACCAGTCGTCTCTCTTGAATAAGAGAGCAGGCCTATGGTCCAATAAGACTATAGTGACTTTATTTTTAAGGCAATATGACTAGTGGGTAAATAAATTTACAAGGGTCAGTTTTTCCAGTCAAGGTCTCCAAGACTGGTCTCTGGGCCACCTACAATTGAAAAGAGGCCACGAGGAGATTAGCCTTTGAACACATGAACCATCAGGAGCAATGCCTGGGAGAGAGGACTGCATTCTCTTCCTCCAACATAAGAGGAAGAACACTCACCAATGGCAAAGAGCAGCTGTTGAGAGTGTAATCACTCTGAGGACATCTGGTGGGTGTGAGAGTGAGAATCTGTGTGTATGTGTATGTGAGAGAGTGTGTGTAAATGTGAATGTGTGTGAGTGTAAATGTTAATGTGAGTGTACATGAGTACATATGTGTGCGACTGAGTGTGAATGTGAATGTGTTTGTGTGTGGGTGAGTGAATGTGCGTGTGAGTGTGTGTGTGAGTACGTGTGAATATTAATGAGTGTGTGAGTTTGTGTGTGAGTGTGATTGTGTGTGTGGTCTTTGTGTGTGTGTGTGTGTGTGAGAGAGAGAGAGAAACAGAGGGAGTGAGTGAATGCAAGTGTGAGTGTGAGTGTTTAAGGCAGGGGGAAGGGGCGCTTAAGGCTGTGGGTGTAGCGGTCTGGCCCTATAAACAGCAGTGTGTGTGGGGAAATTCAATCAGGGCACAGCAAGAGTTGAGTGAAGAGACTCTGTGAAGAGCTGCTCCTCCAAACACCGGCTGGTCCTCTGTCTGTATTCCCTATGGTCTGCAGAACCATGCGACTGAGCATCAGGGGGGCCCAGGAGGAGTCACTTCCCACAGGCTGGAAGACAGAAGGGGGAAATGACAAAAAGGGAAAGAAGGGGTTAAGAGGGAGGGAGAGAGGGGGTTGAGCAAAAGGGTGGGAGAAGGGGTAGAAGAGAGTTTGGGGGAGAGAGAGAGAGACACACAGATAGAGAGAGAGAGAGACACACACAAATAGAGAGAGAGAGAGACATGGAAGTCAGACAGTGAGAGTGAGGGGGTGGGGTAAAAGGCTGAGAGGGTGAGTTGGAGGTTTGGGAGGGTGAGTTGGAGGTTTGGATTAGGAATTGGCTGGCTGGAAGAAGACAGACGGTAGTAGTTGATGGCAAAGGTTCATCTTGGAGTGCCGTCACTAGCGGTGTTCCGCAAGGATCTGTTTTGGGACCATTGCTGTTTGTCATTTTTATAAATGACCTGTAGGAAGGGTTAGAAGGTTGGCTGAGCAAGTTTGCGGATGATACGAAAGTCGGAGGCGTCGTAGACAGTGAGGAAGGATATGGCAGGTTACAGCGGGATATAGAGAAGCTGCAGAGCTGGGCAGAAAGGTGGCAAATGGAGTTCAATGTAGCTAAGTGTGAGGTGATTCACTTTGGTAAGAGTAATAAAAAGATGGATTACTGGGCTAATGGTAGACTACTTGGTAGTGTGGAAGAGCAGAGGGATCTTGGTGTCCATGTACACAGATCTCTGAAAGTTGCCACCCAGGTAAATAGTGCAGTGAAGAAGGCATATGGCGTACTGGCTTTTATTGGTAGAGGAATTGAGTTCCGGAGTCCTGAGGTCATGCTGCAGTTGTATAAGACTCTGGTGAGGCCGCATCTGGAATATTGTGTGCAGTTTTGGTCGCCATACTATAGGAAGGATGTGGAGGCACTGGAACGGGTGCAGAGGAAGTTTACCAGGATGTTGCCTGGTATGGTAGGAAGATCCTATGAGGAAAGGCTGAGGCACTTGGGGTTGTTTTCATTGGAGAAAAGAAGGTTTAGGGGTGACTTGATAGAGGTGTACAAGATGATTAGGGGGTTAGATAGGGTTGACAGTGAGAACCTTTTCCCACGTATGGAGTCAGCTATTACAAGGGGGCATAGCTTTAAATTAAGGGGGGGGTAGATATAGGACTGATGTTAGGGGTAGGTTCTTCACTCAGCGAGTCGTAAGTTCATGGAATGCCCTGCCAGTAGCAGTAGTGGACTCTCCCTCTTTATGGGTATTTAAGCGGGCATTGGATAGGTATATGGAGGATAGTGGGTTAGTGTTGGTTAGGTGGGCTTTGATCGGCGCAACATCGAGGGCTGAAGGGCCTGTACTGCGCTGTATTCTTCTATGTTCTAAAATACAAGAGAGAGTGTAGAGGCTATATAGCAATAGTCCATTCAACCTTTCCAGCCTGTACTGATATTCAACAGGAACATGGCTTATCTGTAGCCCAACTCCATGTGTGCATCCATTTATACCTTTGTTAACAAAAAGGTATCTCAGACATAAAATTAATAACATTAATGACTGATTGAGCAAAGGTTTGTCAGGGGTGTGAAAAAGAGTAGCGAGGAATAAGGGGTGAAAAACAGGAAAATCACTAGGGGCCATGATTTTTCTCCCTGGCCCAGACCAGAAGCTCTTAATAAGAGATCACAAATAGAATCACAAAATCATAGAAAGAAAACGTTAATCCCAGCAGTTGTGAGCTTTAAGAGGCTCTGACACAAACGTTATCAAGCTGTTTCCTGGAAGTAATTGAAGAGAGGGTGTTACATCAATGCTGATATCACACACCATGTAATACTAAGGAGGTTTAAAAATGTTCTTCATTCTTTCCATTGATCAAACTGGGGACACCTAGGTTCAAGCATCATCACTGTTACAGATAGATGCAAACACACAGAAATTCAGACTTCTACACAAACATCTGACAGTGATCGACCTTCATGCTAACCTACACCCTTCTCACATAAAGAACATGATCACTGGTGGATGCCAAACTGAAGAAGTCAATCCACATTCAAAGTGTTACAGAGCAATTATCCTAACAGAGTCTAGGCTGGGAATGATAGATAATGGGCCAGTCATCAAAACATGAAAACATCACCAGGACCAATGCTGTTAGAAAAATGTAAAATATGACTGATGATCAACTTCATCAATTTGACTACAATAGTCCTAAATGCTACTGTTGATTCTTTCATATTGGTAGCTTACTGTGAATTATTAATGTATCAGGAAAGCAGAGGGACATGAATATACATGCACTGGCAGCAACGGTGTCCAGCAAGGGATTAATCTCCAAACAATTTCATGGTGAAAGTTTGCATATTCTTCAAATGTGATGTCAATCTAGTCGCTGTGACCATGTTCCATTATTCTTCCTCAACCTCTCTGCATTATTTGTCCTCTTCCAACACTCTCTCTACAGGGACTAACACAGTTGGACTTAGGTTTTGTATTAGTATTTCTATCTAGAATCAAAGAATCCCTACATTGTGGTAGCAGGCCATTCAGCCCATCATGTTCACACCTGCCCCCTGAAGAGAATCCAACCAAGACTCACATCCTACCCTATCCCTGTAGCTCTGCATGGCCAATCCACCTAACCAAAGCATCTTTGGATTGTAGGAAGAAACCAGAACATCCAGAAGAGCAAGGGAGACACAGGGAGTATGTGCAAAGTCTACATAGAGGTTTGCCCAAGACTGGAATAGAACCTAGGTTCTTGGAGCTGTGAGGCAGTGATGCTAGCTAACCACTGAGTCACCATGCTGACCTGTCACTGCTAAAGCATCTCTAACAATCATATTCTTCTCATCTCTGCATCTGGAGAGTCCACAGATCTAACCTTGGCTCCTGTCCTTTCTCAATCTACAAGCTACCCTTGATGATTTTGTCCCACTGATCTAGGGGCACATTTCACAAACAGTCTAAAGACTTCCGGCTCTGAGAGTGTGTAGCTGGAAAAGCACAGCAGATCAGGCAGCATCCAAGGAGCAGGAAAATCGACGATTCAGGCTGGAGCTCTCCATCAGGATGAAGGGCTCTGGCCTGAAACATCAATTTTCCTGATCTCTAGCATGTGCAGACCTCTGTCTCTGAGACTTTCAGCAATGTCTTTCTGTCACTTGTCTCAATCTCTCCAATTGTTTTCTGTTAGATGTCTAACATTGGATCTTGGATGAGAATGAAATTCTTCAAGTTAAACATGTGTAAACACCAAACTTGGCCAATTTTTCCACGGAATGGCAATCTCATGCAGTTTGCCACTCTACCCCTTCCATGTTTCTGGGAGGAGATATTGCTCAGGGTCATTCCAAAATGGAAATCACTACTTCCAACGTACCAAACTATCAGAACAAGGCAAACCATGCCCTATCTTCAAAGCAGTCAGCTGCTATATTCTGACATTTAAAGTTTCTGACAGCCATTTGGACAGTTGCTATCAGAAAATAAGTACGTAAGTGGTATTGAGAGAGTAGGGTGACAGGTAAGTAGAATGCCAGGTGGGTGGTTTTGATGTCAGGATCCAAAGTCATTCACATTCCAGTTGAGTAGGATGTCAGTCGTGTGATGCTAGATGAGTAGGGAGGATGCCAGCTCTGTAGAGTGTCAGCTGAGAAAGGTGCCCACTGAGTATGGTATGGCCACCAGGTAGAATATTTAACTAGAAGTAGTCAGACAACAGAATGCTCTTGGGTGTTAATTAGAACATTGAACAATACAACACAATACGCGCCATTCAGCCCACGATGTTGTGCCGAGTATATATCTTAATCTAAGATCAACCTAATTGACACACCTCTCAATTTACTGCCATCCATGTGCTTGTCCAGCAGTCACTTAAAATGTCCCTAATATCTGAGTCTATTATCACCACTGGCAGCGCATTCCACACATCCACCACTCTCTGTGTAAAGAACCTACCTCTGACATCTCCCCATACCTTCCTCCAATCACCTTAAAATTATGATCCCTTATGACAGCCATTTCTGCCCTGGGGAAAAGTCTCTGGCTATCTACGCTCTCTATGCCTCTCATTACCTTGTACACTTCTCAATTACCTCTCTTCCTTCTTCTCTCCAGTATGAAAAGCCTTAGCTCACTCAACCTCTCTTTATAGGACAGACCTTCCAGACCAGGCACCATCCTAGTAAATCTCCTCTGCACCCTCTCTAAAAAGTGTCCACATCCTTCCTATAATGAGGTGAGTAGAACTGGACACAATATTCCAAGTGTAGTCTAACCAGGGTTTTATAGAGCTGCAGCAAAATCTTACGGCTCTTAAACTCAAGCCCCCTGTTAATGAAAGCCAAAATACCATATGCCTTCTTAATAACCCTATCAACTTGGGTGGCAACTTTGAGGGATCTATGTACATGGACCCCAAGATCCCACTGTTCCTTCACACTGCCAAGAACCTGTCTTTAACCCTGTATTCAGCATTCAAATTCGACCTTCCAAAATGAATCAATTTGCATTTATCCAGGTTGAACCCCATCTGCCACTTCTCAGCCCAGTTCTGTATCCTGTCAATGTCTTACTGTTGAGGGCTGTGCAGGCTACAACATCTACAACTCCACCAACCTTTGTGTCATTGGCAAATTTACTAACCCACCCTTCCACATTTCATCCAAGTCATTTATAAAAACTACATTAAGCAGAGGCCCAAGATCAGATCCCTGCGGGATACTGCTGGTCACCAACCTTGAGGCGGAATATTTTCCATCCACTACCACTTTGCTGTCTTCTTTCATCCAACCAATTCTGTATCAGACAGCCAAATTTCCCTGTATCCCATACTTCCTAACTTTCTGAATGAGCCTACCATAGGGAACTTTCTCAAATGCCTTATTGAAATCCAAATATACCACATCCACTGCTCGACCTTAGTCAACTTGTCTAGTCACATCCTCAAAGAACTTATACCGCTTGTGAGGCATGACCTGCCCCTCAAAAGCCATGCTGAATACCTTTAATCAAACCATGTTTTTCCAAATAAGTCATAAATCCTATCTCTCAGAATCTTTTCCAGTACCTTGCTTATCACAGAATACTGACTAGTCTGTAGTTCCCAGAGATTTCCCTATTCCCTTTCTTGAACAAAGGAACAACATTCACCTCCCTCCAATCATCCGGCAGTACTCCCAAGGAGAGTGAGATTGCAAAGATCATCGCCAGACCTGCAGCCAACTCATTCCTTGCTTCCCATAGTAACATTGGATATTTCTGGTCCGGCCCTGAAGATGTATCTATCAGAATGTCATCCTGATGAAGAGTTTATGCTTGAAACGTCAACACTCCTGCTCCTCAGATGCTGCCTGACCAGCTATGCTTTTCCAGCACCACACTTTTTGACTCTGATCTCCAACAACTGCAGTCCTCACTTTCTTCAAAATGGCCATCAGTGTGTGTCTGGTAGCTCGAGCAACTCAGCAAACAACCAATCCAGTAGTAGCTTAGTTTCCCTTCCACTCCTCCTTGCCACCTACTGGATTCCTCCCATTGATCGACCAGGTCATATCCTCTACCTCTCTTCATCTATCCCCACTTCACCACCCTGTCCCCGTCACCCCAATTTCTGCAGCTCCCTTTACACCCGCCCTCAGTTGTGGAGAAGGGTTACATCCAAAACGTTGACTCCTCTACCTCTGCTACTTGGCTTGCTATGTCCTTCCAGCCTCCTGCTTGTCCACCTTGGTTTCCAGCATCTGCAGTTGTTTTGTCTCCATGTAGATTAGTCTCCCATTCCCAGTGCACCTTAAATCATTATCATCCTGACTACTCCCAGCCATCTGCTCTGCCACTGACAGGGGAACTGGCAGAGTGGATGATGAGGGAGCAGCAATTCCATCATCCTAACAAATGCTATAAATGCCTCTCCCATAGAAGCCCAGCTATTCCCCCTAAAGTTCTCCCAGTCTTTGTGAGAACAGAGTTCTTTCCCGAATCACTGAACTTTACCCAATGATTAATAGCCTTTACTTCATGGGATAAGGTTGCTATGAAACAGGAATTCATTAGGATTTTAAAGGTTAGACTTTAGCACACATTACAGGAGTGATTTTATGCAGATGGTCAGATGGCATGGAAACCTTGCACACATTTTAAAAATCAGCCGTATTTGTTAATGTGTATATAAATTTTTCTTATTATAAATCTCAGATAGAGTGGGCATTTCATATATGTTTTGAACCCTAATTTCCATTGTGAAGCTTGAATTCCAGGAACCTGGAGTTATTAATGAGTGAACATTCATAGTATAGTGTTAGGATGTGTCAGGAGCAGTCTGATGTCAGACGTAGCCCTGCAAGATGTGCGATCTGTAATCTCAAACAAACAGAACATTAGCGGAGTCAGATCCTTCTCCATTCATAAAGGTTAGAGACTGAAAATGGAGCACACTGGGCTCCTTGGAATCTGAGGAAGTCTAATGCTCCCTTCTCTAACTTTTGGAAAATGCTAAGGACACTGATGTAAAGAAAGTCTGGCATTTCTCTGATAGGGTTTCATACAGTAATCGAGATCTCTCACTGCTATAAGCTGCTGCAACCTGGAAGGAAGTTGTTGTAGAAGGTTAAAGGTCAAGATGACCTTGACAACCATGGGGAGTGCTCTCCATTCCTTTCCTTGGATGGAAGCTCCTTGGATGGAAGTAGGTGACAGTGTTCAGTGATGGTCACCTTGGGGAAAAGTCAACTGGCATGGAGACAGTAGACAGCCAACAGCTTTTCCCCCATATTCAATGAGAGACCATAGGCTTAAGGTGAGAGGGAAGAAAGTACAAAAGGGCCCAGAGAGAAAATTCTTTCACACAGAAGGTGGTGAGTTTCTGGAACGGGTTGCCAGAGATGATGGAAGAGAGTACAATTCCATCATTTAAGAAATATAGACAGATACATGGATGGGATTGATATGGAGGAATATGGACCAAAAGCAGGCAGATGTGACTAGTTTAATTGTGAAAACTGGGTGTCATGGGAAGGTTTGGCTGAAGGACCTCTTTCCAGGCTATAGATATGTATGACCCTATAACTGCTTAAAGCATGGGTTCCCAAATTGTGGGTGGCAACTGGGTGAGACTTGGGGTTTGTAAAGCCCAAAGTGGCAATGGCAGACATGGAGCTTGGACTGAGGTTTGAAAGCCAGCAGATCAATTTAAACTGATGGTTCTTTCTTCATTGATGGTAATGGTTCAATTGCCCACATTAGAATTCAGGGCAGGTGACTCCAGAAGATCTGAAGAGGCTGCCAAATACCAATGCCATCTGGTTGAAAAGGCCTACCTCAGTGAGTCAGCACTGGATCTGAAGTTTAAAAATAATTAATAAAACAAAACAAAATGCAACATTTCCAATTACTGATAACAGAACTGGACTGAGTTGTGAGGAGGGTGTAAGGAGGCTTCAAGATGATTTAGACAAGTTGAGTGAGTGGACAAAACATGGCAGATGCAGTACAATGTCCTCTAGACAACTCCCATTGAGAAGCCACCTTGATGCTTTTGACAGGTCTCTTTGACAGATGCTTGCTTCTGGCAATTAATTTTTCACAGGTCTGTTGACAATTCCAATGTGCATTACAGTAATGAATATATGCACTTTTTACATACATTTATGCCTTTTTTTAATAATTCCTAAACTCACCCAAAAAGGACTTGGCTTACTCCAAACATATATGACCTTCACCATATGGCACCTCAAACCCTGCACCCAGTAAGTGTCCTGGGTCCAAACCCCAAGGTATGCCTTACATCTTCAAAGGGACACACTTTGAAGAAAGGGCCACTAGAAATACCGGAGAAAACAGCACAGAAGCGCTTCACAGGAGGCTCCCAAGCTCTGAGGATGTCACCTAGACAGGGGACGAAACGTTTGCAAGACAAATTCCCAGCTCGGTGAACAGAACCACAACAATGAAAGAAATGTGCTTAATTCTAATTTGCTCTCACCAGGTCTACTCTGCACATTGGGATTCACATTCCAAGGCTATCAAAATTCCTCTTCAGTGGAGGCAGCTATTGATTTTACATGGTCAGCTGCCTCTATAAAGCAGAAGTCTTGACTCAACCCCATATTTATCCCTATGAAAATGGGAAATGATGTGTATAAGCTTGGGACTTGTGAATTCCAGAATTATCTACCATTTTGTAATTTGAGAGCCTCTCCATCATGGAACAAATCAGTTGTTGAATGGAGAAAATGGGCAAATACATCCAAGTGCAAGTCAGCTGTCAATAAGGAAAAGCCATCATGTGGTAGTTGAGATCTTGGAAAAAAAAATTCAACCCTTCTGCCGATTAGTGTCATGAGTTGTGAGATGGATTTCTCTGGAATTTAGAAGAATGAGGGGAACTCATCGAAACCTGTAAAGCTCTAACAGGACTAGACAAGGTAAATACAAGAAGCATGTTTCTGATGGCAGGGTAGTCCAGAACCAAGGGTCATAGTTCAAGGATATTGAAAAGGCCATTTAAGACTGAGATGAGGAGAAATTTCTTCACCCAGAGAGTGGTGAGCTGTTAGAATCTCTGCCACAGAAAGTGGTTGAGACCAAAATATTTGGTGTTTTCAAGGAGTTAAATATAATTCTTTGGGCTAAAAGGATTAAAGGATATGGGGAGAAAGTGGGATCAGGATTCTAGATTTGATGATGAGCCATGAAACACTGAATGGTGATGCAAATTCGAAGGGCTGAATGGCCTACTCCTACTCCTTTTTTTAATGTTATTATGTTCTTCACATGATGAGTTAGTACTGGGGCCAATTTCACAAAGACTCTAATCAATACTTTTGGCAATTTACTGGATGGTCAGTTCAATACGGCAGCTTTCAGAACAAAAGGAGCATATGCCTTCCTGTCACTATGTAGGATCGAGGCTGCTATCAGTCACCAATTTTCTCAGTTATTCTGTCAAAGGTAACACCATTATAATAAGACTGTTATGTGTGATCATCGTAAGTATAATGGACAATTCAAAATCATTATTAAAAATAATCTAACCATGAATCAGATTGTTCTGTGATTATAAAAAAACAGCAATTACTGGAAATACTCAAGTCTGTCAGCATCTGTGGAGAGAAAGCAAAGTTAATGTTCCAGGTCCGGTGACCCTTCTTCAGATCAGGTTAACTCTACTTTCGCTCCACAGATGCTGCCGGACCTGTTGAGATCTTGCAGCAATTTCCACTTTTGTTTCTAATTTCCAGCATCCGCAGTTCTTTGCTTTATTTTTTTTCCTGACAAACCATCGACTCCACTGTTTTCTAAAATTAAAAACATCAATTTGAACAAAACTCTCACTTAACATTTTGAGCAGTACCATTGATTTGTGCTCCCACCCCTCCCCCAGTCCACGGAAACGAATGGTACAATTTACAAACTGAATATTTTATTTTTCCAGGCGTACCTGCGCTCTTTTGTGGGCGGTTCGGATTTCAACAGAGTCTGCAGTCTGTGGCATTTTAGTGAACAAGGCTGGCAAATTGTGGGCGACACCTGCCTGTGTACAGTCAACATAGAGCTCAGCTGTAGTTGGTCCATGCTGCAGGCCCTTCAGTCTGAGCAGGACAGCATGGCGCTTCCCATCTGCCAGCTGGACATTGTGAAATGTGGTCACCTGGGGCTTCCCATCATTCTTCACATAGCGAAGGCTGGCTGCAAACAGAAACAGAAAACAAATGAGGCCATTCCTATATCCTGATACAAACAGAAGGATAATACCTTCAATCCCCGCTTACACTTAAAATACACAAAATAGTTTCAGAATTCATCATAAATCTTGGGTTAACGATGGCTTTTAATAACGGATATCCCAAACATTATTACAAGGAACTGACTCTGCAAGGGAACTGGAAACTCCAATGGAAACCTATTATAGCCATCATTATTGGAAGTGCAGGTGAGAAAAAGAGATGTTTGCAACCAGAAAATAAAATCCAGAGGTTAGCACTTCTCTCCAAGACTATTTTGCAGTAGCAGACCGCTGAAGCTGAGGCCCAGTAGATCCTGATGGGCAGAAAATGGTGACAGGGGCTAAATTAATTATCCATCATCTACACTCAAGTCTCATCTATTGATTCAAAGACCAAAAGATGGAGGTTGTGCTAGGCTGAATAAATAAAATTGAAGAAAGTAAAGATTTTACTTAGGGACATTCCATCGAAAGTGCTGGCAAGGGAGTCACTGAGAAAATTATCAGAATTGTGGTGTGTGATTGGGCCAAAGACTAAGCCACTGGAAATTGTTTTTTTTCCAGTGCCAGATGCTGTTGGAAATAGAGTTGGAAGCGCAGATTGAGTTCAGAGGTGAGAAGGAGAGAATAGGGAAACCACGTCACATGGCAAGGCTCAGTGGGTTATAATGAGTATGGAGGCAAAAGTGTGTAGGAAGAAGGAAGGCAGTGAAATCAGAGGATCACTGAGAAAGTTAATTCAGATGAAGAATGATATCTCAAAGGCTAGGGTTTCTCTCACTATAGAGGCTAAAGTAGGAAAGAGGAAGGATATCTTGTAGAAAAACTCAGAATGGAGATTGGAGTAACAAAATCTTAAAGGAGATGTAAGAGAGGTGAGGGCAAGGTCAGATGCCTGAAATAAAAAGGTCAGTGGAGTAGGGAGCAACATTAAAGTGCAATTACTGAAAAGGAACCACAGTGTCAATATATGAAAATGGGTGAAGGCTTGGTGGAAATTATCAGGACGGAGGCTTCAGTTAAATATAAGGCATAGCCAATCAGGAGACAAATTATTGTCAAAACACTTTGCCGATGTAATTGCCCGAGCACAACGAAATTTAGCAATGGTTTCGTTCACAGTGAATGAATATCCTGGACGAAGGTAAGGAGATACCTCTGTAATGTACAGGCTCAAATATGTGTATAATGTTAATGATCAGTAAAAGTCATAGAGTCAATACAGCACAGACAGAGGCCATTCAGCCTGCAGTGTCCAGCCAGCTCTGTGGAGAGCAAGAATCAGTCCCATTCCCCTGCTTTACCCCTGTGCCCCTGCAAGGGTATTCCCCTCAAGTGATCGTCTAATTTCCTTACAAAATCATTAATTATCTTGGCTTGGCAGTAAGTTCCAGTTCATGACCACTCACTGAGTAATACTATGCTTCCCCACATCCTCCCTGCATGCCTTACCTAAAGCCTTAAATCTGTGTTGCCAAGTCCTTGTACTATCAGCCAATGGAAACAGCTTTAAATTTGTTCAACTTGTCTAAAGAGTTAGTATTAAGATCACCTAGAGATTTTAAAGGGCTCAGGTGGTTTGAAGAAAATTCATACCAAACTTGAAATGTTAACTGTTTCTGCTTCCACAGATGCAGCCAGACCTGCAGAGTTTCTTGAGCGTTCTATGTGCTTGTCTGAGGTGGCCTGCTTTATCTTAAGCTGTTTTCTAGCTTTATCAGGGCTTTGTGAATATGTTTAGCAACGTGTGTGTGGAGCTCATCTACCTCATTGCAAGATTAATCTTGTACCTAAGGTTGATGCAAACGGTGACCTAAACCATGGCTAAATGTTCAAATGCTAAAATGATGCATTTATAGTATAAGTTTAGCATCAGTGTGAAACAGATCACAGCAATGCTAACCTTCTGTAATGTTAAAGCTCAAAATCGCTCAGAAGTGAAGCAAGGTGAGAATCCTTCTCCCAGGGGATATCATTCTATTTAGCCTGGTGATAGACTCAAACTTTTAATTTAGGCTTCATTTACATTTACCTCAGTTTTGCAACATTGATGCATGGCTACAATTATTTGCATTTACATAGCTTCTTTAATGTATTAGATATCCTTTCTCCATAGGATGTTTTAACACAATTTCATAACAAACCACAAAAGCCAATGTTAAAACAGATGATTAGTTAAAGTAGTAAGTTTTAGGCAGCATTTTACAGAAACAAAGAGACAGAGAGGTAGGGAAGCTTACCAACGGATTTCCAAAGCTTAGTACCCATGCAGTAAAGGGGATTGGTTACAAGTAGAGATTTCCAAGAAACCAGAATTGGAGGAGCACAAGCAATTTTGAAGGATCTTAGAGATGTAGGAGGTAGGAAGTGGCTTGTGGCATAGTCGTGGAAAGGTTCATAATCAAAGATATATTTGAGGAATTACAGGAGTGGAAGCCAATGCAGTCTAATGAGCACAGCAGTGGTGATGAGCAAACTTTGATACAAGTTAGGATAGGGGCAGCAGAACTTTGAATGAGCTCAAGTTAGTGTTAGTGGAAAAGGGGACATTGGTCACAAAAACATTGAAGCAGTCATATCATGAGATGACAAAGTCATGAATGAGGGGTTCAGTAATAAATGAGCAAGGGCAGGACTGGGAAGATACAATTTTAGGAGGTGCAAGGAAACAGTCTTGGTGATGGAGCAGACATGTGGTCAGAATGTTAAAGAACCGTAAACTCATTGAAAGTTTACTGCAGAGAAGGAGGCCATTCAGGACTGTACCAGCGCTCTGGAAGAGTAGCTCAATTAGTCCCTCTCCCCCACCTTTCCTCCATCACCGTAGAAATATTTTCACTTCAGATAATTATCCAATTCTCTTTTGAAAATTGGATTTAATCTTCCTCCATTGCTCTTTCACCAAGAATATGTCAGACACTGTAAAAAATATTTCCCCTCATGCCACTGGTTGCTTCTTTTGCTAATCATCTTAAGTCAGTGCCCTCTGGTACTGACCCTTGCACCAGTGGTAAGTGATATTTTCTTCTTCTCTAGTGTGTTCACACCTTTCTTAATTTAAAAGTCTTCTTCCAAATCTTTTATTTTTCTCTAAGTAAAACAGCTTACTTTCTCCAATCCATCTATCTACCTGAAATTGCTCATCCCTGGACCTATTCTCATGAACCTTTCTGCATACTATCTAATTCCTTCTCATCCTTTCTACAGTGTGGTATCCAGAACAACATGCAATATTCCAATTAAGACTCAACTGGAATTTTTTACAAATTCATCGCAACTTCCTTAGTTTTGTACTAGATGCTAGCTTTGGCAAAGCCCAGGATCCCATATACTTTATGAACATCTTTTCAACCTGTATTCCACCTTCAGTGATTTCTGCACATTTACCTCCGAGTCCCTTTGCTCTGGCTGCCCCTTTAGAATTGTACTCTTTATGTTAAATTGACTCTCATTATTTTTCCTACATAAATGAGTGGTTTCATTCTTCTCTGACTTAGATTCCTTCAATCAACTTGTCTACTTGTTCCACGAGCTTTGTCTAAATTCTCATTCAGGGAAACAAAAAAACAGAATTCTGTGTTGGGACGATAAGTGGGATCACAACCCCTAAACACCCCTCCCTTAGAAGTAAGGCTGGTACATAGCTGACAGACAAATTAGAAGTCTGCCAGTCAGACATGGCACCCTCCCCCAGGAGTTGTCAGACAATCTGAATACGTCATTTTAAGAAGGGTGACCAATGGGGCAAGGGGTGGAGGCTGGGTGTTTTGCCTGTCAGCCAAAGGGTGGGTGGAAAAGCACTGGCTGGGCCCATCAGTTTGGACTTCAACTCTTGCTTAAAACATGCTTGGGGGAGGTATGTAAAGTTCAGCCTAATATCTCAGTGTCTACCTTATGAAACCCCTTCATGATCTTGAGTATTTTAATGGGAATACTGTTATTCTTCTGAACTCTGGACAATAAGCCAACTTTAAGCACAGCCAACATTTCCAGTACAACCTCTTTATAGGAACATACAGAAGTCAATTTTTAGCTCACTCAGAATCTCAACTACATTCTCTTCCACCATGACTTGAGCAGCAGTATATTTGTCAGTAAAGCTAGATCCCAATATTCATTTAGTATCTCAGCAGTGCTCTTGTCTCCATGCCTATATCCTCTTTTTGATTAACAGTCAACCATGATTCTCATTTTTCCACCATTTTAATTGTTATATGCCTGTAGAAGACCATCGGATTTCTTTATATGTTAGCTGCCAGTCTCTTCTCTTGCTTACCATGTTTCTCTTATTCTTTTCTTTATGTCCATTTTGAACCTTCTATATTCAATTGAACCTTCTATATTCAACCACCTGACATCTGCCAGATTCCTCATCTTCACTGTTCTCACCTGGAGTGCTCAGGATTGATTTGTTCCATTTTTCCTTATCGTGGCAAATCTCATGGGATTATCTCAATATTGTAAGCAATATTGAAAGCCAATCTTTCATTATAATTTACCTGTGCTCACATTTAATTATTTTGATTCTGTATTGTATCTTATCCTATCTCATAGCTAAAAATCACACAACACCAGGTTATAGTCCAACAGGTTTATTTGGAAGCACTAGCTGTTGGAGCATTGCTCCTTCATCAGATAGCTAACAGCTACCTGAGCAGCACTCCAAAAGTTAATGCTTTCAAATAAACCTGTTGGACTACACCCTGGTGTTTGTGATGTTTAACTTTGTCCACACCAGTCCAACACTAGCTCCTCCACATCATGTATTTCATAACTAATCTAATCTAATGATACTATGATCATTTTCTCCTAAATGTTCCCTTAATGTCACTTGACCCTCTTCATTTCCTCAGAATTGGAACCAGTAGTGCCTCCTTTCTTACTGGGCCAGAAACATACAGATTCTCTTAACAGAGAAGTATAGGGTGTTTTGAACCTTGGTCATATTGAACTAAGTGATGCAGGACAGGAACATTTCCACCAGGTGCATTTACAGTGTAACTACACTGCGGGCATGAAGCAGATTCTCTTTATATTTAAACATGGTGTTGCATTTGAATCCAGGATCAGTGTCCATACATCATCGAGACTCCAAGCCTCTTTACAGCTTTCTATCAAATGTATGCAGAGGGGCAGCATTCTCGCAGTGAGGTGGGAGTGACTGTGGTTGATGGGGTATACTGCAGCTACTTACCAAAGCTTCTTCAGCAGTGTATCGAAAACCCGAAGGTTCACTTACCAGGAGGACATGGGTTACAGGTGCATGGAAACACCTTCACCCTCTAGGTTAAACACCATTGTGCCTTCGACTAATATTTCTGTTCTCTTTTGTTCTTGTTCGGCCAAACTCCTACAACTCTCTTCCTCATGCCAGATGTCGCACAGGTTTACTTATTATCCAACGGGTTTATTTGAAACCATAAACTTGTTGGACTATGACCTGGTGTCAAGTGACTTTTGACTTTGCCCACACCAGTCCAACACTGGCATTTCTTCCTCATAGAATTATAGGACCCCTCAGCCACGTGAAAAGACTTGAAAAACTTTTATGCATTACTTGTATCTTTCACTACAGGAGATCCCAGAGTGATAGCCTTTTGCAGTGTAGTCAGTTATGATGTGGAAGTAATGGGCAAGGCCCAGGTTTAACCTCTCATCCAAATGTGGGGCTTAAACCCACAACCTTCTGATGCAGAGGTGAGATTCCTGCGAACTGATTGGTTTAGAAGACCTCACCACAACATTTTAAGGACAACTCGAAATGGGAAATAAATACCAGTGTTGCTTGTGATGCTTGCATCCTGGAAATTAATTTTTGAAAATGATTAAAACTCGTCTTCTTACCCTTATTCAGTCGACCCAACACTGAAAATTCAAAGTACTTAATGTTGCTTCTGGTGGAATAAAGCCCAAAAATGGCAGCAAGTGTCTTTGGTTGCAGTTTGAACGTTGCCAGGATATAGAATTCATTCACTGCCGGAGGTTCAGTCAGAGCTTGCTGTAGCAGGTCCACATAACCTCTGTGCTCTGACAGAGAAAGAAGGTCAAGAACTGCAAAATAATTTTAAAGAAAAAGCTCATTAGGCACATAATGTTCCAAAATTCTGCTTAAACAGTGGCGCTGGACCAACAGAAAAATGACTGATACAGAGGAGAAATAACTTTAAGATCTCTACTCTGTCACTCATAGACTCATAGAGATGTAAAGCACGGAAACAGACCCTTCAGTCCAACCTGTCCATGCTGACCAGATATCCCAATCCAATCTAGTTGCACCTGCCAGCACCCGGCCCATATCTTTCCAAACCCTTCCTATTCATATACCCATCCAGATGCTTTTTAAATAATTAAGTTTCCTTGTTTCTAACAGAGAGTAGGAAAAATTATTGGGACTATACAATTATTAGAAACATACAAAAGCTGCAATGTTAAAAGCCAGTCCAGCTATAATGTCCATTCATCTCACAATAACAGGGATTATGTATACACATTGGGTAGTACAAATCTTGACTATTGCTGAAAAGGACAAACTTCATCAAAGCATTTTGTCTTGCATTCATGGAGACAATTTGCAAGGAATATGAATGAAAAGAGAAAGCAACCTTTTCATACTGAGAAGAGAGAGTGCCGATTATTTTATCGAGTGAACTCTAATTGGTCGAGGCATTGCCCAGGAGAATACACCAGTCACATGATGAATGAGAGTTAACCGCCAAACTTAGTTTAAATTTAATTCAAGCAGGTAACTCTGATTTATCATGCATTGCTCTAGGAAATGGACTAGAGAATGGCTATCAACCATTTTGTTGAGTTGAAACAGGTACAATTTGTGTACAGGTTCTTTCTGAATGCAAAGGGGACCAGTTGACCTTATGTATTAATATATGTATCTGCCAATTCATGCAAGTGCACTACGCTGAAAGACCAACTGACAATCTTAAACTGGTTATCTACTAATCGGCTGAAATTACACCCACCACCCAGCCATCTCTCAGAGTGGGTGGGCTACATTTATGGACAGTGAGATTTACTCCCTTGCACGGGAAGAATTTCCATCCTCTGGAGCTGTTGGCCAATCCAATTTGCTGGCAATCAAGACAAGACCAAAAGCTCAATTGTGGCCCTTGCTAGGATTGCAGGAAAGGGAACCAGTGGAACCCTACTGCCAGCTACATCAGGATGATTAGGCATGGTGGGTTTGGCCAAGGATGGGGGTTTGGAGGGTAGGTTTTGAAGAGAAGGCTAGTTGGAAGGAAGATAATCCCCATCACCCTCCCACCCCTCCCCCACCTATCCACCTACCACGTTATGAGAGGGAGCTTGAAAATGAGAGGGAGGATTGTGGTCTGGTTCATGAACTATCAACAGTCCCAAACATTGAACTTTACCAAAGTCTGTAATCTCATGTCCTGGAATATTGCTCACTTTACCAATAAAAAGGGTAAACTCTAACTTCAAAACAGTGTCCCTAGTTCTGGTCTGACTCGCAAGAGGAAACATCCTTTCCATCCTCTCAAGATCATCTTATACACTTCAATTAAGTCACCTCCCATTATTCTAAACTCCACAGCAAACAAACCCAGCCTGTCCAAACTTTCTTCATAAGACAACCTGCTCATTCCAGGTATCAATCAAAGCCTGCTCTGATCAGCCTCAGCTCCTGAAGTATATTTCAGCATATTTCCTGAAATAAGGAAACCAAAGTTGCACATAGTATTCGAAATGAGGTCTCACCAATGCTCTGCTTAACTGAAAGATAGTATCTTTGTCTTTATATCAATTCCTCCCATTAGCTTTCTTGATTATGTGCTGTATCCGCTTTCTAACTCTTTTGATTCAGGCACAAGGCTATCTAAAATCCTCCACACCTTGGGTTGCCAGAAGTGACATTCTGATTTCCCATTCTTCCTGCCAAACTAAACAACTAGAGGTACTGACTAGATGATGCCATATCACAGGTCAACAAATGTGATTTAATAACGTGAGAGCTAAGCACTCCCATGTCCAACTGATTAGATCAAAGTGCTGCAATACTTCCACATCCTGTTGTCAACAGCAGTGAATAATCATACCTCAACTAATGCCTAACAGGAGGATCCATGTACACTTCCATTCTGAATGAATAGACAGCCCAGAACTTCAGCGTAAAGGACACGGATAACCATCTTTATCTAAGTGGATAATCTATTTTGGCCAACTGCTTAGCTCAGAACAGCACAGATGTCAGTCTTCAGTCAAGTTGATGAATTCCACTTGTTACCGAGACCTGGCACTTGATAGAGTGAAGGCTGGGATGAAACATCCCAGCTGTGCTCCAAACCTAGATGCAGTCCTAGTAAGCTACCTTCAGTAAAAGCCAAAACACATGTAAAATTGCCCAATGTGACCTGTCTGTTCCATTTACTTTCAATCTTCAGCTGTAGTTTTATCAAGTGTGACACTTACTAAGCAATATCCTCACTGATGCTTAATTTGAGTTGTGATAGATTATGTATAAACTAATAAAATTATATTTATTTCACCTTTTTTTATCAATATGTGCTATGTTGTTGTATCAATAAAGGGGACTGAGAAGTATGAAAGAACAGGCGGGAGGGAAAACAATCAGTACATATATATCTTTCTGGTGGCGAATAGTCTCCAGAGGTCAAACAACCCCAGTGGAGAAACGTTGGTGGCGACTGGCAGTGGCTAATCGGCGGCGGCGAAGGTGCCATGGCGAATCGTCACCAACCCTTGTTCCTAACATGGATTACAAAACAATTGAATTGTGATAATGAAGAGAGTGACTGTTCTTGGCAACAAAGCAGAATTTGACTGATATGGCATCAGGACGTCCTAATAAAATTTAGGTCAATTGGAATATGGTATAAATCTTACTGATTGGAGTCATACCTATCACAAAGGAAGACAGTACAGTTGTTTGCTCAGCTTCAGCGCACTGCTTCAGTTCTTGAGCAGTGTCCTTGGTCCGTTCATCTTTGGGGGCTTTGTCAATGATCTCTCCACTTATTGTCAAAATGGATAATATTTGCTGATGGTTGCACTGTGTTCAGTGCCGTTCATAATTCTCCAAATAAGGAAACAGTCCATGCTTGGAGGCAGCACTCCTGGGCAATATCCCTGCTTGGTTTGAAGTATTTTTTTCTAGAAGACCACTGCTTGCAGCTTATGGTATTTGCCATCTCTACCAGTGTATGGTATTAGGTTAGAGTTGTTTGAGCTAGTTCACTGCTGCCAAACCTCCTTTGGCTTTGCCATCTGGAGATGACCACTGTAGAGTATTTACAGAAGAATCTTCTAGGAGAAAGTGAGGACTGCAGCTGCTGGAGATCAGAGCTGAAAATGTGTTGCTGGAAAAGCGCAGCAGGTCAGGCAGCATCCAAGGAGCAGGAGAATCGACGTTTCGGGCATGAGCCCTTCTTCAGGAATGAGGAAAGTGTGCCAAGCAGGCTAAGATAAAAGGTAGGGAGGAGGGACTTGGGGGAGGGGCGTTGGAAATGCGATAGGTGGAAGGAGGTTAAGGTGAGGGTGATAGGCTGGAGTGGGGTGGGGGCGGAGAGGTCAGGAAGAAGATTGCAGGTTAGGAAGGTGGTGCTGAGTTCGAGGAGTTGCAGGGGAAGGTGCCGGGAGTGGAGGTTGGGTTGGTGGGGGGGGGGGGGGGGGGGGGGTGGACCTGACGAGGGAGTAACGGAGGGAGTGGTCTTTTCGGAATACTGATAGGGGAGGGGAGGGAAATACATCCTTGGTGGTGGGGTCCGTTTGGAGGTGGCAGAAATGACGACGGATGATACAATGTATACGGAGGTTGGTGGGGTGGTAGGTGAAGACCAGTGGGGTCCTGTCCTGGTGGCAATTGGAGGGGCAGGGCTCAAGGGCGGAGGAGCGGGAAGTGGAGGAGATGAGGTGGAGAGCATCGTTGATCATGTCTGGGGGGAAATTGCGATCTTTGAAGAAGGAGGCCATCTGGGTTGTTCGGTATTGGAACTGATCCTCTTGGGAGCAGATGCGGCGGAGACGAAGGCTCCCAGCACCTTCCCTTACAACCGCAAGAAATGCAAAACTTGCATCCACACCTCCCCCCTTACTTCCCTCCAAGGCCACAAGGGATCCTTCCATATCCGCCACAAATTCACCTCCACACACATCATTTACTGCATCCGCTGCACCCGATGTGGCCTCCTCTATATTGGGGAGACAGGCCGCCTACTTGCAGAATGTTTCAGACAACAACTCTGGGACACCCGGACCAACCAACCCACGGACCAACCAACCCAATCACCCCATGGCTCAACACTTCAACTCCCCCTCCCACTCCACCAAGAACATGCAGGTCCTTGGACTTCTCCATCGCCAGACCATAGCAACACGACGGCTGGAGGAAGAGCGCCTCATCTTCCGTCTAGGAACCCTCCAACCACAAGGGATGAATACAGATTTCTCCAGTTTCCTCACTTCCCCTCCCCCCACCTTGTCTCAGTCCCAACCCTCGAACTCAGCACCACCTTCCTAACCTGCAATCTTCTTCCTGACCTCTCTGCCCCCACGCCACCCCCACTCCGGCCTGTCACCCTCACCTTAACCTCCTTCCACCTATCGCATTTCCAATGCCCCTCCCCCAAGTCCCTCCTCCCTACCTTTTATCTTAGCCTGCTTGGCACACTTTCCTCATTCCTGAAGAAGGGCTCATGCCCAAAACGTCGATTCTCCTGCTCCTTGGATGCTGCCTGACCTGCTGCGCTTTTCCAGCGACACATTTTCAGTTATTTACAGAATAGACAATAGACAATAGACAATAGATGCAGGAGTAGGCCATTCAGCCCTTCGAGCCTGCACCGCCATTCAATATGATCATGGCTGAAGAAGAAGTATTGTTCTTGGATTAGAAGGTTTGTTGCATTATGGCTAAACTACATTTAGTCAGGCATAATTACTAGGAACTTAGGGAACTGATACAGGTACCTCTGCTCCCTCCAAAAGCAAGTGGAAAACTCCTTGTCGCCACCATCAAACTATGCAACATTAGTAGAATGGGTGGAGCCAAGGCAAGATGAATATTTACCATTTCAGAACCAAGATATTTTATAACGTGCTTGATAAGTGGCAAGTAACATTCATGGTGCATAAGTGTCAGGCAATGACCATGTCCAACAAGATTGAATCTCTTGCATTCAACTGCATGACCATGTTCCTTCACCACCACTGAGTCAATATCCTCAAACTCTCTTCCCAATAGTATGGTGGGTGCATCTACATCACATAAACTGAATGATTCAAGAAGGCTTCTGACCACCACCTTCACAAATACAATTGCTAATGGATAAATGATGCTGACTTAGCCAGTGACTTAGCCAATGAATAAATAAAGAGCCAGGCATGAAGTTAAATCCTTAGCACAATTGTGAGACTATGGGAGAAATCTTTCTTACCACTAAGAATCTGGTTTGTAATCTCTGTATGTTTAGAGGTTATTAAAATTCTTTACCACTCTGAGATTGTATGTATTTACAAATTTTTAAATGCAATTTATCAGCTGGGATTATGATTAATCAACTTTTTACACTGAAAATATTGTTCCTTAATTTTCTAATTAGTTTAATTGCTTGGGTACACTTCCCAATGTTTCTCTTGAGACCGGATCCTCACTATAATGCAATCAATGAAGCATTCAACTCTTTTAATAATCTGGCTGTAGGATGGATGCCTATAGGGTGCAGCTCATGATAAAAATCACATGACAACAGAAAGCTAGGGAGATCATTTGTATGAGATTGTATTTCAGTCCAGTCCAAATATCCCCTTTTTCATAATAAACAAAAAGTAATTGTTTTTGCAGTAGCACTTGTGTTTTGAGTTATCCAAGTTAGGCATATACAAACATTAGTGTCAATCATTAACAAACTGTTTGTTATTTTACTTAGTCCCTCTTTTATCAGCTTTTTTATATACTTGACCCAAATGCAGGTTGTCAACTTTTCATCCAACATTTGCTGGTTGAAATGATGTGCTCTTTGATACTATTTCAAGATTGTCTCAGCTGACTGCTGATTTCCACTGTTGCCTTAGACATCCCTTTTCCTTCAGTTACAGTTTCTGGCAAGTTTTTCCTGCAGTGATAATGGCATCCAGTTTCCTATGTACTCCTGCAGTGGGACCCTTTCTGTTTCTCGCTGTTTGTTTGCCTGTTTGTCAGTCAGTATTGTGTGCCGAACATTCTAAATGTCTTTTAGCAGGTATAAGGTTAGTCCCTGAGCTTTTGACTTGTTCCTGTTGAGATTGAAGCTGTAATTTCATGTCTAATATCTAGAATTCTAATTCTTCATTCTTGACACAACCTTGTTCTGTCAGAGTAAATTGTCCATATCAAGTGAGAATCATTCCATCACAGTCTCAACAGTACATTTGTGAGCTTTACTTGTGGATTTCTATTTGGTCTTATTTTACAGACCTTTTGTGAGCTCATTATGTCACAGGAAGCACCACCGTCTATCTGGCACTTCATACTCATTTGATACTTCCTTCCTGCAACACTTACAAACCATGAGTCTCTTTTAGATGTGACGTAATAGCCCACTCTAACATGTCAATTGAATCATCCATGTCTTCGTTCAACATTTCTGTAGTAGCTGCACTTGCTAGAATAATCATCCAACACCTTTATAGCTACAATCATCTCTTAGATTAAAGCGATAGGATTTTTATCTTGTTCCTGCCTAATACTTCCAAGGGAAATCATATTGTTTCTTGCAGTTAAACACTGTTTACGCTTAGTATGCTTTCCTTTGTTTTATGTGAGGACCTCTGCTCCAGTTTCCTCCCACAATCCAAAGATATGCAGGTTAGGTGAACTGGCCGTGCTAAATTGCCCATAGTGTTCAGGGATGTGTAGGTTAAGTACATTTAGCCAGGGGTAAATGTAGAGTAATATGGTAGGGGAATGGGTCTGGATGGGTTACTCTTCGGAGGGTCAATGTGGACTTGTTAGGCCAAATGGCCTGTTTCCACGCTGTAGGCATTCTATGATTCTAAATCTGGCAGGAGACACACCATTGTTCTGCCATTCTCACATTACAATCATTTAACCTGAACAATCAACATATTTCTCCATCAGCACCCTCCACCCACGACCCCCATTCTCCCCAAACTATTGCATAAATGCTGTCCCCTCCACACTTCACCAGCTCTGATGAAGAGTCACCTAGACTTGAAACATTAGCTTGCTCTCTCTTCATGGATGCTGTCTGACCTGAGATCTCCAGCATTTGTTGTTTTCATTTCAGATTCCAGCATCTACAGTAATTTGTTCCTTGATAAACCTTGATTCCACTTTCCTGCCTTTTCCCCCCCATAAACCTTCATTCCCCTATGATTAGAAACCTGTCTGTGTCAGCCTTAACCATGTGTAACAACCTCGACTCAACAGCCCTCTGCAGTAATGAGTTCCACTAATCCACTACCACTGCCAGAAAAAAATCCTCCTCATCTCTGTGTTGTGAATGTCCTTACTCAGAGATGATGCCCTGTAGTCCTAAACTCTCCCATAAGGGGAAACAACCTCCTTGCATTTACCCTGTCAAGATCCTAAGAATCTTACATTTTTCAATAAAGATCTCTCTCCAATGAGTACAGTTCCAACCTACTCAAAAACACCTCATGAGAACATCCCTACATACCCAAGATCAACCTACAGAACCTTCCATGGACTGCCTCCAATGTCAGTACATCTTTCTTTAGATAAAGGGGCTAAACTATTCATAGTATCTTAGCTGCAGTCTGGATAGTGCCTTGCACAGTTTTAGCAAGACCTCCCTGACTTACTTACTCAGAGTTTCTGAACATATTTTTAACTTCTTCAAGAGTCAGATTATCTGCTAATAACCGTTGAGCTGCTATCACAGAATTTCTTATGGCTAAGAAAATTCAGTTTTTAATCACATCATCTTTGAATTGCACAAATTCACAGGATTTCTCCAAGCCCAGGAGCCGTTAACTGAACTGTGAAGAACTTTGGTCTTAATTTTACTTCTTTATTATTCAGTATGACTTCGGTCATTAATACGGGCACCATGGTAGGGTCTCTTATAAACAAAAAAACTTTTCATTGTATTTTTCAAAAGTACCCATGACAATAAATTTCTAAATATGTATAGATCAATAGAATCTTTTCACTTTTGGCCCTAATATTGAACTTAGATCATTCATACATTACATTCCCTTGTGATTCAAAGCATGACTTCTAGGCTTTCAAACTTTCGGCACTCAGTTTTATTTTCTGTTCTTTGGAGAGGTTTAGTGTGGAATACACTTTGAAACAGTCTGTCACCATCAGTCACAGAAATGTAGCTTCTCATAGCTGTTGTGGTTTGCTAAACCTTTGTTACTGTGAGACACGGCCAGTTCTGTTTAATATTGTCTTTCATTTCAACCTGTGCCAGGAGAGGAGCCTTTGCAGCTGTTGTGTCTTTCGGCTGTGGACCATTTCTCTGTTCCCTTTCTTTAGCAACTCTGAACATTCCTGTGTTGCTCTTTAAGTAGTTGTACCTCCCTGCAGATCTTCAGCACTCCAGGGCAACAGATGGGCCAGAACATCACCAGTAAATTCCACCCGGTCATGCCCCTCCCTGCCACTTCTCCACCCCCACCAGAGTCTCAGCAAGCCATACATCATCCTAATTTGGAATCACATTACTGGACCTTCACTGTGGTTATATTAAATTGTAAAACTCCCACAGCATCCTGGGTACACCTGCACCACATAGACAACACCACTTTCTCAAGGTCAATTTGAGGATAGGCAATAAATGTTAATCTAGCCAGTCACAAATTTAAAATATCCAATTTAAAACTAGTATGAACTTTTCTTAGAGGGATGCATCAGCAACATTTAAGAACGATGGCGATTACTACTTCTTTTAAATTTTTACCCTTTTGGAGACCCAACCATCACTTTCATCTTGTATTTTTGTCATTCCAACTTCCCACTGACCTCTCAAACACAATCGTTTTGATGTTTTCAATACATTATTCCCGCTACGGAAACAATTACTGAGGAACAGATGGTCACGGTGAAATGCTAATTGAACGATTGGATCTCACTGATAGAAACACTGGGAAGTTAATAATCAAGGGGTGCACATAGGGCTCAGAAGGTCAGATACTAAATCAGAGCGTTCCTTGTTCAAAAGGACTGCCAATCCCTCCTTCAACATGAAACGACTCTGTTGCAGTATTGCATGATCCATAGCCCGTCGCTAATCTTCATAGCGAGCCCGCATTATAAAAGAAATAGTGCCAGAACGGTATTGCAACCAATACAATGATTTACATTTATTTTCATAACTAATTAAACCTATATGACCCGCTTTTGTGGGCGTTTAACGTTACACTCCGGTAGATTTTCCCTTCTGATTTGATTACTACTGGTTTGGTTATATTTAAACAGCAAAGTCATTTTGCGTGGGATCGCATTTCCCAGCCGTTATAGCTGGATGGGAAAACTGTAATCTTGTATCACGGGCTGAGCTCCAACACGAATTGAGCCTAATCTCATTATAAACTACTTCAGATTTGCGGAAGTAAAATGGCAGTTAGTACATTTTTTTGTGGATTTTCGAAAGGGAAACAGCGATATTCTTAAACAAAGATGCTCTTATGGTGTACCTTACTTGGCACTGAGCTCTCAGTTGACTGGAGTCTGGGCGTGTGTATGGCCAGACTATAAGCCCCAGAGGTTTCTGAATTGCTGTATCCCAAAGCACCTTCCAAAGCAATCTAAAGTAATTACATATAACAGACTAACATTAAACAGATGACTATCCAATTAAAAGAGCAAATGGTTACGATTATAGGTTCGTAACATATTCATTTTATGCTTTCCCAACAGTGGCCAAAGTATCCCATTGAAAGACGTGACAGGATCTGAATGGGGGCAGGTCATGCAGTAAAAACTTCAGTATAACCTCTCCCTTGTGACAGTAAACATCTCAAAGAATGAGCTAATTTGGAAGTCTTGTACCATTTTGTTTAGAATTAAAGTTCCCTTTGCTCATCTCTGGATCGTCCATCACAGTGTACCATTTAACATCTTGATGATAATCTCACGGTCCCCACCAGTTCTCTTGAAATCACGTTACTTCTCTGGGTTACTAATTCAGTCCGGATTTATTTTACAGTGTGGGACGGTGACGAGGCGTAGTCGAATTTTTACATTGGGCGCAATTAGAGGAAGGAGCGCAAGGACTTTCAATAAAGTGCTGCAAGACCTTTCTCACTCGAAGTCAAAATCACATCCTTTCTCTCTCAGTTACCTCAGATACTCACTTTCTGGTTCCGAATCGGCGGAAAAGCTTGGAGCTGCCTGCAAGAGGAATCGGAAAATCAGCAACACAGACCTCCACTTCATCTCTTCAGGGTCCTGAAAGTCAGTACTTCAAGGAGCTAGGAAGTGCTATTGCTAGAATACGATTAGCGTAGGGTTTAGAGGAGGGGGGAAGTGGCTAGAGACACGGTTACTAACGCCACCGGGACATACTGCCCAATGTCCAGCTGTGCTATGACGGAGAGCTGACTGACCTACATTCCTTTTTAACTCCTTCACCAGCTCGCCTCACACTGAGAAAGTGTGACGACAAAAAAAAAAGTTTCTCCACATGTGTGAGGATTTGCCTTGCCTCTTACACTCTTGGGAGAGTGGCTGATTATGAACAGAAGCTTACCTCAATCTTACAGCCTGCTGTGAGTTGTAAAATACGGTCATTCATTAAAGTATGGAGCCGGCCACCCTTCAGTGTGGTCCAGCAAACACGAAATGAATTACGAGAAAATTTACCTTTATCTCATCCAGCTAAATGACAAGATGGAAAGTGAATTTAAAGAGAGATTTGATACATTCTTCTAGCTGGATAGATTGAACTGTTAAAAATCACACAACACCAGGTTATAGTCCAACAGGTTTATTTAGAAGCACTATCTTTCAGAGGGCTGCTCCTTCATCAGATGATTGTGGAAAATAAACTTGTAAGACACAGAATTTAAAGCAAAGGTCTGATGTTGTGTGATTTTTAGCTTTGTACACCCCAGTTCAACACTGACATCTCCAAAGCTTGAACTGTCACACCTTAGTAATTTCTTAAAGGGGCATTGACCAAAACAAGCCCTTTCAGCACATTTTGCCCTGCTGAAGCCTAACTTTACCCCTTTGTCTTCATAAAAAACTGAAAAAGAAATAAAGTACATGTATATAGTGTCTTTACAGCAAATCAAATACTTTTAAAGTGTAGTCACTTTTGCAATGTGACTACAATAATCGACTACAATGATCAATTTCATTGATGTTGGTTCAGAGATAAGTATTGGCCAGTGCACTTGGGGAGAATTCTTCAGTTCACTGGGATCATGTTTGTTCATCTGAGAAGGACCTGGTTTATCCTAAAGGTGAGAAATCCAACAGTGTAGTGATCCTTCAGTATTGCGTGGAACTATCAGGCCAGCTTTCTGTACTCGTCACCGGAATGGGACCTTAATCCACATGTTTAACCTGGCGATGAGAGTGCTAGCACTGAGCAATAACTAATGGCTAAATGCAATGTAAATGGAAATACCTTTCTTTTCTATCTTTAAAGATTTCAATGGTAGAGAAAGGATGGTTTGGGCAGAATGAGATTAAATGGGAATGAATTTTAATAGTATTAATTATTATGTTGTAAGGTTCAAAGGTGTCATGGTTTGTACATATTGAGTCAGCATGAATGAAGAGACCAGGGAGGAGAAACAGCAACAACTTGAATTTTTATAGTGCTATTAATGTAGCAAAATGAGGTACTTTTAGAAAATTCATTTTTAAGATGTGGGTGATGCTGCTTATATTTATAACCCATGCACGCTTGCCCTTAATGAGTTACCTCCTTCAACCATTACAGTTCCCTACACTCACCATGCATTTAAGAGGAGAGTTCCAAGATCTTATCACTGTCCAGTGACAGTGCAGCAATGACAATACAAATCCAAGTAAAATGGTGTGTGGCCTGGACCAGATCCTTTTGGGTGGTGAGGTGTTGTGGATTTGAGAGATATTTTCTAAGAATGTTTTGAGAATTGTTTCACACCAGAGCCACCATACATCAGTGGAGGAGGGACTATATGTTAAATCAAGACAGTTAGCTTTGCCCTGGATGATGTTGAGCTTCTTGAGTGTTATTGGAACTGCACTCATTCAGACAAGTGGTTAGTATTCTCTGGACAGCCTTTGTGGAATCCTCTATATAATTCACAGCCTCTGATCAGTTCTTGTACACACAGTATTTTGCAGCCAGCACAGTTCAGTTTCTGGTCAATGGTAATGATATTGGGGGAATTGAGTACTGGTGATGCCATTGAATGTAAAGGAGTGTTGGAATCATAGAATCCCTACAGTGCAGAAAGAGAGTATTTGGCTCATCAAGTCTGCACTGATCTGCTGAAGACCATCCCATCCAGACCCACCCTATCCCCATAACCCCATATTCCCATGGCTAACCCACCTAGTCTACACATCTCTGGACACTATGGCGCAATTTAGCACGGCCAATCCACCTAACCTGCACACCTTTGGACTGTGAGGGGAAACCAGAGCACCTGGAGGAAACATATGTGGACAAGGAGAGAATGTGCAAATTCCACACTGACAGTCACTGCGAGACAGCAGTGCTAAACGCTGTGCCACAGTGCTATGCTAATGATGATTAAATTCTTGTTGCATATATAGCCTGGCATATATGTGGCATGAACGTTACTTGTCACTTATCAGTTCAGTCTAAACGTTGTCTGGACATTGTTGCATTTGACCATGGACTGCCACAGGATCTGAGAAGTTATGAATAAAGCTGAACAGCAGTGAACATGCCCACCTCTGGTGTTATGGTGAAGGGATAATTGATGAAGGGACTGGAGATTGTTGAGCCGAGGACATTACCCTGAGCAATGTGTGCAGTGATGTCCTGTGACTAAGATTGTTGACCTCCAATAATCACCTTGCTTTATGCTAGGTATGTTGCAAAGAGGATGGAGATATTGTGAAGCTTGTTTAAACCAGCAGTGAGTTTTCCTCTTGATTGACATTGACTTTAGTTTTGCTCAGGCTCCTTGATGTCACACTTGATCAAATACTGCCTTGAAGGTAAAGGTTGTCACTCTCACATAGAAGCCTATCAACAGCGACAATCTCACTGCGAGGTCATCAACAGCTCTACGTACCTTCAAGAATAAATCACCAGCAACATATCCCTTGATGCTAAAGACAGGATTAGAATTGCCAGGGTTACAACAGTCACATCAAGATTTAATTTTAGCTTTTTCACAATAATGACATTCTGAATATCTGTTTGTAGAGATTATGTTCGTGACGGGTAACTTAAAAGTTAATCTTAGGCTTAATAATTATAGATATTTTAGGATATTTAGGATGACTCACATTTCGGAAATCCAAGTGTGTTAATGATGACAGTGTATAATATATAGTATGCACATTGTGCTACCTACACATTATGGTTATATTGGGTGCTACCAACTTTATTTCTCACATTCTGTACTTGAATTTTATTTTTAGCATCCAACATACAATTAATATTGTACTATCTGGAGGTGGTCGCCACTGAGGTCACACCTCATACCAGTGAGAGTTTTCATGTGAAGATTATTCAAATATATTCTCAACTTCAAATAAATAGTGGAAAAATCTTAATTTTTCTGTCCCAAATTTGCTCCAATATTGAGGAACTCTCACATTGTTCAGATTTTTCACTGAAGAATTATATCTAAACCTGATTATAGCATATTTTTGATCTTGCTGAGGAGACATCAAAGAGCAGCAAAGTTAAATTGGATAAAATTATAACATTTAGACAAATCAATAAGTAGTTGAATAAATGAAACACATGTTAATTTATCTTAAACCCATCGTGAAAAGTTTGTAGATATTTTCTAATATTTGTACCTCTGATTCTTTCAGTTTTTGAATGATAAACTATTTCCATGTGGAAGCCTCATTTCCCCAGCCTACAAATCGGCTCACCCCCAAAGTGAGTCATGAGTGAGTGCAGCATCTACTGCACGCACCCACAGAAGCCAGTGGCAGGGCCATGACAAATTGGCCATTGGCACTAATTGTGTGATATTCTGAGGCGTGGAAACATTCATGGCCTCAAAAGCATGTGCAGTCTGTATGTTGAAATTTCACAATTGAACCAGAAGGAGGTCTTAAGCCTGATTTGCATAAGCAATAAAGCAAATGAAGTCTCAGATGGGCTCTCTTGATGACTCGAGGGTGCTGTAATGAATATTCTGTGTGGCATGCATCTGGTTCTGTCTCAACAATCACATATCAGAGTGGACCCTGAAATTCTCATTCAAAAGCAATCTCTCATCCCCACCATACTTTTAATTGTATTAATTTATGTTTGAAATCTTGATAGGATTTTGGAAATATGCCCAGGAAATAAGTAGACTCTCTGAAAAACTAAAAGGCTTATTCTCCATGTAACTCTAGACTCACATTAACACAGCTAAACAATAGAGTCATACGGCATGGAAACAGATTCTTCAGTCCAATTTGTCCATGCGAAGACATCCAGACAAATGTGAGTTCATGCACTTCGGCAAGTCTAATTCTAAAGGGAATTATATAATGAATGGAAGCGCCTTGGGAAAAGTTGATGGGCAGAGAGGTCTGGGAGTGCAGGTCCATTGTACCCTGAAGGTTGCTGCACAGGTGGATAGAGTGGTCAAGAAGGCATATAGTGTGCTTGCCTTCATTGGACGGGGTATTGAGTATAAGAGCTGGCAAGTCATGTTAAAATTTTACAATACATTGGTTCGGCCGCATTTAGAATACTGTGTACAGTTTTGGTCGCCACATTACCAAAAGGATGTGGACGCTTTGGAGAGGGTGCAGAGAAGGTTTACAAGGATGTTGCCTGGTATGGTAGGTGCTAGCTATGAAGAGAGGTTCAGTAGGTTAGGTTCATTTTCACTAGAAAAAAGGAGATTGAGGGGGGACCTGATTGAGGTTGACAAAATCATGAAGGGTATAGACAGGATAGATAGAGACAAGCTTTTTCCCAAGGTTAAGGATTCAATAACGAGAAGTCATGCTTTCAAGGTGAAAGGTGGAAAGTTTAAAGGGGATACATGCGGCAAGTACTTCACACAGAGGGTGGTGGGGTTTGGAACGTGTTGCCAGCAGAGGTGGTAGAGGCAGGCACGGTAGATTCATTTAAGATGTGTCTGGACAGATGCATGAGTAGGTGGGGAGCAGAGGGATACAGATGCTTAGGAATTGACCGACAGGTTTAGACGGTGCATTTGGATCGGCTCAGACTTGGAGGGCTGAAGGGCCTCTTCCTGGACTGTAAATTTTCTTTGTTCTTTGTGAACCAGGTATCCTAAACTGAACTAGTCCCATTTCTCAACATTTGGCCCACATCTCTCTAAGTCTTTCCTTATTATGTACCTGTCCAAATGTCTTTTAAATGTTGTAATTGTACCCGCCTCTATCTTAGTTAGTAAAGGTGGGCAAAGTTACTCACATGGGTATATTCTGCTAACATAGAATCCTTACAATGTGGAAACAAGCCCTTCAGCCCAACAAATCCACACTGACCCTCCGAAGAGTAACCCACCCAGACTCATTCCCCTACTGCTCTACATTTACCCAGACTAATTCACCTAACCTACACATCCCTGAACACTGTGGTCAATTTAGCATGGCCTAACCTGCACATCTTTGGATTGTGGGTGGAAACCGGAGCACCCGGAGGAAACCCATGCAGACACAGGGAGAGTGTGCAAACTCCACACAGACAGTTGCCCAAGGCTGGAATGGAACCCGGATTCCTGGTGATGTGAGGCAGCAGTGCAAACCACTGAGATACTGTGTTGTCCCATAGTATTTTGAAATGAACAAAGAATAATGAAACTGCACAGTGATCTTTATTTAATACTTATTTGATTTTCACCCCTTTTTGTGGCTTGCCAGAATTAATGTTATATTTCAAATTATTGAGGATTTAAGATTTTTTAAAGCTGGGAACAACCTAAAGAAGGAAACAAAATTTGATTTTGACCATGCATGTGCATCTGTGTGTAGAAAATGAATTAGGACTATATATCAAACCATGACTTCACCCCAAGAATTGTTTTTATGCATGTCCAACTCAGCTCAGTTTATATTTTTTACATGTACTAGATTCTAAAATTGAACAAATAAATTACAAATTCTAAGGACAAGATGTGAAGAAAGTTCAGTTTACTGCTCGGGTTAACCACTATCCATCTTTAGACCTAAAACTCTTTAATCTATAATGTAGAAATAGCAGTTTCCGACCTCAGCCTTACATAGTGTTTGATCTTCCTGCACATTACATGTGGAAACTCATTTCACAGATGGCTGTCAAAATGTCAATTTCTGTTCATAATGACATTTTGCACAATTGCTTCCATGTGTCTCAGCAGTTAGCACTGCCCCACAGCACCAGGGACACTGTGTTGACACTAGTCAATTCCAGTCTTAGGAGACTGTTTGTGTGGAGTTTGCACATTCTCCCTGTGTCTGCATGGGTTTCCTCTGGGTAGTCCAATTTCCTCTCACAGTCCAATGATGTGGAGGTTAGGTGGATTGGCCATTGTAAATTGACCCACAGTATCCAGAGATGTGCAGGCTAGATGGATTAGCAATGGGAAATGCAGGGTTACAGGGATAGGTTAGAGGGGTGGGCCTGGGTTGACTGATTTTTGAAGGGTCAAGGATTTTCAGTCACTCCATCTTTGCTCGATGACTTCGATTTTTGATTCATCTGAAAGTTCTATCATTAAGTATTTCCAGTAATATACTAAAAATCAACGATTTTCCTCAATAACGTAGTTGAAATCTTTAAAGTTAATGACAAATGTTTACAAGTCTCCCCAGTAAAAAAAAATTGGTTAATTGATATGTTCTGCTGAAATACATATATAAGGTTTGATTGCTGGCCAAATATTTTACAAGCTACTATTGTGGCAATACTTATTGAGAATGTCATTATTCATGTAAAAAATAATGCAGAGTAATGATGCAAATAGATCAGGATCATCCCATCTACTGGTGCAGAACTAATTACTCTCAGCTAGAACTCAAGCAAGGTTCTGTATGCTGAGAGTCTGGAGTCATAGAGATGTACAGGACGGAAACAGACCCTTCGGTCCAACTTGACAATGCCAACCAGATATCCCAACCTAATCTAGTCCCATTTGCCATCTCTTGTCTTTTGAATGTTGCAATTGTACTAGCCTCCACCACTTCCACGGGCAACTCATTCTACACATGCATCACCTTCTATGTGAAAAAGTTGCCCCATAGGTCTCTTTTATATCTTTCCCCTCTCATCCTAAACCTATGCCCTCTAGTTCAGGACTCGCCCACCCCAGGGAAAAGACTTTGTCTATTTACCCTATCCTTGCCCCTCATGATTTTATAAACCTCTATAAGGTCACCCCTCAGCCTCCGACACTCCAGGGAAAACAGCCCCAGCCTATTCAACCTCTCCCTATAGCTCAAATCCTCCAAACCTAGCAACAACCTTGTAAATCTTTTCTGAACCCTTTCACGTTTTGCAACATCCTTCCCATAGGAAGGAGAACAGAATTGCACACAATATTCCAAAAGTGGCCTACCGATGTCCTGTATAGCCGCAACATGACCTCTCAACTCCTATACTCAATGCTCTGACCAACAAAGAAAAGCATATTAAATGCCTTCTTCACTATCCTATCTACCTGCAACACTACTTTCAAGGTGATATGAACCTTAATCTGAGAGGTCAAAGCAGTATTTTGTTGCTTTTGCTGCTTGACCCTATTCATCATATTTTTACACAATGGAATTCACAGGTGACTGGTGTCCCTGCCTGAAAACCTCATTCAAAAGGGCTGTAGCCTATGAACAAGGCCTCAAGCCTGCTTCACCAGTCACTAAGATCATGGCTCAGCTGATTTTAACCTTAACTTTTCCTTCCTGCATATCACAGGTAATCATTCATCCCCTTCATAATCAGCATACTCCTGCCTAATAAAACATTTAAAGATCCACTGCCTTTTGAGGAAGGGAATTCCAAAGACACGCAACCCTCTGAGAGAAAAAAATGTTTCCTCATTTTGGTCTTCAGTGGGGGACTCCTATGTTTAAACTATGACATCTAGTTCTAGATTCTCCCACAAGAGGAAATGTTAACTCCAAGTTTTTTATTTATTTTTCATACAATGTGGCTTTGCTGGTTAGACAAGCATTTATTACATAGAGAACAGTTAGGAGTCAACCTCATTGCTGTGGATCTGGAGGTCAGGGCAATGTCTTTCCTTCCCTGCAGGATATGAGTGAACCAAATGATTTTTACAACAATTGACATTGATTTCATGGTCACCATTAATAATCCCATGGACCTTGTAGTGAAGGAGCCATTAGGAGGTAGTGACCATAATACAATAAGCTTCAATCTGCAATTTGCAAGGGAGAGGGTACAATCGGTAGTGACAATATTTCAGCTGAATAAAGGGAACTATGGAGCTATGAGGGAGGAGCTGGCCAAAGTTCAATGGTGCAATACCTTAGCAGGGATGACAGTGGAGGAACAATGGCAGATATTTCTGGGTATAATGCAGAAGATGCAGGATCAGTTCATTCCAAAAAGGAAGAAAGATCCTATGAGGAGGCAGGGGTGGCCATGGCTGAGTGGGAAGTTAAGAAACATATAAAGTCAAAAGAGAAAAAGTATAACATAGCAAAGATGAGTGGGAAAACGGAGGACTGGGCAGCTTTTAAAGAACAACAGAGGATTACTAAGAAGGAAATACGCAGAGAAAAAATGAGGTACGAAGGTAAACTGGCCAAAAATATAAAGGAGGATAGTAAAAGCTTTTTTAAGTATGTGAAAGGGAGAAACATGGTTAAGACTAAAATTGGGCCCTTGAAGACAGAAACAGGGGAATATATTATGGGGAACAATGAAATGGCAGAAGAGTTGAATTGGTACTTCAGATCTGTATTCACTGGGGAAGACACAAGCAATCTTACAGAGGTAACAGTGGCTGAAGGACCTGAACTGAAGGGAATTTATATTTGCCAGGAATTGGTGTTGGAGAGACTGTTAGGTCTGAAGGTTGATAAGTCCCCGGGGCCTAATGGTCTACATCCCAGGGTACTGACGGAGATGGCTCTAGAAATCGTGGATGCGTTGGTGATTATTTTCCAGAGTTCGATAGATTCAGGGTCAGTTCCTGCAGATTGAAGGGTGGCTAATGTTGTACCACTTTTTAAGAAAGGAGCGAGAGAGAAATTAGGAAATTACAGACCAGTTAGTCTGACCTCAGTGGTGGGAAAGATGCTGGAGTCAATTATAAAGGATGAAATTACGACACATCTGGATAGCAGTAACATGATAGGTCAGTGTCAGCATGGATTTATTAAGGTGAAATCATGCTTAACTAATCTTCTGGAATTTTTTGAGGATGTACCTCTGAAGATGGACGAGGGAGATCCAGTAGATGTAGTGTACATGGACTTTCAGAAAGACTTTGATAAAGTCCCACATAGGAGGTTAGTGAGCAAAATTAGTGCGCATGGTATTGGGGGCAAAGTACTGACTTGGATTGAAAGTTGGTTGGCTGACAGGAAACAAAGAGTAGTGATAAACGGCTCCCTTTCGGAATGGCAGGCGGTGACCAGTGGGGTACCGCAGGGATTAGTGCTGGGACTGCAGCTTTTTACAATATATATTAATGATATAGAAGATGGTATTAATAGTAACATTAGCAAATTTGCTGATGATACAAAGCTGGGTGGCAGGGTGAAATGTGAGGAGGATGTTAGGAGATTACAGAGTGACCTGGACAGGTTAGGTGAGTGGACAGATGCATGGCAGATGCAGTTTAATGTGGATAAATGTATGGTTATCCACTTTGGTGGCAAGAACAGGAAGGCAGATTACTACCTAAATGAAGTCAAGTTAGGTAAAAGGACAGTACAAAGAGATCTGGGTGTTCTTGGACACCAGTCAATGAAGGCACACCAGCCTCATTCCTGTAGAAGGGCTTATGCCCAATTCTCCTGCTCCTTGGATGCTGCCTGGCCTGCTGTGTTTTTCCAGCACCACATTTTTCAACTCTGGTACTCCAGCATCTGCAGTCCTCACTTCCACCTGTCAATGAAGGCAAGCATGCAGGTACAGCAGGTAGTGAAGAAAGCTAATAGCATGCTGGTCTTCATAACAAGAGGGATTGAGTATAGAAGCAAAGAGGTTCTTCTGCAGCTGTACAGGGCCCTGGTGAGACTGCACCTAGAATATTGTGTGCAGTTCTGGTCTCCAAATTTGAGGAAAGACATTCTGGCTATTGAGGGAGTGCAGCATAGGTTCACGAAGTCAATTCCTGGAATGGCAGGACTATCTTATGTTGAAAGATTAGAGCGACTGGACTTGTATACCCTTGAGTTTAGAAGACTGAGAGGGGATCTGATTGAGACGTATAAGATTATTAAAGGATTGGACACTCTGGAGGCAGGAAACATGTTTCCACTGATGGGTGAGTCCCGAACCAGAGGACACAGCTTAAAAATAAGGGGTAGGCCATTTAGGACAGAGATGAAGAGAAACTTCTTCACCCAGAGAGTGGTGGGTGTGTGGAATGCTCTGCCCCAGAGGGCAGTGGAGGCCCAGTCTCTGGATTCGTTTAAGAAAGAGTTGGATAGAGCTCTCAAGGATAGTGGAATCAAGGGTTATGGAGATAAGGCAGGAACAGGATACTGATTGAGGATGATTAGCCATGATCATAATGAATGGTGGTGCAGGCTCGAAGGGCAGAATGGCCTACTCTTGCACCTATTGTCTATTGTCTATTATCTATAATGCATATTAATGACTTAGTTTTGTTCTATATTCTATGAAAGAGACAGAGAGCACTATTTGCTGATGATCCAAAGCTGTATGGGAATCTAAATTGCATTGAGATCTCAAAGAGGCTACAAGAATCATAGAATCCCTATAGCGTGGAAACACAGCAAGTCCACACTGACTCTCCAAAGAGTATCGCACCCAGATCCGTTCCACTACATTTACCCCAACTAATGCAGCTAATCTACACATCCCTGAACACTATGGGCAATTCAGCATGGCCAATTCACTTAACCTGTACATCTTTGTGATTGTAGGAGGAACCCAGGGAGAATGGAGAAACCCATTCAAACTCCACAGAGATAGTCACCCAAGGCTGAAATTGAACCCAAGTTCCTACTGCTGTAGGGCAGCAGAGCCAACCACTGAGCCACCATGCCATCGTATAAAGTTAGGTTAAGTGAATGGGCAACAAGGTAGCAAATGGAGAATCATATTGGAAATGTAAGATTATTTATTTTGTTCATAGAATAGAGAGCAGAATACTTCTGAGCAAGTGTGAAACTTGTAAAGGTTGATGTCCAGAGAGATTTGGGTACGTTTGTACAATGAACACAAAAAGGTAGTAAGCTGGTGCAGCAAGCAAATAAGAAAACAAAATGACATAGAATCATAGAGATGTACAGCACAGAAACAGACCCTTTGGGCCAACTCGTCCATGCTGACCAGATATTCTAAATTAATCTAGTCCCATTTGCCAGCACTTGGCCCATATCCCTCTTAACTCTCCCTATTCATATACCCATCCAGATGCCTTTTAAATATTGTAATTGTACCAGCAGCCACCACTTCCTCTGGCAGCTCATTTCATACAAGCACTATCCTCTGTGTGAAAATGGAGAAGTTGCCCCTTGGGTCCCTTTTAAATTTTCCCCTCTCACCTTAAACCTATGTCCTCTAGTTCTTGACTCCCCCTCCCCGGGGAAAAGACCTTGTCAATTTATTCTATCCATGCCCCTCATGATTTTATAAACCTCTATAAGGTCACCCCTCAGCATCCGACGCTCCAGGGCAAACAGCGCCAGCCAATCAGGCTCTCACTCTAACTCAAACCATCCAATCCTGGCAACACCCTTGTAAATCTTTCCTGAACCCTTGCAAGTTTCACAATATCCTTCCTGCAACACCAGTATTGCACACAATATTCCATGTTGGTCTTTATTGCAAAGGGACTTGAGCACAAAAATAAGAGTTTTGTTACAATTGCCCATGGCTTATGGAAGATAGTTCTAGAACACTATATTCAATTTAATCTCCATATTTTAGAAAAAGTCTGTTTTATGAACTTAAATTTGATAAAAAATACTGCTTTAAAACAAGGGATGTGGAAGACGGTATTGCAGTTTTTCATTTACATAAATGATTTGGATGCGAACATAAGAGGTACAGTTAGTAAGTTTGCAGATGACACCAACATTGGAGATGTCGTGGACATCGAAGAGGGTTACCTCAGATTACAACAGGATCTGGACCAGATGGACCAATGGACGGAGAAATGGCAGATGGAGTTTAATTCAGATAAATGAGAGGTGCTGCATTTTGGGAAAGCAAATCTTACAGGACTTATACACTTAATGGTAAGGTCCTAGGGAGTGTTGCTGAACAAAGAGACCTTGGACTGCAGATTCATAGCTCCTTGAAAGTGGAGTCGCAAGTAGATAGGATAGTGAAGAAGGCGTTTGGTATGCTTTCCTTTATTGGTCAGAGTATTGAGTCCAGGAGTTGGGAGGTCATGTTGCGGCTGTACAGGACATTGGTTAGGCTACTGTTGGAATATTGCGTGCAATTCTGATCTCCTTCCTATCGGAAAGATGTTGTGAAACTTGAAAGGATTCAGAAAAGATTTACAAGGATGTTGCCAGGGTTGGAGGATTTGAGCTATAGGGAGAGGCTGAACAGGCTGGGGCTGTTTTCCTTGGAGCGTCGGAGGCTGAGGGGTGACCTTATAGAGGTTTACAAAATTATGAGGGGCATGGATAGGATAAATAGACAACGTCTTTTCCCTGGTGTCGGGGAGTTCAGAACTAGAGGGCATAGGTTTAGGGTGAGAGGGGAAAGATATAAAAGAGACCTAAAGGGCAACATTTTCACGCAGAGGGTGGTACATGTATGGAATGAGCTGCCAGAGGATGTGGTGGAGGCTGGTACAATTGCAACATTTAAGAGGCATTTGGATGGGTATATGAATAGGAAGGGTTTGGAGGGATATGGGCCGGGTGCTGGCAGATGGGACGAGATTGGGTGGGGATATCTGGTCAGCATGGACGGGTTTGACCGAAGGGTCTGTTTCCATGCTGTACATCCCTATGACTCTATGACTCTATGTTACCAGAACACATTGTGTGTTTATCTAAAATACTGCCATATACAAACAGTGGGGGGTGCATACTAGACACTACAGCTCTGTGAATGTGTGCTTAGGGTGGTTTTGCTCAGTGACCGATCTTTGATGGTTTTTTAACCAGGACCAGTTGAATTCGTGTTCAGGGGTGTTCGGCGTTGTAACAACATTTTGATTTATTCCTGGACGAGTGGCTATAGCTTTGTATTTAAAAAATATAGGAAGTACATCCAGTCTGTGAAGGAGAGACTATCTTTCTCTCTCTCTATTCTGGGCAAGCAGTTAGCCAGATTCATTACCTGCAAATTTCCTTCTTGAAAGAAGAAAAGAAAACCACTTTCAGACACACTGCAATGGCAAATCCTCATCTGGTGACTGAAAGGTTGAGAAACGGTTTGCCCACAACCTTGTGTTCTTTTCAGAAAGTTGAAATGATCTGAAAAGGAACTAAAGGAAAATATCTCATTGTACCTGTAATCTGAACTGGTACCAGAACTATGCTTATTTGATTTATGTTTTCTTGTTTCTTCCCACCTGAAATAGTTGTGTCTTGCTTTGTCTTTTCATGTGTCTGTTCGAATATGTATGGTTTTTGTTTTAAAGAGGAATAAAGTTTAAGGGTAGAAAGTTATTATTTAACAATTCATGTTTCTTTTCTGCCACCAGTTAAAACAATCTGTTTGTAATAAATTGCTGTCTTTTTATTAAGTACAGAAACCTGATAAGTGTTTCATTTTATCCTGGGTTCATCAATGACGTAAAGTTGGGACTTTGGAGACTTTGACTAAATCTTTTGACAGTTGTTATACATATTAGTGGGGCTTAATTTCCTGCACACTTACCTCAGTGAGTGCTAACAAAGGCTATGCTTGTGCAATAGAGATTCACTGGATTAGTTCCTGGGATCAGATGGTTGTCCTATTATGACAGATTGAATACATTTGCTGCATTTTCTCTAGGCTTAAGAAGAATTAGAGATCATCTCATTGAAATGTGTAAAACTCAGGGTTGTTATTTCTGTTCCCCTAACTGTGGTATCTAAAATAGGAGGGCACAGTCTCAGGATAATGGGATGATCATTTAGGACAGAAATGAGAACCCACCCAAAGGGTTATGAACTTTTAAGATTTTTTACACTTGAATCTTTTGGCTGTAGCATTGAATATGTAGAAGGCTGAGATGATACATTTTTGGTTTCATGGTGAACCAATGAATATGGGGAATTGATGGGAAAGTAAAATTAGAGACTCATGTAGTCATAGAGCATGGAAGCAGACCCTTCGGTCCAACTAGCCCACACCAACCATGTTAGGAGAAAATGAGGACTGCAGATCAAGAGTGTGGCGCTGGAAAAGCGCAGCACGCCAGGCAGCATCTGAAGAGCAGGAGAGTCGATGTTTTGGGCATAAGCCCTTCATCAGGAATGGATTCCTGATGAAGGGTATATGCCCGAAACGTCGACTTTCCTGCTCCTCAGATGCTGCCTGGTCTGCTGTGCTTTTCCAGCGCCACACTCTCCACACCAAACATGTTCCCAAACTGAACTAGTCCCATTTGCCTGCATTTATCCATCCAAAATGTTCCAATCCGTGTACTCATTCAAATGTCTTTTAAGTGTTGTAACTGTATCTGCATCTACTACTTCCTCTGGTAGTTCATTCCACACATGAAATATCCACCCCCTCCACCACTGGCAGTCACCAGCAGCAGTGTGAACTATCTATAAGATTCACTGCAGAAATTCACTAAAGATCCTCAGACAGCATTGTTCAAACCTATGACCACTTCCACCTAGAAGGACAAGTGTAACAGATCCATGGAACACCACCTCCTGCAAGTTCTCCTCCAAGCCACTCACCATTCTGACCTGAATTATATTGTTGTTCTTTCAGTGTTGCAGGGTCAAAATCCTGGAATTCTCTCCATGTAAAAGTTGATATTGAAGTGAAGGCATTATCAGACTGATTTGAGGCTCAGGGAAGCATGTGGTATATACTCATGGTCTTATTTCGTATGTTTAAAGTTCATGAGGCAGAAATTGATATCATGGCATCTGTTTTTCATGTGCCTATTTCCTTTTTCATATACAAAACAGTGCTGGATATCTGAAATAGCATAATGTTTAATACATAATATTGTAGTATATTTTAGAACTGAAAATAGCAATTCAAGGGGCATGTGTTTTTAAAGTGTAATCTGCAGTCCAAAAACATATTGGCAGTTTTTAAATTAATAATTAAGCTCATTAGACATAGGAACAGAAGTAGGCCATTGAATCATTCAATGAGATAATGGCAGATATGATAACCCACTATTCCATTTTCCTTCCTTCTCCCTATAACCCTTGATTCCCTTACTGATTGAAAATCTCTCTATGTCCGCCTTGAATATACTTAATAACTAAGTCTTGTCAATCCTCTGTGCTAAAAGGTTCCACGATTCACTACCCTCTGAAAGAAGACACTCTTCCTCATTTCTGTCTTAAATGTGTAATCCTTTATGTTTTCCCTCTAAATACTTTCAAACTTATGCCTGTGGATGCAAGACTTAGAGGTCTATAAGCTGATGGTTTATCTATAAAGCCATTTTAAAAGAGGAAATCATACTTGCTATTCTACAGTCCAGTAGGTATTAATTGTTATCAGCTTGTTATGAGTGCAGCTCCAATAACATTCAGGTCAAAGCAGCCTACTTGATTGACACCACATCCACAAATATCCATCCCCTCCACCACTGGCAGTCACCAGCAGCAGTGTGAACTATCTATAAGATTCACTGCAGAAATTCACTAAAGATCCTCAGACAGCATTGTTCAAACCTATGACCACTTCAATCGAGAAGGGCAAGTGTAACAGATCCATGGAACATCACCACCTGCAAGTTCTCCTCCGAGCCACTCACCATTCTGACCTGAATTATATTGTCGTTCTTTCAGTGTTGCTGGGTCAAAATCCTGGAATTCTCTCCCAAATGGCTTGTGAGTCTACTGTCAACACATGGACTGCAGCTTTTTGGTTTATAAAATCAGGAAGGGCATGGATAGGGTAAATAGACAAGGTATTTTCCCTAGTATGAGGGAGCCTAGGGAGCATAAGTTTAGGGTGAGAGGGGTAAGATATAAAAGAGATGACTTTTTCACGCAGAGAGTGGTGCATGTATGGAACGAGCTGCCAGATGAAGTGTCTGAGCTTCTGTAAATAAATTGCAGTGAGGCCAACTGCCTGTGCCCATGTGTTACAGCTTGCATCTCCCTTTGAATCAATTTTAACCTGGGCCCTTGTGTGCGAGGAGATGAAGCAGGTGAATACTTTTGGTTTAGCATATTAGTTACCGACTAAGTCAACATTGATTTTAATTCATTGATTATATTAAAAATCTTAATATGTGAAATATTCTATGATCCTTTGAAATTCATGTCTCTTTTCCAAAGTTCTCTGTCTCAAAAATGAGCTGTTGCCTTTTACTTTGTTAATAAGTCAAGATGATCTCATAAACAGTTTCAATGGTAAATTTAATTTGAATAATAAAAATTATCCCTTTGAAACTATCCTATTTCCTTATGCATATATTCCTTCTATTATCTCCTTTTACTTTATCATTCCCTTGCACTCTCCTAAACCCTTACAGTCGGCTTTTTAAAAATTGGCTTGCTATTGTTTTTTCCCTCATGTCTAGACTGAATGTCAGAACATTTTGGTCACCAGATCTCAAATTTTCCCTTGCTTCTATGTTGCATATTCATTTCTCCTCATTAAAACTAAATCTGATACTGCATCAAATCTTGCAAATTCCCTAATACACTGTTTTAGAAATGAGCTCTTCACGAATTCAGTAAACAGACTGCCCTCTTTGTGCTCTGCAGTCAATGTGAGAAAGATTAACATCCTCAGGATTACTGCTGAAAAACAAGCACTCAGCTGTTTTATCATTTCCCATAAAATGGCATTAGTTTCTCTGATTATTTGATGGATTGTATATGTTCAAGTTATTGCCTTTTTATTTTACCATGCTCCAGCTCTATTTCTGGGGAGTTGATCAGCTCATTTGTCCAGATGACTAGCATATGGTTCAGAATAACAGCAAAAGCAAGGAATACAGTTACTGTGCTGAGATAGACTTGGGGCCTGATTCATTGCCCCACCTCATAGTGAAAGCATGGCATAAGTCACAGTTCAGCAGCCTTCCAGTAATCAAGGATGTTATCTGGAGAGGAAAGTTCCTTTCAACAAGTTTCAGTATTGCTTCCAGGCTCCATCCGTGCTGCATATAGTTCTTTCTTGCATTACTTTCCTCAAAGATCATTCAAATTCACTTCACAATCATTTGGAATGAACCAGGTTCCAACCTCCCTACATCAACCTCCTATTTACCAACACATATAGTTTGTCTTGTTTATTTATGAAACTTATTAGATTCGTGGAAACACAATTCAGAGTCCAAGACTGTAAGTCTACAACAATGAGGCCAACTGCCTCTGTGTCCATTTGCATCTGCCTTTGAATCAATTTTAATCTGTCCACAAATTAAGAAGTTAAACAGACTTTTGGTGTCTCATATTAGTTGTCTTCTAAGTAAGACTTAGTCAATGTTGATTTTAACTTAATATTTTTAACATTTTTACTTCTCTTTTTCCAATTATTTTTGAACTAGATCCTGTTTCTTTATGCAATATTTACATCATTGTCTTAACCATTCTGCAAAATCCTTCCATTACAGGTGAAGTCTGTCCCCTTATTAATGAATCTCCCCTTGAGGATCTGAGGATCTAAAATCTGGATTTAGGCTGTTGTCAGGAGCAACCATTTAATGCATGCATTTATTAACTACAAAATGGCTTCTTAATGCAACTAACATAAAATAACATAGCAAAATAGCTTCTAGGAGCAATGGCATCTAACTCTGCTGAAAATTGCATTCCTGAACTACTTGAAAGAGATTAGCAAACAATGCCCTGTTCATAGTATGAGTTAACTAAGCAAGATATGACATTATCAAAGTATCCTAATTGACCTTGGAAACCAGGTGTCCTGGAGGTAAAGAAGCGCAAAACAAGTCAATTCCCAGGAAATATCATTGGCTTAGTTTTATGTCTATTTGTCATATAATTTCATTTTATTGGATTAATTTTACAATTAAGGCTGTTCTGTTTGGCAAGAAACCTATAAAGGTTGTCTGTTTTTTAAGATTGTGCGCAGCTTTTCCAGAGTACACAGAGGAGTTTAACCTCTGTGTTGCTGGATAAACTATACCCGGCATTGTAATAAATTGTTAAAACTTGCTCAAAGAGACTGAGCTGCTAGTGTTTATTTGACCGATTGTGGAACCGAGAGGCCCCCTTCGGGGTCCAGATCTTCACCCTGAGAAACCACTGCTCCTGAGTGCCAAAGTGCTTATGGATTTACTTACCCATATCTCCCATCTCATCCTCATCACAGGCACTCAGCACCGAATACAAAAGGGACAGGGTTTTCCTGTTCTTCTCCATTTTTCCTTTTGCAAGGTGACTTACGTCACACAAGTCCTCCTTTTTCGTCCTATCCAGTATGGAGTGTGGGCAGGAAATAAGTACACCTTGTTTTCAAATTCAGCATTTGACTGCTTGATTAACACCAACTTCACACATTTGATAAATGTACTCCTGTCCTCAATATCTTGTGAGTCCAGAATTATCTGTATCTCACACTTACCTGACTTTGCAATTCTTCACGTGGTGATGACCTATTAGTCAACCCCAGTTCAGAAAATAAATCCTTACATCATGCTGAGGACTGAACTGTGTGAAATCACTTAGTTATTTATTTCCCATACAGAAGCCTCTGCTTCCATGTTAAAAACATACTAGGGACTTTTATAATAATATCAAATGAGAAGATGCTTATTGGTTAAAATCCAGAGATGGAAATTCCGAATTCTGTTGAATGATTCTGTATATATAAACTGTCTGAGGTTATTCTTAACTTCATTTATTGGGGAGGTATGAAAAATGAATATATTTTTGTATGTCTAAATGATTTATTAACCAGATTACAAAAAGGCGTTTTATAAAATACAGCAGAGAAGTAGAGGTAGCTGTGGATAGTTGGAGAAAGTGAGGACTGCAGATGCTGGAGATCAGAGTCAAGAGTGTGATGCTGTCAAGGCACAGCAGATCAGGCAGCATCTGAGGAGTAGGAGAATCGATGCTTTGGGCATAAGCCCTTCATCAGGAATGAGGCTTGTGGGTTGGGGCCAAGAGATAAATGGGTGGGGGTAGGGTTTGGGAGAGGTAGCTAGGAAAGTGATAGGTGGATGAAGATGAGGGAGAAAGTAATAGGTCAGAGGAGGTAGTGATGAACGGGTTTGGAGGGCGTGCCGAGTTGGCGGCTTGGGACTGGGATATTGTGAGGGGAGGGGAAATGAGGAAGCTTTAAAAATCCACATTTCTCTCGTGTGGTTGCAGGGTCCCAAGGCGGAATACAAGGTGTTCCTTCTCCAGGTGTCAGGTGGTAACAGTTTGGCGGTGGAGGAGGCCCAGGACCTGTATGTCATTGATGGAGTGGGAGGGGGAATTGAAGTGTTTAGCCACAGGGCGGTAGGGTTGGTGGCTGTGGGTGTCCCAGAGATGTTCTCTGAAATGATCTGCAAGAAGCGTCCTGTCTCCCCGATGTAGAGGAGACCACACCGGGTGCAATGGATGCAGTGGATGACATTGGGAGAGGTACAGGTGAATTTCTGTCAGATGTGGAAGGATCCCTTTGGGCCTTGGACGGAGGTGAGGGGAGTGGTGTGGGCACAGGTTTTCCACTTCCTGCGATGGCAGAGAAAGATGCCAGGAGTCAGGTGTGGGCTGGTGGGGGTTGTGGGCCTGAGGAGGGAGTCGTGGAGGGAATGGTCTTTTCGGAATGCCGATAGGGGTGGAGAGGGAAATATATCTCTGGTGGTGGGGTCTGTTTGGAGCTGGTATGAAGTGGTTGAGGATGATGCGTTGTATGTGGAGGTTGGTGAGGTGGAAGGTGAGGACCAGGAAGGTTCTGTCCTTGTTGCGTTGGGAGAGGTGAGGTTCAAGGGTGGTGGTGCACCCACACCCACCAACCCCACCACCCCATGGCTGAACACTTCAACTCTCCCTCCCACTTTATCAAGGACATGCAGATCCTGGGCCTCCTCCACCGCCAAACCATTACCACCCGATGCCTGGAGGAGGAACGCCTCATATTCTGCCTTGGGACCCTGCAACCACACGGGATAAATGTGGATTTCAACAGCTTCCTCACTTCTCCTCCCCCCACATTATCCCAGCCCCAAATCTCCAACTTGACACTGCCCTCTAGACCCGTCCATCACTGCCCCCTCTGACCTATCACCTTCTCCCTCACCTTCATCCACCTATCGCTTTCCCAGCTTCTTCCCCTCCAACCCCACCCCCACCCCCCTCTCATTTATCTCTTGGCCCCAATCCACAAGCCTCATTACTGATGATTTTGACAAATTTGATCTTGTTCTATGATTCTACCCAGTGAGCTGAAGATCTCTATAGAACTCGTTATAAGAAAGATGTGGGGCTTTGGAGAGAGAACAGAAAAGGTTTACCAGGGTATTACCTAGGTTGGAGGGTATTAGTTGTGAGGAGAGATTGGAAAAATTGAATTGTTTTCACTTGAATGTCAAAGTATCACTGGTGACCTGATAGAAGTTTGCAAAATTATTAGAAGCATGAATGGAATGGATAGTTGGAATTTTTTTCCCCCGGGTAGAAATGGTAATTACTAGGGGAAATAGGATTGAGGTAGAAAGTGATGCATTTAAAGGTATGAGAGGCAAGCTTTCACACAGAGTGTCTGGAAGAGGTGGTGGAGGCAGATACAATAGCAACACATAATGTCTTGACATCTATATGAATAAACAGGTATGGTTTTTAGTTTAGAAAGGCATCACATATCAATGCAGTCTTGGTGAGCTGACGGGCCTGTTGTGTCCTGTACTGTTCTTTGTTCTTAGTACAACTATTACTGGTTCGTTTTGATTTCACACAAATATCCAAAAAGAGTTCACTTTAGTCACCACTCTCTGAACTTCATCATCATAATTTGGAATCTTCTTATTGATGGTGCTGACAACAATTTAAGGAACAATGATTTTTCAGTAGGATGAAAACAATATCATGTCCAGTGACACTTCTTCAGAACAGCAACTTCTGTTTTTGTTTGATTCAGATCTCCAGCGTCTGCAGTTCATTGTTTTATTTTATCCAGTTGTTCTGGATGGATAAATTAAGAAAAGTAAATGGCCTTCCTCATCTGTGATCTTCGTTACTGTCAAGATAACCTGTGATTTTGTATCTTTTTTCACTTAAAGTATTATATCCTTTTGAGTTGTAATAAGTTTCTCAGACATAACCTGTCAATCTTGAACCCATATGGACTTTGAATTATTCCTACTACTTTTACTCGATGAATCGAGTTACACTTTGAGACTGCACCATGCCTGAATTGGATGGACCAGGTGGCCTTTCCAAATGTTCTATTTAACTCCTGGAAATATATGTGCCTCATGTCAAATTTTTGAGTTTTTTGAAACATCTATTTCCTTTTTTGTCATAATTTTGGTTTGCTTGATGAGCTTATTTTCTTTTGTAATTTATGACTGCAAATTTGTAAACTCTAAATAGCTTAAGTTAAATTTCAGTTTGCCTCACTGGTGAACAGTGCCAACCATGTTGTGTGCCAATTTAGATGAGTCAGTATTATGACTCACATGATTAGACTAGCAGATAAATCCACAAACATACCTCCATTATCAAATTTCAGAGCTGACCACAGTTTGTCAGATTGCACTCAAAATGAATAACTTAATATAAACATGATTACATTTTAATAACCATTTTTGGTGTTACCTTGAAGTTTGAAACTTGGATGAAGCAGTAGTTTAACATAAATTGTTGAACCACTTAGGCTGAAACACAATTGACAATAGGAAATACATTTTTTTAAAAATCTTTTTATGGGAACTGGGTGTCATTGATTGGGCTAGCATTTATTGCCCATTCTTGATTGGCCTCAAGAAAGTGAAGGTGGTCTTCTTTCCTGACCTGCTGCAGTCTGGGTAATGTTGGAACACTCACAGTGCTGTTAGGGAGGGACTTCTAGGATTTTGATGCAGTGACGTTGAAAGAATGACATTGTATTCCCAAGTCAAGATGTTGTGAGACCTCAAGCAGAACTTACAGGTTGTGGTGGTGTTCCCATGTACGTCCTGCCCTTGTTTTTCTATATGGTAGAGCCCATGGGTTTGGAAGGTGTGGCGACAAAAAACTGTACACAATATTCCAAATGTGACCTAACTAAAGGTCTATACAGCAGCAACATGACTTGCCAATTTTTATACTCAAATGATCTGACCAATGAAGGCAAGTATATCACATGCCTTCTTGATCACTTTATCCATTTGTGTTGCTACTTTCAGGACCTGTATGCCAAGATCCCTCTGTATTTTGATGCTATTAAGAGTTCCGTCATTTAGTGAATACGTACCTCCTGCACTAGATCTTCCAAAATGCATCAATCACATTTGTCCAGATTAAACACCATCTTCCATTTCTCCATCCAATTCTCCAGCTGATGCATGCTCTGACAATCTTCTTCATTATCTGCAGCTCCCCCAATCTTTGTATTACTAATCAGGCCACCTACATTCTCCTCCAAATCATTTATATACATTACAAACGTCATGGTCCCAACTCTGATTCCTGTGGAACATCATTAGTCACAGATCTCCAGTCAGAAAAACACCCTTCCACTGCTACTCTCGGTCTTCTACAGCTAAGGCAATTCTGTATCCATCTTACCACTGATATCATGTGACTTCACATTTTGTATTAGCTTACCATGAGGGACCTTGTCAAAGTCCATATAGAAAACATCTAGCGCCCTGCACTTAATCACCTTTGTAACTTTCTCAAAAAAAAACTCAATTAGGTTTGTGCGACATGCCCTTCCCTGTACAAAACGATGCTGCCTATCACAAATAAGTCCATATTTTTCAAAATAGATAGTAGTTCACCAAATAAGTCAATGATCACCAGCAGTGCATCTCTCTCATTAGTCTGGGACCTGTGAGTGAATGGATACTTTAAATAAATTATCATAATTTTAAAAATGTCTATATTGTAAGAACATCAAACTATAAGGGGAAAACAAAATAACCAGAAGAAAGGGATAAAATTTGAACAGATGAACAAAAATTAACTAGATAATTTATGTAATAACAGCTGGGGAAGCTGACAAGTTTGAAAGGCATTTAGTATCAATACCAAGATGGGAAAATGTTTAAGTACACCTTTATTTTCAGTGCTTGAAAATGCTTGATAGCTGTGGGCATTAAAAGCCACAGAGTAGGATAAACAACAGGACATTTGAAAAAGGATCAACCTAAGGTCACAGAACAAATGATTTTATCAGATGGCCAGGGATGACAAAACAGTGTTGCTGAATGACAAATAACTGAAATCAAAAGCTGGACCTTTCTCCTTCAGTTCTTCTTCCTATTCCTGCTGAGAGTCCAATTCTTCCATTGCGATATTACACCTAAAATATATAACTGCTTTATAACTGGTTATGTTATTCAGGGAGAAGGGAACCTCATAGAAGGTCTATTTTCATCATGTACACAATTTGTATGAAGGAAAAACACAGTTCTGTGCTGTCTTTTTGGAAATGCACAAGAATTTCGACAGTAGTACATAAAAAACAAAACAAATCATTGTTGCATGGGTCTCACAACTAACTTTTATACACTACTATAAGCATGTTTTGTATATTTGTCTTCCTACATAGGTCTTATCTACATCCTTTACCATCATGTAAATGGCAGGTGGCTGGCTTACTCTCAGATTCCTAGCCAATGAAGTTGTTCAAATGTTTGTCTCTGAAGTGTTTAGATTGATTTACATCTTTCAGTGCTTCTGTTTTAATCTTGAAGCCCATTGCCCCTTTTAAAATCTTTCCTCACACCATTACTCTGTTGGTCCCCAAGGATCTATCCTTGTCTCTCTCCTACTTCTCAGCTACTACTGCCCCATAGCGACATCATCTAAAAAACATCATAATCAATTTTGACATGCTGATAACAACCAGTTCTCTTTCATCAAGATCCCTCTTTATTTCTTCACAGTCTCCAAATTATTACACTGCTTGTCTGATGTCCAGTACTAGATGAGCTGAAGTCATTGTCGTTTGCCCTGCTACAAAGTTTCTTCCCCAGTTACTGATCTATTCCCCTCCCTGGCCATTGTATGAAGCAGAACCAGACTGATCCACAACCCTGGGGTCTCCAGACTTCATATCTTCACCATCACTAAGAGACAGAATTCTGCTCCTAGTCCAGATTAACACCTTCCTCTGCTCAGCTGCTGTTAAAACCCTTAACCATGCCCTGGTTACTTCTACATCTGGCTGTTCCAATATATTCCTGTTCTGGACTCCCTCATTTTACCCTCAGTAAACTTGAGGTAGTAAATCCTCAGAGAGCTGTCAAGGCTGGATAATTAAGCATATTCAAAGCTGAGATTAAAAAATCAGTTTATCAGTAAGTGAATTAATTATGGGGGAGCCTCGGGAGAGTACTGTTGAGGGTGATCAGATGAGCCATGATCTCATTAAATAACAGAACAGACTTGAATGACTGAATGGCCTGCTACTGCTCTTGTGCCTTATGGCCTTAGGTCCCACTAACTAATGACCTTGTACTTATTAGCCAACATGAAGTCTGCAACTCTCATCCTTGTTTTCAAATCCCTCTGTGGCCTCATTCTTTCTTATCTCTGTAATCTCCTCTGGCTCACAGCCATCTTCAACGATGGGGTCCTAAGTATCACCAGTCTTGATTGTTCACTATCGATGACCAAGCCAACTACCTATGTCCTGTTATTTTCAATATTGTTTGTTTTTGCTTGCTTGTTGCCATCACACCATACAATTCACTTATCCTGTCCACACTGTAAATCAATTTATTTAGCTTTAATTTGATTCCCTTGGCACTTGATTAATAAGTTGAGATTCAATTTATCCTTCCACTTACTTTTCTCCATTTTCAAAATTAACTAAGTTCCAAGCGTATTTTTAAATATAAACAGATCTAAATATATCTAAACCAACTTTTATTTTTATAAACAGAGTATCCAACAGTTAACCACATTTACCCATTTCCTTTAAAGTACAAAAATATTCCATAGAATTACCAGACAAAATTCGATATAGAGTCACAAAAGGGAACATTAGGACATAGGAGCATAGGAAATTGGAGCAGGAGTAGACCATTTGCCCACCTAGTCTGCTCTGCCATCCAATTGGATCATGGCTGATCATCTGTCTCCATGCCATTTTTCTACACTATTCCCATATCCTTAACATCATTAGTATCCCGAAATCTATCCAATTTTGACTTGAACATGCTCAATGATTGAGCTTCCCAATCCTTTCCCAAAAATTCATCAGTCTCTGAGTAAGAAATTCCTTCTCATCTCAGTCTTAAATGGTCTATCCCTTATTCTGAATACATGTCCCCGACTTCCAGATCCCTTTGGATATCAACACATCAAAACTTCTCACCATTTAAATGTTCTGCCTTTCTGTTTTCTCTACCAATGCAGATAACTTTATATTTATGAACATTATATTCCATCTGCTATTTCTTGCCCATTCATGCAGCCTGTTCAAATGCCCTTGAAGCATCAAACAAAACCAGAAATTGCTGGAGAAACTCAATAGGTCTGGCAGCATCTATGGAGAGAAAGCAGAGTTCACGTTTCAGGTCCAGTGACCCCCATTCAGAACTGAAGGTAGCTAGGGTATAATTTAAACTGATTGGCCGAATTCAAATCTGTTTTGTTGTTTCCAGGTAACTAGCTAATCTAGCTTTTGACCAAGTGTTACATTGTTACCTTATTCAGAACACTTGGTGCTGTGTCAGGTACTTCTGTTAGCTTTTAAATCTTTTAAGTACAGTATAACCACGTCTTCATAACACCTTCCCTCTTAAGTAAAAAAATGAACTATCATAATGAAAAGATGGCTTTTTATTTCTCTACCCTTTAAACACATTACCCTAACATACAGATAACTTTAATCTAAGTTCACCTTAATTTCTTCCCATGTAAAACATTAAATAAAGACAAATCTCATCTAAACTTTATCAGTTAAATCATGCATCTGCGATTACGTTCTTAAGACCACAACATGTATGATTCTTAAATTAAAAGTCTGTAACCATAAGATTCCAACAAAATAGTCTCATATTTTTGTCTTTAAAGCGTTCTAAGAATGTAAGCGAATTGTGATCCATATACACAACCATCTCCAACAGATTGTTTGTGACATATACATTAAAATGCTGTAAGGCCAGTACCAAACTCAATTGTTCTTTTTCGATTGTGGAGTATTTTCTTTGGTGGATGTTGATCTTCTTTGAAAAGTAACCAACTGGCAGTTCAATCCCATCTGCGCCTTCCTGTAGGAGTATAGCTCCAACTCCAATGTCACTAGCATTGATGGCAACTTTAAAAGTGTTTGAAAAGTTTGGTGTAGCTAAAACTGGTTTGGTGATTAATATTGCTTTCAAATGGTCGAATGCCACCTGACATTGTTCTGTCCACTGAAACTTTATGCTCTTCTTCAGCAAATCGGTTAATGGTATCACTACACTGCTGAAATTTGGAACAAACGTCCAATAGAATCCGCTGAGCCCTAAGAATTGAAGAACCTCATCCTTCGAGGATGGCCATGGAAATTCCTCGATGGCCTTCGTCTTTGTGTTCCGTGGGGTCAACCTTCCATGACCGATGTTATGTCCCAAGAACGTCACCTCTGCTTTCGCAAATTCAGTTTAGTTTAAGTTTACTACCAGTTTTGCTTCTGAAGTCATTCAAAGAGCTCTGCCAACTGTACCATGTGATCTTTCCAGGACTTAAAGATCACTACATCGTCCAAATAGACTGCACAGTTTGTTAACCCAGCCACAACTCTGCTCGTAAGCCTTTGGAATGTGGCCGGTGCGTTCTTCATTCCAAAAGGTATCACTTTAAACTGATATAACCCACTTGGGGTTACAAAGGCAGAAATTTCTTTTGCCGGGTCTGATCAAGGTTCCTTCCAGTAACCACGCATGAAGTCCAACTTAGTGATGTGACTGACTTGTCTGACTTTCTCGATACAGTCCTTCAAATCTAGGAATTGGATACATGTCTGATTTTGTAACAGCATTGACCTTCCAATAAACCACGCAGAATCATTGAGTCCCGTCTGATTTGGGAACTAAGACAATTGGCGACCCCAACTCGCTCTGGCTCGGTTCAATAATGTCCTTGTCAAGCAAGGCCTGCACCTCCATCTGAACCTGTCTGGCTTTGAAAGGATTAAGCCAATAGGGGTGTTGTTTTATCAGAGCAGTATTCCCTACGTCTACTTCATGTACAAAAGCATTAGTCCTCCCCATCTGATTCTTACATATGTCCTTATACTGCAGTAACAAATCTGTCAACTGCATTCTATCCTCCTGAGACAGATAGCTTACTAACCTATCCCTGTCCTCAAGGACTTCTTCATTTTAAAATCTATTTTGAGGCACATTGAAATCCACATAATCTGGATTTGATTCCTCACTCTGCGTGCCAGTAACTAACACCTGTTTCTCCAGTTCTTTCACTCTCGTATAATATGGTTTCAACATGTTCACATGACATACCTGATACCTTTTTATTCTATCTGGCATCTTTACTAGGTAGTTCACCTGACTCATCTTTTTCTCAGTTTGATAGGGACCACTAAACCTGGCTTTGAATGGATCTCCTATCACTAACAGTACTAACACATTATCCCCTTGGGAAAACATCTGGGTCTCAGAGTTTTTATCTGCCACCTGCTTCATTCTACGCTGTGCCTCTTTAGACGTTGTTTAGCTAATTCATCTACTCGATTTATTCTCCCCCTCACCTCCGATACAAAATCTAAGTGTTAAATCTCCGACTTTGGTCCTGTCAATTTTTCTTTAACTAACTTCAAAGCGACTCTCACTTCATGACCGAATATTAACTCAAAGGCAGTGAATTGAGTAGATTCATTTGGGGCATCTCTAATGGCAAACAATATGAATGGGATACCTTTATCCCAATCATTGGGGTAATCCTGACGGTGTGTTTTCAACATGGTCTTCAAGGTCTGATGCCACCTTTCTAAAGCTCCCTGGGGTTCAGGATGATACGCGCTGGATTTAAAGAGCTGTATACCTAAACTATCCATAATCTAAACAGCCTCGCAGTAAAATTTGATCCTTGGTCTGACTGAATCTCTGAGTAGTCCATACCATGTGAAGAAAGCTACTAACTCCTCTACTACCATTTTTGCCTTGATATTCCGTAATGGAATGGTCTCTGGAAATATGGTAGACACATTCATTATGGTTAACGAGTACTGGTTCCCACTTTTAGTTCTTGGGAGGGGACCTACACAATCAATTATAATCCACCTGAAAGGTTCTTAAAAATTGAGAATTGGCAGCAAAGGTGCTGGTTTTATTACCGCCTGTGGCTTACCTACCATTTGGCATGTATGACACGTATGGCAAAAGTTAATGACATCCTTGTGCATTCCAGGTCAATAAAAATGTTTTTGTACCTTAGCCTGAGTCTTTCACACCCCAAGGTGATCTCCTACAGGTAGTTCATGTGCTACATGTAACACTCCTGTCTGTATGCTCAAATGTCAAACAGGGTGTCCATTAACTGAACCTCACCTCCTTCATCTTTCTCTTTACTTTTCACGCTGTGCTGTGACTTAAGATAGTGGGATCTGGTTCCCACACAGTAGGGGGAAATATCAGGATATTTCTGTTTTATTTTTTCGATTTCCTGGGCTTCTCCACAACAAGGAGTGTCTCTCCCACTTTGGATCCTACCAAATCATTTTCAAGAACAAACTGAATTCCTGGAACTGACACTCAGTCAACCACTCCCACTGTTACTTCCCCAGTCTTGAGTTGGCACTCCAACCTGATCTTACATAGGGGATTTACGCTAAATTTCTGTCCATCTATCCCACAAATTATCACACTCTCGGGTAACAGATCAGAAAGAGTGCATATTCGCTCATCCCTTACTATCAACAACCGGTTAGATCCTGTATCTCCCAAAATTATAACTTCTTGTCCTTCTCTCCCTTTTCTTTCTGTGTAAACTTTACCCACAGAGACAAGTTCTTTGTAGAGATCAGGTATTACCTCCATACCCAGCCCCTGCATAGGCTGTGCACTCTCCTGCAGCTCCTTGGCTCTTCTTGGGGTCTACTTTATTACCTTCACCAATACCACTGGCTTAGCTTCTTTTCCCATATCTTTTCCCACAGTGCCTTTCTTTAATGACCAGCACTGTGACTTTACGTGTCCCACTTTCTGGCAGTGAAACAACCTTTTCCCAGTGTCCTTCTGAAACCACCGGCCCTGTAATTTTCTGTGTCCCACTCCATTACAGTGAAAACACCTGAGGCCTTTCACCTCCTGTCCACCCTCTTAGGCTCCTTTAACCTGTGGTAAATTTTTACCAGTGTTCTCTGCTCTTTATTTTGTAGTGTAGGATCCCCCCTTCTCCCAACTTCTATCCCTCGCAGGAAGAAATTCTGGCCGGAAGCTTGTCTCATGTACCAACATGTATTCATCTGCTAATTCTGCTCCCCTTCTCACTTCCTGGACATTCTGTTCCTCCACATGAATTCTTATCATCTCTGGAAGTGAGATTTTAAACTCCTCCAGCAGAATAATCTCTCTTAGAACCTCAAAGGTTATATCTATTTCAAAGCATGCACCCATCAATCAAAATGACTGTGTTTAGTTCTTTTGAACTCAACATAAGTCTGACCTTGATTCTTCTTTGTGTTTCTGAACCACTGTCTCTATGCTTCTGGCACCAATTCATAAGCACTTAAGATAGCCTGTTTAACCTCTTCCTAATCTCTTGATACCTCATCTGACAGCATGGCAAATACCTCACTAGCTCTGCCTACCAGTGTAGTCTGAACTAGTATTACCCATAAATCTTTGGACCATGCCATCTGCCTAGCCAATTTTTCGAATGAATTAAAGAAGGCTTCAATATCTTTCTCATCAAAATGTGGCAGAGTTTTGACATATTTGTGTATATCACTACCTTCTCTTTTAATCTCCAACCTGTTAACTTGACTTGGCTGACTAAGTTGCAACTTCTCAAGTTCAAATTCTCTCTCTTTTTGCTCAGCTAAGAACCTTTTCTTCCTTTCTTTTGCAACACTCTCTTTCTCTTTCTCTCTCTCTCTCGCTCTCTCTCTCTCACCCTTTCTTCTCTCTCTTTGCTTAACCAAGAACCTTCTCTCTCTGTCTCTCTCTCTCTCTTAGTTCCTCTCTCTATCTTTCTTCTCTCTCTTTCTCTCTCCCTTTGTTTATCTTCTAACTCCATTTTCCTCAATTGTATTTAAGTATTTCTACCTCTACTGCGCTTGTCTGTTTTTCTATCACACCTTAAGTGTTTGAGTATTCCTTACAATTTCAGCTTTACATTTGTCCTTGGTTAAACCCAAATCTAACTTACTTGCTAATTCTAAAAGTATGGCCTTTTTCTTTCCTTAACTTTCTTGGCAAATTTAAGAATCACCTTCAAATCCCAGAACTTCTTTAGCAATTTTAAGAGCCGTTTCTTTCACTTTTAATTTAATCAACCACAAGTCACTGAAATTAAACAAATTGTTTCACCCATGTTTTATTTAAAGATCTTGGACACTAATCTGTAAGTGTTTCAACCTGCTGGGACTTTTCGTACTCCCAATCTATTCAAATGTGTCTAAACCAATTCAAATCCCAGATGAGCCTCCAGACTGTTACAACATGGGTTAAACCCCCCTGTTTACTTTAAACCAGCAACACAGAAAAGATTTACCCTGTGCAGTAATCTGTGAAAATTTGAGAGGCCTGACACTCTCCCTGACACTTTTCAGGGGTTGGTTCTAGGATCAGAACTGCACCTACTGTAAGGGAATTGGATCCTCTTGCTGTCTGTTAGATTTCCGTGTTTAATGTTCAGACATCAACCCAGGGGATAAAGGTGCACAAACTGAAGCTACTTTCCACAGCACAGCACTATTCAGAGCATCAATTAGCAGAGAATTTAAACCATATCAATATTCTTTAGTTCCAAGCAGTGTGTTCTGCAATACTTTCTTCTTACAGAGATTGGGAAGACCAGAAGCAGAGCCCCAGAGATTTCTTATAATTGGAAAGAGAAGCAACCAAATGTAAATGGAAAGATTAAATACTGAACATTGCTGATGTGATAGACACAATAAAATGTGTTCATATGTGTGGAATATCAGGACATTTTTATGTCAAGGTTCCACATTGTTAATTATTATAATAAGGCAAACAATTATGGAATTGCTGAGGTAATAATGAATCACATGGCATGAAGAAGAAACACATTGTTTGAATAGTAAGGCATGTAGAAAAAAATAATTCAAAGGAGAACTAGATGTGGTTTTGGAAACGTGTGTTATGAAGAGAATGTGGGATTGTGATCAATCAAAAACACTAATAAATTCTTCCTGTTCTTAGAAATGTTTATGTTTCCAAACTTTGTACTCATAATTTCACTTGTGGTTCACACCCAGATTGGCAACTAAAATAAAATTGCCAACTGATGGTTACTGCTTACTTGCATTGATTTAGGAAGAGCAGGAAACTGTGTTTTTGGACATTATCTTAATGGAATGACTGTTGCAAGTACAAGATGGTTTCCCTACATGCATCGATGCAAATGCACCATGCATGCCTATCTCTGAGATCACACTGTACATGTGCAGACTCCATTCACCCCCTATATGTACACAGATAACATCATTATGTGCCAACATGACGGCAATTCCATTGAGCATGGCATGCGAACTTTAAATCTGATTTACCCAAATAATACACCCATAACATCATTATGCTTGAATGCAATGATTTCAGCAACATCATTGTGCAATGGAAAATTGGAAAAAAAACACAGCAGTTAGATTTGTTCAGTTAGAAGTTATTGTGTGAAGTGGTAACAGTAAGTGAAATCAATGAGGATGAGCAGTTTTATTCTTCATTCAACATTATTTCCTTCGGTACGATTGATCAGAGGTAAATAAGAGTAATGTTGCTTGTTGGAAAAGAATTTCATTTTGTTTCCAGCAGCAGAGCTATGTATGAGAGAGAGATCATAGCTTGCAAAGCCATGCTGCTTCTTTTCTATAGATCTGATTCTGTATACTTTCATCCACTGCCTTTTTAATGGTGTTTTAAAGTGAAATAGCCTCTTTAGCTGGGGTGGGGGTGGGGGTTGTTTGGCGGGGGAAGAGTGGAACAGATTCTTCCTCCCTTCTCTGAGGGTACCTGATACATTGGTTTATGTCTCACTGTTTCACATGAAAATCCAGGCTGACACTCCTGTAATGCATTGTTGGAGGCGCTGCCTTTGAAAGAAACTGAAGCCATCTCCCCTTTCAGACAGGCAAGAAATCCCTCATGGTACTATTTTGGACAAGGGTGGGAGAGTTAGCCTTGGCGTTCTGCCTAATACTTTTCCCTCAATCAACTTTACAAAAAGAAATTATCTGGTTATTTTCATTTTGCTCTTTGTGGGGACCTACTGCACTCCCATTTCAAAAGCACTTCATTTTCAAGGTCTATTTTCAAGATCTATTTTTGAGGGACAATTGTCGAAAGACAGTTCCCTCCTAAGCATGATTTGATTTTAATTGGCCTTTTTCTTTTGGTTTGAAACAAGACATTGAAAAAAGTAAATCAAACAAAGAGCTGTGGATGTTGGGGGATCTGAAACAAAAACAGAAATTGCTGAAAAAACTCAGCAGGTCTGGCAGCATCTGTAGAGAGTAAAATAGAGTTGACGTCTCAAGTCTTCAGATGTTAACTCTGTTTCTCTCTGGACAGATACTCCCAGAACTATTGAGTTTTTGCAGCACTTTTTCTTCTTCTGTCAGTGAAAGTAGTTTATTTAGCAATAAAGTAGTTTTCAAAAACATTGACATTGGTAAGGCCACTTTTGGAATACTGTGTGCAACTGCTATAGGAAGGATGTTGTTAAACTTGACAGGGTTCAGAAAAGATTTACAAGGATGTTACCAGGACTGGAGGGTTTGAACTGAATAGGCTGGGGCTATTTGCCCTGGAGCGTCAGAGGCCAAGGGGTGACCTCATAGAAGTTAATAAAATTAGAAGGGATATGGATAGGGTGAATAGTACATTTTCCCCAGGTTAGTGGAGTCCAAAGCTAGAGGACGTAGGTTTGAGGTGAGTGGGGCAAGATTTAACAGGAACTTTGGGGCAACTTTGTCACACAGAGGGTGGTATGTGTATGGAATGAGTTGCCAGAGGAAGTGGTGGAGGCTGGTACAATTACAATGTTTAAAAGGCACTAGTGTGGGTATGTGGATAGGAAGGGTCTAGAGGGACATAATGGGACCAGACTGAGAGGTCTGTTTCCAACGCTGTGACTATTTCCCGACTTTTGTCCACGTGCAATGTTTGTGTTATTGTTGTACATGGATATCACTCTTTATTTGGTGGGGAAGGTGGATTTGGGCAATGGGAGAGTGAATGAGGAGCTGGTCTGCTCGTTTGTCTAGTTTATGGAGAAGCTGGGCTGGGTGTGTGTGTGTCTGGGCTGACACACAGAGCGCTGCGCTGTGCTGTGCGATCCTGTAACGCTGGGCTCCCTGCATTAGCGGAGCTGCAGCGCTGTATCAGACTGAGCGACTGGTTCCGGCTCAGAGACAGCGGGGACATGGCGTCACCCATCCAGCTGATGTGCTGGCCAGGAGACTGGGGTCTGCCCTCCGTCCACACCGACTCTCTCATCATCTTGGTAAAGCAAAAAACTAACAGCCAGCGAACGCTTTTCTTAATGGGCGGTCAATTGACGCACAAGGGGTTTTGCTTTTGTATTTAAAATGCGTAGCGTGCGTGTTCCAAATCCTTCCTGGTAGCACAAAAAAAAAGAAGCGTAACCTTTCACAGAATGTTTTTTTTTAAAAAAAGTGAAATAATACAACGTCGCCCCCCCGTGAAGTTTCCTCTGTTTGTGTTATTTTCTGCAGACAGGGCCGCAAAACCTGACGCTCAAGGTCAGGCGGTCTCCAGCCAGCAGCAAGGGGGTGGGAATTGATGTAGTATTTGCATTCTGGACTCAATTAATGAAACCTAAACGGGAGCTGATGTGTTAAAAGCATTTTGGAGTTTGGGAAGTTACCATTTGCTGTGCTGTAGAGTTCTTTGTGAGTCAAGTCTGCCCAGCAATAAGGAAGTTCTTTACTCATGATTTGTATGAAAATTATAAGAATTGAGACGTGATTATATTACTAAAATGAATGGGTTCTGCAGGAATATAAACTCTGCATTGTCTCTTTTTTTTCTTAATGACGCCAGAGAATAAAGCAAGTTTGGAACTTTGTAGCTGGCACAGACTGAAGTGTAGTGCATTACAAGTCGGAAATACATATTCAGGAATTTTCCATCTTCTATAAAATTGAGACCATCCCAAACTGTCCTGTGTAGTTTTATCTCACGCTAAGTTCTATTTATCCTTTGCCCTCTGCTTTCTGCTCTGCATTGATGGGAACGTCTTGATGATAAAATTCCATCCAGTAGTATTTAAACAGGCCGCATAATTGTTATTCTGATTGTCTTTTTAAAAATGTACTTTTGTCGAGTACCAAAAATAGGTTTCTACAAATTACATTATAATTCATCCAAAAGTATTGTCGTCATCAGAACAAGGTCCCATTTTACTAAAAAAGACAAATGTTTTTCTTTTGGTAGCCATGTAAGTGGCATATCTATAAAACAGCCAGGTGACAAGAAGTTAAGCTATGCCTACAAAGCTCAAGATCACTTTCCCTATAATTTAACATCAAGATTGGTTACTGCCCTAAAATGAGCTGCAGCGGGTATAATTCTATGTATGTGGATGGTTTAATTCATTCAGTGTTAAAGCAACCGTCACACGTATGGTCATGTCATCTAAGCACACATTTTAAGCGGAGATATCGTAATATCTGCTCTGAAATGTAGAAATCCAATTTTATTTTGCTGCATGTTACACTCTGCTTCCTGTATCCTCACCACATCCATCACCCCTGTCCTTGCTGACATCTGTTGGCTTTTGATCTGGGAATGTCTTGACTTCGTTTTCCAATCTCAGCATGACTTCACCCCTCTCTGTCAATGTAACACTCCAATGCTTATAACCTACTGAAATTTCTGTTCTTCTCCATATCTGGCATGTTGTGCATTCCCAGTGTTCTTTGCTGCAGCATTGATAGCCATGACTTCTCTGCAGCGTCCTTAAGCACTTCTCTAATCTTCACCTGATTCTCCACCCTAAAACTTCCTTTTGGTCACTTGACTTAATATTTCTTCATGTACCTTGGTATCAGCTTAATGCTTCACAGTTGTACCTTGGGATTTCTTTTTATTGCTGAATGTACTGCTTTATATTACATGCTGATTAAATGGCTACCAAAAAGAAAATATATTTCTTTGTTATTTTCAGTAAACTGGGGCCTTGTTTTGATGTTGACAACATTTTTGGATAAATTATACTTTAATTTGTAGAAACCTATTTTATAGGTAAAAAGTTTATTTTAATAAAGATAACCAGACGAATCATGTTGTTTCAGTGTGTCACACATACAGTTCTCCCCAGCGTAGAAAAGTACGCACAGAACAGGCCCTTTGGCCCACAATGTTGTGCTAAGGTTTAATCCTAATCTAAAATATAGTAACTTAACTTACACACCCCTCAATTCACTGTTATGCATGTGCATGTCCAGCAGTCGCTTAAATGTCCCCAATGACACTGCTTCCACCACCACCACTGGTAACGCATTCCATGCATTCACAATTCTGTGCATAAGGAATCTGCCTCTGACATCTCCTTTATACCTTCCTCCTAATATCTTCAAACTATGACTCCTCGTACCAGTCAATCCTGCCCTGGGGAAAAGTCTCTGACTATTGACTCTATCTATTCCTCTCATTATTTTGTACACCTTGATCAGGTCTCCTCTCTTCCTCCTCCTCTCCAGAGAGGAAAGTCCGAACTTATTCAACCTTTCTTCATAAGGCAAGCCCTCCAGTCCAGGCGGCATCCTGGTAAACCTTCTTTGCACCCTCTTCAAAGCCTCTGTATCTTTCCTATAGTCGGGCGACCAGAACTGGACACAATATTCCAAGTGTGGTCTCACCAGGGACTTGTAGAGCTGGAGCAAAACCTCACGGCTCTTAAACTTGATCCCCCTGTTAATGAAAGCCAAAAGACCATTTGCTTTCTTAACAACCCAATCCACTTGGGTGGCAACTTTGAGGGATCTATGTACTTGCACACCCAGATTCCTCTGTTCCTCCACACTGCCAAGGATCATGTCTTTAATCCTGTATTCAGCATTCGAGTTCGACCTTCCAAAATGTATCACTTCACATTTATCTAGGTTGAACTCAATCTGCCATTTCTCAGTCCAGCTCTGCATCCTGTCTATGCAGTGTTGTAGCCTGCAGTAGCCCTTGATACTATCGACGACACCTCCAATTTGTGTTATCTGCAAATTTACTAACCCACCCCTCAACCGCCTTATCCAAGTCATTTATAAAAACTACAAAGAGCAGAGGCCCGAGAACAGAGCCCTGTGGGACCCCGCTCAACACTGACCTCCAGGCAGAATACCTTCCATCTACAACCACTCTCTGCCTTCTGTCAGCCAGCCAATTCTGAATACAGATAGCCAAATCTTCCTGTATCTCATATTTCCTGACTTTATGAATGAGCCTACCATGGGGAACCTTATCAAATGCCTTGCTGAAGTCCATATACACCACATCCACTGCTCGACCTTCGTTGACCTGTCTTCACCCCTCCTCAAAGAACTCAATAAGATTTGTGAGGCATGACCAGCCTCTCACAAAGCTGTGCTGACTGCCTTTAATCACACTATGCTTTGCCAAATAGTCATAAATCTTATCCCTCAGAATCCTTCCAAAATTTTGCTGACCACAGATATAAGACTGACTGGTCTGTAATTGCCAGGGATTTCCCTATTACCCTTCTTGAAAAGAGGAACAACATTCGCCTCCTCCCACTCCTCTGGTACCACTCCCGTGGAGAGTGAGGAGGTAAATATCCTCGCCAGTGGCTTAGCAACCTCCTTTCTCACTTCCCGGAGCAGGAACATTTAATGCTCACATTGATGCAAACATTGCTGTAACCTAGCAGGTTTATTTACTCAGGCCAGGTAAAGGTTCAGTGTGTGACAGCAATCCAAAGTGAATTATCCAAAGATTAAAACTGGCGCAGAATAGAAATAGCTTTATGCTTTATCTAACAGACTGGCAATGTTGAGTGAGTCCAATGAAACTGGCAGCACAAGCAAAGATTTTTATACAATATTTCTTACTTGACTTAATGGAAAATTCAATCCCTGGACTCTGTTTTAAAGAAAAATGAAAATTACACTTTCTTGCAAATAATGTACTCTTTATTTTTGCATTGCAGGCATATGCCAAATTTTCACGGGCTCCTCTGAAAGTGCACTTTATTAATAATCCATGGAAAACACCTACAGGTACAAATTTTAATGTATTTGAATTGCAATGTTAAATGCAATGCCAATATAATCACTAGTGTCCCAGTAATGCGTGCCAGTAACCCCTGTGAATTTGTTTTATTATGTCCTGACATTTTGAACTGTAAAATGCAATGTATATTCTATCCTTGCAAACCTAAAAGCAAGATTATTTTGGGTTTTGTTTCATTAGGATGAAGTAATTATAGTAGCAATGTGAAGTAATTCATTTAGGACATTACAAGAAAGATTTAAATGTGCAATTTCCCCATAGTGTATTGTACAAATGTGCTGAAGAAGTCTGACAATGTAGTAGTAAAATTCCTTTCAAATTATGCACTACATGGCTACCAAAAAGAAAATACGTTTCTTTGTTATTTACAGTAAACTGGGGCCTCCTTTTGATGATGACAACATTTTTGGATAAATTATACTTTAATTTGCAGAAACCTTTCATTGTTGAGAAGATTATTTTTTACAGTTTCTGGACAAACTGCAAAAGAAAATTTAAAGAAGAATCCAAGATTTTATTTATTTTAGAGGTCAGATGTATGAAAACAAACAGAAAATTGCTGATTACCATTGTATTATCCATCAATCCTAATAAGAATAACCAGAATTAAACATGTAGATCACAAAGGGCCCAGTGAGGTCGACAATAGGAATCACAAATTAGTCATTCCATATAAACCTTCCTCCAAAAGAAGATCAAGAGCTGTCCATAAGGGCTCCTGTGGTTCCAAATCAGCTCCCAGAGGAGCCTAAAACACTGAACTTAAATGGGGAACTGTGAATTGTATGGCCCTCTCCATGACTGGAGCTTTACATGAGTTGAAGAGGAAGGTAGAAATCCAAAGATGGAGTAAAATGAAGGTACAGTTTCAAACCAGTCGTCTTCCATCTTCATAGCAATGTTCCTCATACTTCTGTCTCAAAATTCTCCTTTATCTGTGACCTACCAAGTGTGTCATGTGTTTAAGTATTTATGTGATTAAGGAATGGCTTTCCCCTATTTTATATGAAGTGACTTATTTGGGTCTGATTGTTTATGGGTGACTAAAATTGGATAGTCCCTATATAGTTTATAAAATGTTCAGTAGTTAGTTAGTCATAGAGTCATACAACACGGAATTAGACCTTTCGGTGCAACTTGTCTGCACAGACCAAACATTGCAACATGGCCTAGTCCCATTGCCAGCATTTGACCCATATCCCTCTAAACCTTTCCTATTCATATACCCATCCAGATGCCTTTTAAATTTTGTTTTGTACCCACGTCCACCACTTTCTCTGGCAGCTTTCATACATGCAGCAACCTCTGCTTGAAAAGGTTACTCCTCGTGTCATTTTTAAATCTTTCCCCTCTCACCTTAAACCTTTGCCCTCTAGTTTTGGTCCCCCCACCCTAGGAAAAAGTTCTTGGCTATTTATCCTATCCATGCCCTTCATGATTTTATAAACCTCTACAAGGTCATCACTCAGCCTCTGACACTCCAGGGTAAAACAATTTTATTTAAAAATGTAGAGTAGTCCAATGAGTCCAGTTAGATTCATGGTTTGTAACTAAATTTCTCATTTCCTCTTCCTTCCAAAAAAAACTGTTTCAATTATCTCTGGAGTCCATTCAAATAATTTGTTTCAATTACTTCCTTGGTAATTTATTTGATGAGTTTGTTAACCTTTGGCTGCAAAAGGTACACGTGGCTTGACTTCTTTCTAGCTTTCATCTTGTGTTTGCGACCTTAAGCAACATTTTGAGCAAATTGCAAGGAACAGCTATAATAATTACCTTTTAAAAAATTGAAAGAGTCGGGTGACACAGTGGCTCAGTGGTTTGCACTGCAGCCTCACAGCACCAGGGACCCGGGTTTGATTCCTGCGTCGGATGAGTGTCTGTGTGGAATTTGCACATTCTCCCCATGTCTGTGTGGGTTTCCTCTGGGTACTTTGGTTTCCTCCCACAAATCAAAGATTTGCAGGTTAGGTGAATTGGCCATGCTAAATTGCCCGCAGTGTTAGTGCATTAGTCAGGGGTAAATATAGGGTAGGAGAATGGGTCTGGGTGGGTTATTCTTCGGAGCGTTAGTGGACTTGTTGGGCTGAGGGGCCTGTTTCCATACTGTAGAGATTCTAATCTAGTCAGCAGAGAAGCCAAAGATTATGAAAATGTCAGGTTTGATCCCTATTTATATGAAAGTACAGTAACATTTCTGCCATAGAAAAGCCAGATAATGACCATCTCCAATAAGGGGAAATCTAACTATTGCCCCTTGACATTCAATGGCATTCCTATCCCTGAATCCCCTGCGATCATCATGCTGGGGGTGTAACCTTTGACCAGAACCTGAATTAGATTAGACATTTCAATCCAGTGGCTATAAGATCAAGTTAGAGGCAAGAAGTGCTACAGCAATAATTCAACTCTTGACTTGTCAAAATCTGTTCACCATCCAGAAGGTATAAATCAGGAGTGTGATGGGTTACTCCCCATGTGCCTGGTTGGGTGCAGCTCTAACAACGTTCACGTTGCTTGACACTGTCCGGGACAAAGCAGCCAGCTTAATTTGCACTACCTTCACAAGCATCCACTCCCTCCACCACCAACACTCAGTTGCAGCAGTGTGTTTCAACTACAAGATGCTCTGTAGAAATTCACCAAAGCTACTTAGACAACATCTTCCAAATTCACATCCGCTTCCATCTCAAAGGCCAAGTCATTAGATATATAGGCCATTTACAGATTCCTCCACAACTAGACTTAGAAATATATTCCTTCAGTATCATTTTGTCAAAATCCTGGAGTTCTCTTCCTAATGGCATTGTGGATCTACCGATATTACATGGACTGCAACTCACCATCACCCCTCTAGGGCACCTAGAGACAGGAAATAAATGCTAGCCTTGCCAGTGAAGCCCACGTCCTATGAATGAACTTTAAAAAAAATCAGCCAGAGTATATACTATACTACAATTGGTCTTAATGTGTAAGTTATTCTGGATCATCTTCCCACTTTGGTCTAATAATCTCCCAACACTCACTGTAAAGATAGATGAAAAGAATCCACCTTAGTGCGGTTGCAGAGGGCAATTGGTGTCCATCAAGGGAAGTGGAGCTTCAGGAAAAGTAGGAGGGAAATTTGGAAGAAAAATAACTTGCAAAACTTGAATTGCTAATCTTCCTTCTCAAAGTAGAACAAGCTTAATTCCCCCAGTCTTCTTCAAAATGGCAGTTGTTAATCTCTGTCACCACCCCCCCCCCCCCCACCTCCGAAGGACAAGAGCTCCACATCTCCCCTTCCTATAAGTTTATAATTATTTAACTAGAGAGCAGAGCTGAGTTTGTTGGAAATTCTGTGGCTATTTTGGCAATACCAATTTGTTCCTATAGCCCTGCACCATATCCATATTATTTTTTGGGAAGCAGTTGGAATTTTGAGGAACAATGCAGTATGAATGTTATATATGGTGAAAATTAGTTTCTACTGTTGTGATTTTTCCTTCTTGCAGGAGACATTCCAGTATTAATTTCTGACAATATGAATGTAGTGCAACCTGAAAATATTCTGAATTTCCTGAGAAAACAGGTATGTTTATTGTGTTTCGCTAATGAAAAGAACATGAATACTTACAGAGTCATTAAAAAGATGCTTGTTGGATTTTACTCTCATAAGGGATGTGTGGGGCATGTTAAACTCATATAAAAATTGAAACTCACCAGGAGAAATGTAAGGTGATTCATTTTGGGACGAGGAATAAGAAGGTCACCTGTTCCTTGGAAGTTAGATAAACTGGGCTAATATAGGAAAGTGATCTGAGTGGACATTTACATAATTTGTTAACAGTTATCAATGTAAGTTGATGATGTGAATAAAGTGTGTAAGCAGTTCAGTTATGTGCATTTTTAGGGGAATAGGATAGAAAATTGGAAACGTGTTAACTTTATATCGAAGTTTAATTAAATTGCACTTGAATACTGTACTCAGTTATGGGTCGCATATTAGAGAGTGAATATTGAAGCACAATAGAATGTTAAGTGAAGATTTACAAGCGTGTTGTCAGAATTATGAAAATAATTATCAGGAAAAAAATATTGGGACTTTTTTAACCTCTTTGAACAAGAAGAGACCTGATAGAGGTTTACAGTTATGAAGGAATTTGATATGGTGGATGTAGACACGTGGTCTTCAGTATTGGTGGAATCAGAAGAAAGGGACATAATCTAAGAGAGGCATGGCTGGATTAAATGAAACAAAATATGTGGAGTTGTATTATGCAAGAATGTGAGAGTGCAGACTTTGTCACATGGAATGTTGAAGCAGATTTGGCAGTTTTAAGGGTAGATTTTTATGCATGTGTGAGGAAGAAGGGAATTAAGAAATACTGGGGTGTGGAGCAGAATTGGGGGCATAGAGCCACACATATTGAGGCTTCTGTTTAATTCACCTAGGAGCAAATTGTGATTTCTGAATTTATTTTCTGATTTATAAGCATATACTCTAGATCTTGGTAATTAAGAAATTCATCAAGTTATAATAATGATAGGTGTGAAGTATTAGTGAGAATATTGCAGTGCTAGATAATTTTAGTTGTGAAATTTATCAAACATTATGATGGCTGTTAAACCTGTTGAGTACAAGCAGCATTGTGTTTGTCCTGCTGTAAATTACAATAAACAAGAATTAACACCTCATTATTCATCCAATAATTGTTTTCTTTATTTAATTTAACAGAAATATAATGCAGATTATGAATTAACAGCTAAAGAGGGAGCTGATACACTGGCATTTATTGCACTGATAGAAGAGAAGTTGCGTCCTGCATTGGTAAATAATTCAAACATCTTATCCTCTACTAACTTTCTTCAATTGCATGATTAACATTTATATCTCTTTAAAATTATTATTCTTTATTTTTGAATTCTATTTATAATTTTAACTTTTATTTCTCCAATCTGAAAGTGAACTTTTAAAGATTCTGCAAAGAGGTATGGATAGATTGAGTGGGTAAAAGCGTGGGTGGATGGAGTTTAATGCAGGAAAGTAGCAGAAAGAATTAAAAGGTAGACTATTTTTTAATGCATTGAAATTCCCAGTAAGTGCAGCAAAGAGGGATCTGTGTGTTCTTGTGCATGAGACAGAAAAATTAGCATGTAGGTGCAGCAATTAATTAGGAGGGCAGATCAAATTTTGGCCTTTATTGCTAGGGGTTGAATTTTAAAAATTTAAAAATACTACACCTGCACAGGGCATTGGTGAGGCCGCATCTGACCTACTGTGTATAATTCTGGTCCCCATTTTCGAAAAAAGGCTATAGTGACATTGCAGGCGGCTCAAAAGCGATTCACTTCTCAGCGATTTCTGTGATGAAGGGGTTGACTGATCAAGACTGGTTGAACATTTGGGTTTTAAAAAAATGAAACATCAAAGATTTTGAGGGGCCTGTGGGAGATATTTCCACCAGTGGAAGAATCTGAAACTGTGGTATATTGCTGAATAGGGGGACATTCATTTAAAACTGAGATGGGAAGAAATTTCTTCTGTGAGGGTAGTAAATGTCTGGAATTGTCTACCCTAAGAGACATAGCTTCATAGATTCCTGACAGTGTGGAAGCAGGCCATTTGCCCCATCGAATCTATACCAACCCTTCAAAGACCATCCCACCCACCCTACCCTGGTAACCCTGCATTTCCAATGGCCAATCCACCTAACTTGCACAGCTTTGGACTGTGAGAGGAAACTGGAGCGCCAGAAGGAAACCTGTGCAGACACTGGGAGTGTGTGCAAACTCCACACAGTCACCCGATCATGGAATCGAACCTGGGTCCTGGTGCTGTGAGGCAGCAGTGCAAACCACTGTGCCACCATGACAAAAAATTTTTTCATCTGTTGTGGTGGGATTCAAGCTAGGGACCCCAGAACATTAGCTGACGTTTGGATTAATACTCTAGCAATAACACCACTGGGCCATTGCCTTTCCCATATGTGGAGGTTTGATCATTTGAAAGAAGAGGTGGGTAGATTTTTGAAATGTCAGGGAGTTGAGTGCTATCAGGAGCAAGTACTCAAGAAGAGTTGAAGCTGGGGCAGATCAGCGATGATCTTATAGAATAGCAAAGCAGGTTTAAAGGAATGAATCAAGATTAAAGTGGTGCTGGAAAAGCACAGCATCTGAGGAGCAGCAAAATCAACGTTTCGGGCAAAAGCCCTTTATCAGGAATGACTCTGATCTTCAGCATCTGCAGTACCCACTTCCACCTTAAAGGAATGAATGTCCTCCTCCTGCTCATATTTCTTACCATTCTAATGAAACTCCTAACTAAACTTGCAACTTTGGCTGGGGCTCCTCCTTTGTCAAATCTTGTGATAATCTGCCATTTAACCATGTTGTCAGGATTTCTTTGACCACATTTTTCCACAGTAATAATTTGAATAATGATAGTTACTTCTAATGCTGCACATGTAAAAGAGATGTGTGTTCATAAATATGTGTTTCTAAAATGGCACAACACCGAAGGTAATAAAAGTGCTAAAAAAAACAGTAGTTTTCCAAGAGACAAACATTTCTTTGGCTTGTCCAAATAATCAAAAAACGTCTCTTACCCTTTGGAAAACCTTTTGATCTCTGTAAAGTGAGGGCTATAAGAGAGACACATTTAAAAAGACTTTTAGCTTTTTATAAAAGGCAAGAAAGAGCCTGAAGAGACTTTTAAAAAAATTAAAATCCAGTGGAGTAAGCAGGATGATTCACTGAAGTGCAGCAGTGCAGTGTTTCTGTATAGGAGAAAGTGAGGACTGCAGATGTTGGAGATCAGAGCTGAAAAATGTGTTGTTGGAAAAGCGCAGCAGGTCAGGCAGCATCCAAGGAGCAGGAGAATCGACATTTCGGGCATAAGCCCTTCATCAGGAATGAGGAAGGTGTGCCATTCTTTCCTTCTGCTGTGGATCAAAGTAGCTTAATGAGTTGAACCAAACCTAACCCCATCCATTTTCTCCAGTTTTGTCACCAGTCAGAGAAATTGAAGAAATGCACATGTTAAAAAGACCCAGATAGTGTATAATCTGTTCAGGGAATTTGGGTGTCACTGGCTCGGCTAACATTACTGCCCATCACTAAACCATATACCGGGACTTGTTATGTGTCAGGGCGAAAGTGAGGACTGCAGATGCTGGAGATCAGAGTTAAGATTAGAGTGGTGCTGAAAAAGCACAGCAGGTCAGACAGCATCCAAGGAGCAGGAAAATCAACGTTTGGGGCAAAAGCTCCTCATTCCTGATGAAGGGCTTTTGCCCTAAACATCGATTTTTTTCTGCTCCTCGGATGCTGCCTGACTTGCTGTGTTTTTTCAGCACCACTCTAATCCTGTTATGTTCAGACAATTCCATTGTGAATTCTATTATAAATTAACATTTGATAAAGTCAGATGTTTAGAATACTTAGGAATGTGAGAAGCTAGTGGACCTGAAAGGTATCTGTGTTAGATCTTGAAGTATTTTAAAATGGACACTTATTTTTAATAGGAAACATTTTCTTCACATAATGAACAAGGCAAAATTAAACAGATCAATGAATCCTTTAATACTTCATTGTGATCTAATTCTGAGATAACTTGATTAAGTTTTAATAATTTTAATGGAGAAGTGATTCAGTGTGCAATTCAGGATATTCTAAGGGAGCCAGCTCATCAGACACATTTGACTTCATTGTTCAATGCATGTAATCACATATAAATTGAGTTTTATACCTTTTCTATACAGCTGCATACTTTTTGGGTGGATATTGAAAATTACTGCAATCTGACCCGACCGTGGTTTGCTTCAAGAATCCCCTTTCCGTTGAACTTCTACTTACCAGGGCAGATGGCAAGATCTGCAACGAATCAGATAGTCCTAACCAAAGGAGAACCACCTTTGTATAACCTCAAGGAGGTGGAAGGACAGGTAAGAGGACAATCTAATCACTGCTCATTAATGGTAATTTCATATCATTTTTCTTTAGGCAAACAATACAAAATAGTTACATTTTAACAAATTAAAATTACATGAATCAATGCATTTATATTTCATTTCTTATTTGAGTCCATAGATGTAACACCTTCCTTTGTAATTTTTCATCATGGCCTAATCAATTCAAACAATCCAAAGCATACAGAACCAGCAGCTGTCAAAACCCTTATTCTCTCTAAGTGGGATATAGCTTGCATTCTAATTAAGACATTGAGGTGCGCATATCTGACTTCTTCATTATAGGTGTTGTAGAGTCATAGAGATGTACAGCATGGAAACATACCCTTTGGTCCAACCCGTCCATGCCGACCAGATATTCCAAATCAATCTAATCCCACCCGGGTTCAATTCCCACCTCAGGCGACTGTGTGGAGTTTGCACATTCTCCCCGTGTCTGAGTGGGTTTCCTCCAAGGTGCTCCAGTTTCCTCCCACAGTCCAAAAATGTGCAGGTTAGGTGAATTGGCCATGCTAAATTGCCTGTAGTGTTAGGTGAAGGTGTAAATGTAGGGGAATGGATCTGGGTGGGTTGCGCTTCAGTGAGTCGGTGTGGACTTGTTGGGCTGAAGGGCCTGTTTCCACACTGTCTATCTAAATCTAATCTAAAACACCTGCCAGCATCCGGCCCATATCCCTCCAAACCCTTCCTATTCATATACCCATCCAAATGCCTTCTAAATGTTGCAATTGTATCAGCTTCCACCACTTGCTCTGGCAGCTCATTCCATGCACGTACCACCCTCTGTGTGAAAAAGTTGCCCCTTAGGTCCCTTTTATAAGAAAATAACTTTTTTAATTTAAGTGTTGAATTTCAATGTAGATAAATGGAAGCACTTGGTTGAGAGACTAGTAAACTCAAATTTCAGTTCAAGAGAGAGTCTGTGTCATCTTAATAAGTATGGAAGTGAGAAAACTTAAGGTGATCCCTCTCTGAGCTTTTTGTAGGGGCAGGAAATAGTGGTACAGTGAAAATGTCACTGTGTTAGTAATCTGGAACTCCAGGCCAATGTTCTGGAGATATTGGTTCAAATCCCACCATGACAGATGGTAAAAGTTTGAATTCAATTTAGAATTAAAGTCCAGTGTAATGGTAACCATGTGACCACTTTTGATTGTCATTAAAAACCACCTAGGTGATGAATTTTAGTGAAGTAAATCAGACATCCTTACCTGGTCTGGTATACACATGACTCCAGACCCACAACAATATGGTTGACTCAGGGTAATAAAGCTGAGCAATAAATAACTACATCCCATGAACAAATTTAAAATAAAACTTCAATAGGAGTTTGAATTATCTCTGTAGTTCACAGATCAAAGAAATTAAAGGCACTCTATCAATATAGGAGTTTCTTTCTGGTATCAGCAAGTCTAAAAAGAGAGTCATTAACTCTAATTATTAACGTTGCTTAACGATAAAACATAATTAACATCCCAATTGGTTAAACTATTTAAAAATATAATGTTTGGAACTGAACATGCTGGATGTTCTGGAGCTCCATTTTTGAAGTATATAAAATGAGTCTGACCAGTATATTCACAAGTTTTACTGATTTTTCATTCTGGGATTTCTGCTTGAAGACAGAACTTAGGTGTTCACCATTGCCATGGAGAAGGGGATAGGAAGGCCATTTTTACAATCAAGTTATAGGTTTTTTAGAAACCTAAGAATATCATGGTCAGAGAGGTTTCAGCTTTGGTATTGCATAGTTTGCAGCTTACTGAAAACTGAGTGAGTATGTAAGCAATAGGCGTTAGCCAGGTCTACAACTTAAGCAGAGAAAATACTGACTTTATAGTTCACCACCTGGAATGCAAACGGGAGTTCATGTTCGGTATGAAGTCCAAGTTTGTGAAAGTACACATGGCTGGACAATATGGTGTGCTTGTGGGTAAGTACGAACTAAAAGGCAAATTGGGCATTGACTCTAAGCCCTGACAAAGTATAGCTGGCGGTGCTTGATTTGTTTAATTTCTTTAAATACATGTTATGAAGTTTGTTTTTGTTTAAACATGTAGATAAGGATATTGAGGAACTTCTTTTCTCCCTGAGGATTGTGTGTATCTGACACTGACTGACTGACTGAAAAGGTGGTGGAGACCTGGACTCTCAAGATACTTCAGAATTATTTAGATAATTCTTGAAATAGTACACAAGGCTACGGATCAAGCTCTGGAGATTACAATAGATGGGCAATTGATGACATGATGGGCTATAGAGTCACTTTCCATGCTGTTAAAACTCTAATTCAATGTGGGAACATGTGGCGTAATTTATTTCTGCTAACAGGAGGGTATTCCCAATTCTCTTTAAATATTAACGGTCTCTGTAGTGATTGGAATAATGGTCTGGAGTTGTCTAGTTTGGTTATCTCTTTTAATCTTTCCTTTCCTTACTTGGTATCTGTTTATTATAAGCCTGTCTATGAATCACCCTGCGCTCAGAGAAGATGATGCTCTAGTGATAATGTCACTGGCCTAGTCATCCAGAGACCTAGGCTAATGCTCTGAGAACATCAGTTCAAATCCCACAAGAGCAGCAGGTGAAATATTAAATTCAAATAATTATTAAAAATATAATTATACAGTTATTTTTGCGGTTACCAGTATGGAGACTATGATCATTGTTATGAAAACCCATCTGGTTCACTAGTTTCCCTCAGGGATATATAAGTCTGAAGCCTGTAGGTGGTGGGTATATTGACCCCAAGCTCAGTGTGTGCAAACATCTTCTGTTAACCGTGTCTTTCATAACAGAGCTAGTGCTTACAATCTTATGGGTTTAAGCTCCTGATGATGATCAGCAAACCTGAGCAGGGCAGCTAATGGGCCTGAACTCAAAAGGAGTTGAATTCTGAATGCTATATTTTGTGTCTTTTTCCCATACGCGCCTATGGTCTAAAGCTATCAGATGTGTGCATTACCCTTAGTTGAGATGAAAGGTCAGTGACTTGAGCTATTGAGTATAGTAACTCCTTTTTGTGTTTTGTGTGTGAACTGTGGCAGATGTGTGTGAGGTAGTACTACTATGGTGGTTGTCATGCTATACTGGTGGCTGCCATGAAGTCACAGATGTTGAGTGCACAGAAGACATCAGGTGGTGATGCCTGACACGTGACCTCCTGTGTGATAGTCCCATGCAGTGGTGACCTTACAATGCTAACACACATTAGAATGTGCAGCATCATGTAGACTGTGGCACAGCACAGGTCATAGTCATAGGATCATACAGCAATGAAACAGACCCTTCAGTCCAACTTGTCTATGTCAACTATGTTTCCCAAACTAAACCAGTCCCATTTGCCTGCATTTGGCCCATATCTCTCGAAACATTTGCTCTCCATGTACCTGTCCAAATGTCTTTTAAATGTTGTAACTTCCTTTGGCAGCTCATTCTATATACACACATTACCCTCAGGTCCCCTTTAAATCTTTCCCTGCTCACCTTAAACCAATGCCCTCTAGTTTTGAACTCCCCAAAGGAAAAGGTCTTTGCTGTTCATCTTATCTGTGCCCCTCATGATTTCATAAACCTCTATAAGGTCACCCCTCAACCTCCAAAGATCCAGGGGAAAAAAAAAAGAGTCCCCAGCCTTTCCAGCCTCTCCTTGTAGCTTAAACCCTCCGTTTTCACTAATATATGTGTAAATCTTTTCTACACCCTTTTCAATTTAATACCATCCTTTCTATAGCAGGGTGACCAGAATTGTATGCAGTGTTCCAAATATGGCCTCACCAGTGTCTTGTAAAGCTGCAAAATAACGTCCCAACTCTGTACGCAATGCCCTGACCAAGGATAGCATGCTAATCACCTTCACCACCCTATTTATCTGCTATGCCATCTTTAGACTGTGGGAGGAAACCTAAGCACCCAGAAGAAACCCACATATACATGGGGAGTATGTGCAAACTCCACACACACAGTTGCCTGAGGCTGGAATCGAAGCTGGGTCCCTGGTGCTGTGAGGCAGCAGTGCTTACCATTGAGCCACCGTGCTGCCCCCATGGTTTCCAGGTGGCTTTAAGCACTATGCTCCATTCCCCCGAGCCTTTTTGTGGCCATGGGAATGATGCTGGATGACGCAACGATGATTTCAGACTGACATACACACAGATGCTCGCAACAAACCGTTCGGTCAAAGTGCAGATGTTTCTGTGGAAGCTGAGAGTCATCTAAAATCCGTCTGTGTCTCTAAAGTGCCCTCAACAAGGTTTCTGCAAAGTTGGCCCTTCTCAGCCTGGGGTCAGCAAGGGTCAGGCAGGGTGGAGGTAGGGGACCTAGTCACATTGAATCCACTGGGACATAGCCTTTCTCAGGATTGTAATGTCCTCCCTAACCAACACTGCTGAACATCTTTCTTTCCATTCCCTTCCAATGTTCCTGAACACCCCACCTTCAGGAATATTGAATGTCTCTGAATCAAATCTCTGTTAGAGCCATAACCACATACTTTTACCTGGAAATCTGCAGCAATGACTCATGAATGTTATTTACCTCACTCAGTACATTCACATAGCTGCTATAGAATGATTGTATCTCTCTGTTTTCCTGCCTTCTCCTGTTCATCTACTATTCTATATCTCTGTGCAGTCTTTCCCTGTATTTTGTAAAGCCTATTATTCCTCTCTGATATTAGCTTCTACTTTACACTTGGGTTGAAGAAACAAAACAAATAGACAAAGTGTATTTCAAAGAGTGAGAGGTGGGGAAGTCTCAGGGTACAAAGGGACCTGGGTGTCCTTGTTTATGCGTCACTAAAAGCTAGCATGTAGGTACAGCAAGCAAGTTAACAAAACAATGACTGGTCGGTATTTTTTTGCAAGGGGCTTTGGTTACAGGAGTAAAGACATCTTGTTGCAGTTATATAAAGCCTTGGCGAGCCCTCAGCTGGAGGACTGTGTCCAGCTCTGGTCTCCCTAGCCAAGGACTTGTCAGAGTACAGTATGTCTCTAAGCAGGCAATGCATTTCATACCCTCACTACCCCTTATAGGAAAACAGACTTTACCACATTACCCTTGCTTCTTTTAAACACCACTTTAAATCTCTGTCCTTCTCATTCTTGCTCCTTTTACTGGTGGGAACAGCTTCTCCCTATCTATTCCATCCAGCCCACACTTAGCTGAAGCATTTCAAGTTAATCATACGTTATTTAAATATTTATTTCTCTTCAGATATGAGCCATTTTTAAACAGCTGTAGTCCTACAAATGTGCAAGGGGCAAAATCTAATTAGCAAACAAAGAACTTTTATTTCATCCTCTATTCTGTTACCTCTGAAGGGGGGTCACATAATATTCCAGAATGCAGGATTGTCTGAACTAAAATTGCCTAAGCGCCATTTCCCGGTAAAATTTTGTCTTGACCAGAGAAGCTGCCTTCACCTGAGAGATTCTGAGCACCAGACTGAATCATTAGGCTCTAAAATGTGCCGCCAAAAGCAAAATGATTATTTTAAATATTGAAACTGAACTGCACAATGATTCAATTGCAGCAGAAAGGAGTAGGGAGAGGGAAAACAAGAATGATCTGGAAATGGAGAGACAAAGAGGTTGGGGAGGGAGAGAGAAAAAGCAGGGAAAGGGGAGAGAGAGAGAGAGAGCGAGCGAGTGAGAGAGAGCGTCATTATTAGTTCTGGCACATTGCATGCAGTGTAAAACTCCAGATGTTTCTCTTTGTTTCCTGCCACCTTTCACTTTAACAGTGGACCATTTAGTGAATATATCACCTCTCCTCAGATTCCATTAACATTAAGTATATCAGAGGAATGTAACTAAACAAGTCTGGAAATCCATGGTCAACTATTCTTTCATTCAACCTCTTGTGCAATAGAGCCGACTTCTTTTGAGTTGCCCATGGGTGCTGACCTTCACAGCTATCTCTGGCTTGGTAACCTTTATCAGTTGGCATGACCTCTTTGTGCCCTCCATTTTCTCTTGGACAGCTTGTAGAAGAGTCTCCAAGGAACCTTTGCTAAAACCTGGCTCTGCCTTTTTTTTTGTCTGGTCTCTGACATCTCCAGGGGTGGGTGGGATCATGGGCAGAGACTGAGTGATGCTGCTTAGTTGCAGAGACTGAAGTGCATTGTGGATGCCTTTTTAAATACAGTGTCTGTACGTTGGAACTTAGATCCCAACAGGCTTAGGAATTTCCCCATATAAAATGTGATATCTTACATGCATGTGCATATCTAATGAGTTGAGGAGAACATAATCTAACCCACCTCATTTTTGAAGTCCCTCTTACTGTTTGGATCCAGAGTGAGTGATACTTATCCACAGGGAGAACATTCTGTCTAACGTGTCCTGTCTCAAAGAGCTGCTAAATCATCCAGGACCAATATTAAGAAGCTCCACTTTGTACTGAGTAATTGACATATGAAATGGTTATCTAGGGGAAGTTGTAAAGCCAAAACCTCTTCAATATTTCAAGTGTCTATGATGCAGATACTCCAGGTGCCTTTGGAAGAATGAGTCATGGGTCAAGGAGAAGATTTTTAGAAATGTAGGTAACAATGGGTCAATAATGGTATGGATACTTTGTTATATTAATCAAATGATGCTTTTTTAGTGAATTTCAAAATGGATTGCCTTCATTAACTTCTCTGATATTAATTTTCTCAACATCAAGTAATTTAACATAGCCCACTTCAATTCAGTATTGAGCTGGCCTCAGCTGTGTTATTTGGTTTCTATCAAAAGCTCCCAACTATGAACCAGTTCCATTTGTGTCTGCAAATACTCTGATTAAATCAAATGGAAAGAAGCCAAAAGTTCAACCAAGAGTTTAAATCCCATGTATTTTATCCTTCGCCAAAATTGCTGACTTCCACTTTTGTAATATTGCTTCCTTCTTCCCCAGTCTTACTAAAACTTCTGTCTGTGTTTCAGCTGCCTTCAGCCTTACCTTTTCAATCCTCTGATCACTAAACTCTTGAGCTCCACCGTACAACTTTTCCAAAATTTAGCTCCTATATTATATATCTGCACTGTCTCTGCTTTCTCGCACATCAAGTTCAAAGTCTTCCAGCTTAATTGAAAATTATACCTGTTCTTGCATTCCTCCCCTTCCCTGTCACAATGCAGGCCGGCTTTGAACTGCATTTAGTGTCTGGCTTATGTAGACTCAGGATAGGAAAGAACACTGTTGAGAGTCTATCCCAGTATTTCACTGCAGCTGAAAAACTGTATGACTATGATGTGCCTTGCAGATCTACATAAGGGTATTGAGGGTATGTGTAGCTACTTGGAGACTTACGACCTATTCCTAAATGAGAAATTTGCAACCTCATTGCACTGTGCTTAACCACAGGATCAATTGAACAGCACAATTGTTATCAATGATTCTGCAATATGGGGAGGAGAATAAATTGGCACAATTATTCTTTTTGATTACTATAATTGACTCTGGAGGAACAGTGTACTTGTACTGAGAGATTTGGGCTTGACTACCTTGCATGTGATTTGTCTGCTAACTCTTCCTATATACAGTTTAGCTTAAAAATGTGGCAATGTGTGAATTATTTTGGGCATCAAGAAAGTGCTATGTTAAAGATCTCATTAAGATCCAGTACTACTCCTATTTCTTGGTGCGATATGTTAAATAATTAACTTTCTAACTGTCTCAACTCTGTTTCTGTGGCATGTTTTGAACAGATCTACAGAGATGCCAAAGAGTGTCTGAACCTTCTATCCTACAGATTGGGAACATCAAATTTCTTCTTTGGGAAAATGTGAGTATTGATGAGGAAGAAGTGTCAGGGAAATTATAGCAATAAACAGAACCCTACCAGTTTGTGCTCTAATTATCCTCCTCCCTGATTGGTTGTCTAGGGTTTTTCTGTCTCTGAACTGTCATAAGTGCTCCTTTGGCCCTCCTCTCCATCTTGGCAATTAAGCCTTTGATTTTCCATTAGATGGAAAGAGGATGGATGTGGAGGCGTGAACAGTACACTGTTGTGTTCATAATATTACAACTGCCGAACAACTATGGATTGTTTACATCTACTTTTTAATGTGAGTTAATCTTGTACATTTGTAAACTAAAGTAAACCACTATTGGAACTCGATGTGCAATTCTGATCTCCCTGCCCTAAGAAGGATGTTGTGAAACTTGAAGGGATTCAGAAAAGATTAAAAGGATGTTGCCAGGGTTGGAGGATTTGAGCTATAGGGAGAGGCTGAACAGGCTGGAGCATTTTTTCCCTGGAGCATTGGAGGCTGAGGAGTGACCTTAGAGGCTAATAAAATCATGAGAGGCATGGATTGGGTAAATATACGAGGTCTTTACCCTGGAGTGAAGGAGTCCACCAGTAGAGAGCATAGATTTAAGGTGAGAGGGGAAAGATTTATAAGGGGTAACGCTTTCATGCAGAGGGTGGTACGTGTAGGGAGCGAACTGCCAGGGAAGTGGTGGAGGCTGTTACAATTACAACATTTAAAAGGCATCTGGGTGGTTATGTGAGTAGGTAGGGTTAAAAGAAATCTGGGCCAAATGCTAGCAAATAGTTCTAGGTTAATTTAGGATATCTGTTTAGCAGTTGAACCGAAGGGGCTGTTTCTGTGCTGTCTGTGTGTGTGTGTGTGTGTGTGTGTGTGTGTGTGTATATAAACTCTAAACATAGAAAATGATGGAAATATTTAGCAGGTCAGGAAGTGAGGAGAGAGTCACAGTTAATGTTTCAGTTAGTTTTTCTTGAGAATGCAGATTTTACTGTTGTGAGCTAATTATTTTTGTCCACATTTTAGATTTACATAGGAAGAAAATTAGGAGACTGCAGTGCTAAACCATTAGACGCTGGTGCTTTTTCATACACTTTTGAACTAGTTAGAGATAGCATGGAGGATGTCTTCTCAGTCAATTTCCAAATTAAGGCTAGCAAATTAATCGACATCTGGAGGTTTTATATAGTTACTAATTCAGCTGTTTGAGCAGGGATGTCTTGCTGCAATTATGTAAAGCCTTGGTGAGACCACACCTGGAAATGCTGTGTACAGTTTCAGTCTCCTTATCTGAGGAAAGATGTTTTGGTTATGGAGGGAGTGCAGCTAAGGTTTACCAGACTGATTCCTGGGATGGCAGGACTGATATATGAAGAGGGACTGGATGAGTCAGGACTATATTCACTGGAGTTTAGAAGAATGATGGGAGATCACATAGAAACCTATAAAATTCTAACAGGACTTGATGGTAAACGCAGGAAGGATTCTCCTGATATTTGGGAAGTAGAGAACTAGGGATCACATCCTTAAGGATGGGGGGAAGGTATTTTTAAGAATAAGATGAGGAGAAACTTCTCCCAGAATGTGGTGAGCTCCTAGAATATAGTGAGCTTGTGGAACTCTCTGCCACAGAAAGGCCCAAACATTGAATTTTGTCAAGATGGATTTCAATATAATTATTAAGGCTTAGGAGATCAAGGTATGGGGAGAACTTGAATTAAAGTGCATGTATCAAATGAACTGCTAGAGCAAATGGTGGAGGCTGGTACAATTTCAACATTTTAAAGGCATTTGGATGGGTACATGAATAGGAAGGGTTTGGAGGAAAATGGTCCAAATGCTGACAAATGGGACTAGAATATCTGGTCGGCATGGACAAGTTGGAAGGAAAGGTCTGTTTCCATGCTGTGCATCTCTATGACTCTAATTAGGTTTATTGTCACATGTACTCACAAGTACAAAGTTCACAAAGTTGCCACTTATGGCACCATCTTCGGTACAAAGGTACCTAGGTACAGGATCTTAGGAATAAATTAGAAAAATAAAGAAATATAAAGTTCAGCATTGTAGTCCTTTGTGCCATCTTAAGTACAAGGTGCCTAGATACAGTGAACAGGATACTGAGTTGGAGGATCAGCCAGGAACATATTGAATGTGGGAGTAGGTTCAAAAGACAGAGTGTCCTACTCCTCCTCCCACTTTCTGTTTCTATGCAACCAAATTGCCAACAGATCTTCCAAACAAGGTACTGTGTAAGCAATCCCACTCATTGTGTTCCATGTATTAATATTTTACATTTTTGATGATTTTATGTATCTGACTGAATTTTGTTTTGGCAAAAGTTCTGATTTTGTGGATGGACTGGAAATTCATGTCACCTGCATGCAATATTTGTTTTGCAACTGTATACATACTTATTTCAAAAGTCCTGCGGCATGAACCATCCTTTCAAAGGTTTTTATATTGAATTTTGCAATGGATTGGTATATTTTTTTACTTGCTTTTCTATGCAAACTAACTTTTAAATAGATCTAACCCAGAATTACTGTTTAAGAAGGGTGGTGAGACCAAGCCAGGGAGTTATAGATCAATGAACCTGACCTCAGTGGTGGGCAATTTGTTGGTGGGAATCCTGAAGGACAGGATGTGTATGTATTTGGAAAGGCAAGGACTGATTCGGGATAGTCAACATGGCTTTGTGCGTGGGAAATCATGTCTCACAAACTTGAATGAGTTTTTTGAAGTAACAAAGAGAATTGATGTGGGCAGAGCAATGGACGTAATCTATATGGACTCCAGTAAGGCGTTCGACAAGGCTCCCCATGGGAGACTGGTTAGCAAGGTTAGATCTCACGGAAGTGACCAGTGGAGTGCCACAAGGATCAGTGCTGTGTCCACTACTTTTCATCATTTATATAAATGATTTGGATGCGAACATAAGAGGTGTAGTTAGTAAGTTTGCAGATGACACCAAAATTGGAGGTGGAGTGAACAGCAAAGAAGGTTACCTCAGATTACAATGGGATCTTGATCAGATGGGCCAATGGACTGAGAAGTGGCAGATAGAGTTTAATTTAGATAAATGCGAGGTGGTGCATTTTGGGAAAGCAAACCTTAGCAGGACTCATACACGTAGTGGTAAAGTCCTAGGGAATGTTGCTGAACAAAGAGACCTTGGAGTGCAGGTTCATAGCTCCTTGGAGGTAGAGTCACAGGTAGATAGGATAGTAAAGAAGCCGTTTGGTATGCTTTCTTTTATTGGTGAGCATATTGAGTACAGGAATTGGGAGGTCATGTTGCGGCTGTACAGGACATTGGTTAGGCTACTGTTGGAACATTGCGTGCAATTCTGGTCTCCTTCCTATCGTAAAGATGTTGTGAAACTTGAAAGGGTTCAGAAAAGATTTATAAGGATGTTGCCAGGGTTGGAGGATTTGAGCTATAAGGAGAGGCTGAACAGGCTAGGGCTGTTTTCCCTGGAGTGTCCAAGGCTGAGGGGTGACCTAAAAGAGGCTTATAAAATCATGAGGGGCATGGATAGGATAAATAGACAAAGTCTTTTCCCTGGATTGGGGAAGTCCAGAACTGGATGGCATAGGTTTAGGGTGAGAGGGGAAAGATATAAAAGAGACCTAAGGGGCAACTTTTTCATGTAGAGGGTGGTACGTGTATAGAATGAGCTGCCAGAGGAAGTGGTGGAGGCTGGTACAATTACAACATTTAAAAGACATCTGGATGGGTATATGAATAGGAAGGGTTTGGAGGGATATGGGCCAAGTGCTGGCAGGTGGGACTAGATTGGGTTGGGATATCTGGTCGGCATGGACGGGTTGGACTGAATGGTCTATTTCTGTGCCGTACATCTCTATGACTAATAATAGCTCAGTGTTGTATCTTGGGTGATTAGCTAATATGGTGGTTGTTCCATTTGATCTCTGCTGTATTAGATACAGGATAATTATCATTGCTGTTTTTAGATCTTGTGCACAAAGGATCTGCTGGTTTATCTTAAATTTTAAACAGCTCATGCTGATCTACGATGTAACTATTAAAGCAATCACTAAACTCAAGTGATTCTGCAAACATATTCAGGGCACAAGAATGATTAAGGAGAGAATAGGGTCCTTTAAGATCAATGTAGCTGTCTGTGTATGGAACCACAGGAGATGGGGAGAATCCTAAATGAGTATCTCGCATCAGTATTTACAGTGGAGAAAGATATGGAAGCTAGGGAACTCGGAGAAAAATAGTGATGTTTTGAAAAGATCTGTATTACAGAACAGGTGGTGCTGGAGGTTTTAAAGCATATAATGGTAGATAAATCCCCAGGATCTGATCAAGTGCATCCCAGGACATGGTGGTAAACTAGAGAAGAATGTGTAGCAGGGCCCATAGCAGATATATTGTATCATCAATAACCACGAATAAGGTGCCAGAAGACTGGAGGGTGTCTGATGTTGTGCCATTATTTAAGAAGGCTGCAAGGAAAAACCAGAGAACTACAGACCGCTGAGTCTGACATCAGTGGTGGGTAAGTTGTTGGAGGGGATGCTAAGAGACAGGATCTACATGCATATGGAAAGGCAGGGACTAATTAGGGATAGTCAGTCTGGCTTTTTGCGGGGGAAATAGCGTCTCATAAGTTTGATTGAGATTTTTGGAGAGGTGAGCAAGAAAGTGGATGAAGGCAACGTGGTAGACATTGTCTACATGGATTTTACAAAGCCTTCAACAAGGTTCCGCACGGTAGACTGGTTAGAAAGGTTAAGTTACATGGGATTCAGGGAGAGCTAGCCAATTGGCTTGTTGGTGGGAGACAGAAGGAAAAACTGCAGATGCTGGAGAATCAGGAAAGGGTGGCTCTGAAAAAGCACAGCAGGTCAGACAGCATCAGAGGAACAAGAGAGTTGATGTTTCGGGCATAAGCCCTTCATCAGTAATGTGGAGTGGGAAGAGGGCTGAGAGATAAATGTGGGATTGGGACTGGGGAGGGGGGGGGCTGATAAGTGGGATGGCAAAAGGTGGACGCAGGTGGGAGGTAATTGTGATAGGTCGCTGGGAAGGGTGGAGCAGTTAGGTTTCAAGGAAGATGGACAGGCACAATAGGTCAAGAGAGCGGTGCTGAGTTGGAGGGTTGGATCTGGGATGAGGTGGGAGGAGCAGAGATGAGGAAACTAGTGAAGTTGATGTTGATTCGATGTGGTAGAATGCACCCAAGGTGGAAGGTGAAGCGTTCTTCCTCAAGTCGTCGGGTGGCTTAGATTTGGCAATGGAGGAGGCCCAGGACTTGCATGTCCTTGGGGCAATGGGAGGGGAGTTGAAGTGGTCAGCCACAGGGTGATGGGGTTGTTTAGTGCCTGTGTCCCAGAAACGCATCCTGTTTCACCGATGTAGAGGAGACCACATCGAGAGCAATGGACACTGCAGATGAGGTGGGTGGATGTGCAGGAAAATCTCTGCCGGATGTGGTCGGCCACATCTCTGCCAGCACAATTGAAATGTGGAGTTTATTCAAGGAACAGCTACTGCGTATTCTTGATCAGTATGTACCTGTCAGACAGGGAGGAAGTGGTCGAGCGAGGGAGCCGTGGTTTACTAAAGAAGTTGAATCTCTTGTCTAGAGGAAGAAGAAAGCTTATGTTAGGATGAGACGTGAAGGCTCAGTTAGGGTGTGAGAGAGTTACAAGTTAGCCAGGAAAGATCTAAAGAGAGAGCTAAGAAGAGCAAGGAGGGGGAATGAGAAGTCATTGGCAGATAGGCTCAAGGAAAACTCTAAAACTTTCTAAAGGTATATCAGGAATAAAAGAATGACAAGAGAAAGATTAGGGCCAATCAAGGATAGTAGTGGGAAGTTGTGTGTGTAATCCGAGGAGATAGGGGACATGCTAAGTGAATATTTTTTGTCATTACTCACACTGGAAAAAGACAGCATTGTTGAGGAAAATAGTGAGATATAGGCTATTAGACTAGACGGGATTGAGGTTCACAAGAAGGAGGTGTTAGCAATTCTGGCAAATGTGAAAATAGATAAGTCCCCTGGACCAGATGGTATTTATCCTAGGAATCTCTAGGAAGCCAGGGAGGAGATTGCTGACTCTATGGCTTTGATCTTTATGGATGTAGGTTTGCTCACTGTGCTGGAAGGTTTGTTTTCAAACGTTTTGTCACCATACTAGGTAACATCTTTAGTGAGCCTCTGGATGAAACACTCATGGTATAGCCTGCTTTCTGTTTATATGTTTGGGTTTCCTTGGGTTGGTGATGGCATTTCTTGTGGTGATGACATTTCCTCTGTTGATTTCATTTCCTGTTCTTTTTCTTGGGGGTGGTAAATGAGATCCAAGTCAATGTGTTTGTTGATAGAGTTCCGGTTGGAATACCATGCTTCTAGGAATTCTCATGCATGTCTCTATTTGGCTTGTCCTAGGATGGATGTGTTGTCTCAATCAAAGTGGTGTCCTTCCTTATCCTTTTGTAAAGATACCAGTGATAGAGGGTCATGTCTTTTTGTGGCTAGTTGGTGTTCATGTATCGTGGTGGCTGTTTTTCTGCCTGTTTGTCCAATGTAGTGTTTGTTACAGTTCTTGCAAGGTATTTTGTAAATGACACTAATTTGGCTTGTCTGTATAGGGTCTTTCAAGTTCATTAGTTGCTGTTTTAGTGTATTGGCGGGTTTGTGGGCTACCATGATGTACATTGTTGGGATGGGGAGGTTGGGGGGGGGATGGGGTTGTGGGGGGGGGGGTGCTGTTGGGAGGTGTTGTATGTTGGTAAGATAAACCAGGCCAGCACACTCCTAGTTAATGGTAAGGTGTTGGGCAGTTGTGTTGAACAGAGAGGCCTAAGGGTCAGGTATATAATTCCTTGAAAGTGGCATCATGGGTGACAAAGTTGTGAAGTAGGCAATTTGCACACGTGCCTTCATTGGACAGAGCATTGAGTACAGGAATAGGGATATCATGTTACGGCTGCACAAGACATTGGTGAGGCCAAGTATTGTGTACAATTCTGGTCGCTCTGCTATTGCAATGATGTTATTAAACTGAAAATGGTGTAAAAAGTATTTATTAGTTTGTTATTGTGGAAGGTTTGAATTGTAAGGAGAGACTGGAAAGGCTGTGGCTTTTTTCCCTGGAGCATAGGAAGCTGAGGGGTGATCTTATAGAGGTTTATGAAATTATGAGGGACAGAGATAAAGTGGTCTTTTACCCAGGGTAGGGGAATCCAAAAATAGAGGGTATAGAAGGTGAGAGGGGAAAGATTTAAAAGGAACCTGAAGGGCAAGTTTTTTCACTCAGACGGTGGTCTATTAAACAAACTGTCAGAGGAAGTGATAGAAACATATACAGTTACAGCGTTTAAAAGACATTTGGACAGGTACATGGTTAGGAAAGGTTTAGAGGGATATGGGCTAATCCAATGGGAATAGTTCAGTTTTGGAAACTGATTGGCATGGGCAAGTTGGGCTGAAGGGCCTGTTTCCGTGCTGTAGGATTATGAGTCAAGAGTTATGAAATCAGCCTGTATATTGAATGACAGCAGTCTCAGTGGGCTGAATGATCAGAAGAGAACTACTGAAGGATGAAGTGCCATCTACATCAATTAGTGGGGCAGCGATATTAGCCTAAACATCATAAATCAAACAGGGCTGTTTTTTTTTTAAAAAAACACATTGGGGACAGAGATTGAGATGTAGGTTTACCTGCCAGTGGAGGGAGGGCTGAGGTCGCTGCTGGAAATGGTGGACAGAAGGCTGCAGAAGGGGAGCATCACTGAAAATACGAGGATGAATAAACGGAATGAGTTTGCAAGGCAAGGGAATGAGAAGCAGTGGCACTGGAATGCACACAAATTGCAAGCAGGCTGGTAATTGCCACAAAATAATTACTACATTAACACTGTTGAGAATTTTAGAAAGGGAATTACATAGGTTACAAACTTTTGAAGTATTAATGTGGGCTGTGGAGTACAGCTGATAGTAAAGTGCTTGCTGAAATTTAAGGAGTCTGATGCATGGTGTGATTTTATTAATTCACATCATTCTTGCTGCTCGCAATAGCAATTGTATACGCTTTAAATTTCAGATGTACCTACCTTTTACAAATCAATAGTACAGGATAGAAATATTGTGAGAAAAGCCTGAGCAATAACAACTTTGATAGAATTGGAAAAAGCCGAAAGAACTGAGGAAGGATCATCTGGACCTGAAATGTTAATTCTGATTTCTCTTCACAGAAGCTACCAGACCAACTGAGCTTTTCCAGCAACTGCTGTTTTTATTAGAATTGATGCTGGCTTATAACTTGTGCCTTCATGGTTTTGTATGTAGACCGACCAGTTTTGATGCCTTTGCGTTTGGATTTCTTGCACCTCTGTATAAAGCAGAGCTGCCTAATGCCCACCTCCAGAAGCATCTGCATCAGCTCCATAATCTTTGCCAATTCTGTGACAACATTCTGAGTCAGTACTTCACACAAAGCTCTACAGGTGAGTCACTGGATGTGGTGGGTGGAATTACATCCTCGCCAACTTATTCAAGATCTATGCCGCATTTCAGCAAAAATATAATGGCTGCTTGTTAAGTACAATATGTAAAATAGTCCAGAGATAACACTTTGAGAATGGGAATACCAGAGGTTTGTAAAGGGGGAGAGGGATTTGATGGTTAGTTGCTTTCATATATAGGTATCAAAGTTACACACTCGTAGATTTCACTAAATGTAGATATACTGTCGGCAAGTTTTCTTTTCAATAGCATCATTTCCTTGCTTTTGATAAAGATCTCAATCATGGAGGAGCAGAGGTGATGGAGTTCATTGTGGGAAAGGATGAGACCATTAACATAAGAAAGCATTGATTCTAAATGGTGACAAGCTAGAAACCGTGGAGAAGCAGATCAGGGCATGTTGTAGAACCTGAACACAGAAATCACAGTAAATGGAATATTATCCATTATCTCGAGCACTGGAACAGAAAAGGAAGTCCAGAACTCTAGCTCAACCATATTTGGAGTATTTCATTAACTTTTGGGTATTTCACCTTTAAAAGGGGTATATTGGGCTTCAAGGAGTTGCAATGCAGATTATTGAAAATATATCTGACTGAAACGGTTTAATTATTGTTGACAGAATCCCATAGATTAGACTGATATTTGTTTGAGTTAATAATGATCTAGCTAAAGCTACAATGATTAAAGGCCTTGGAAGAATGAGAGAAACTATTCACTCAAGGTGGGGAATGGCTGTGAGAGGAGACTGCAAAACATGGAATTATTAATTAAAATTAGTCCATTTGGTTGATATCAGAAATGAGCTCTTTACACGAGGAAGTAGAAAATGAAATGCTTCATTTTCCCCACCCCGAACCCCTGCACAAAGCTTTGGAGTTGGTGTTAGTTGTATGTGTCAAAACTGAGAATGTTAGGTCAAGACTACTCACTACCAGCCACAGTTTAATGTTGAGGTACACATTGACCGTGATCTCATTACATAACAGAAGAGGTCCAAAGTGCTGAGTTCTGTTCAAACAAAGTTATGTTTTGTTGAAAGTTCAAAGTCCTTTTTTTCCATATAAAAGAAATTGGGTTTCCTGTACCTTTGTAAACAAACTATGTTTGTTAAATGAATTGAGGGCAAAATAGAATCCTTTATTAGGGCCAAGGAGTGTGAAGAAATTAAAGTGTCATTCCATCAATGTACTAGAGACAGTCTCTAATGGAGAGATATGCCAGTAGTACTTTGTGGACTATAACAAATTACTTACTTGTGTTTACAACAAAATGAATCTAATTTAGTTGTAGGTTAGTCTGGATGGCTTATAATACCACGACTTCATTAGCTGTAGTTATAGCGGGGCAATTACAGTTGCCCTGTTTGTACAAGGAAAGACTCCTTCAAAGCAAAATGCACAAAAGAAATCACGATGTACGTTTTTCATGTTCAAAAGGAGGAGGCAATGCCTGGTATTGCTACTCCTCATCCATCTAAATTTACTTCACTTGCTGCGAATATTCCACTCACAGCTCCAAGCAGTTATCGAAGCCCCCAAACCAGCCATGATCTTATCCAACGTTCTTTCTTTGCTGTTTCTGTACATTTTCTCTGCATGGCTGAATACAATGTATTTTTTACATTAAGCCTTCAGATTGTGTACGGTTAGGCAACACTTTTTAATAGTCTTCAGAAGTTAAAACAATTGATGATCCAATTGGACAGGTTTTAAGCCTTTGATTATGGCCTGTGCCTTTCCAGGCCACCTGTAACTCCCATGTTGTCTGTCCATAGTGCTCCATTTCTTTTTTATTATTCACTTGTGCGGAATGGGCATCACTGCCTGCCCAACACTGCCTTGTTACCCTGGTGAAGGCAATGGTGAGCTGCTTCTTTGAACTGCTGCAATGCTGTAGGTTGACCCACAATGCCATTGGGGAAGGAATTTCAGGATTTTGACCCAACAACAGTGAAGAAACAGCAATATATTTCCAAGTCAGGATGGTGAGTGGCTTGGAGAGGAGCTTACAGGTACTGATATTCCCATGTTTCCACTACCCTTGTCTTATAGATGGAAAGTGTTTGGGGTCTTGGAAGGTACTGACAGGATCTTCAGTGAATTTCTGCAGTGCACCTCGTAGATAGTAGCAGCAGTGTGTACTGAGTGTTGGTGGTGGAAGGAGTGGGTACTTGTGGATGTGGTGCCAATCCAGCCTTTTTCTTTGCTCATGCAACTTTATGGATTAAACACACACTATTACCTTCAATCCATTCTGTTGCAAGGCTGTGCTCAAACTACATTTAAAGAAAATAAATATCAGAAAATTGTAAACTGATGCAGTGCAAACAAACACTGTTGGGCTCATTGCGTCACTGCTGGCTCTTTGAAAGAGCTGTCCGATTAGTCTCCTTCCTCATTTCTCTGTATGCTGCAGACTTTTCCCCTTCATCAATTTAATCAACTTCCTTCTGAAAGTTAAGACCATAAGACCATAAAACATAGGAGTGGAAGTAAGGCCGTTCGGTCCATCGAGTCCACTCCGCCATTCAATCATGGCTGATGGGCATTTCAACTCCACTTACCCGCATTCTCCCCGTAGCCCTTAATTCCTTGTGACATCAAGAATTTATCAATTTCTGCCTTGAAGACATTTAGCATCTCCACTGCACTCTGCGGCAATGAATTCCACAAGCCCACCACTCTCTAGCTGAAGAAATGTCTCTGCATTTCTGTTCAGAATTTACCCCCTCTAATTCTAAGGCTGTGGCCACTGGTCCTAGTCTCCTCGCCTAACGGAAACAATTTCCTAGCGTCCACCCTCTCCAAGCCATGTTATTGTTAAATTTTCTCTAACTCATTTACAGATCACTGCATAAACTTTTCTCCCCCTCATGTCTCTTCTGTTCTTTTGCAAGTTACATTGTAAATCTGCGTCTTCCAATTACAAAGAGATTGTTATTCCTTTTGTATTCAGTACCCCTTTATAAAATTCAGAATTTCTTATGCCTTTTCAACATGTCTTGCCACCTTGAATGGTGCATTTGTTACCCATCTTGATGGCCATTGAACTGAGTGGATCGGCATGCCATTTCAAAGGGTAGTTAAGAGTCAACCTCAGTGCACAGAGTCTGATGTGACAAGTAATTAAAGATTTCCTTCCGTAGAAGACATTAATGAACCATATGGGTTTGCACACGATAATTTGTGATTGCTATTACTGAGATTAGTTTGAGTATTGTTAAATGCATTTATTTTTTAAATTTCACTAGAAGCTGTGATAGAATTTGAATCCATGTCCCCAGAACTTTAGCCTGGGTTGTAGATTGCTCATCCATTTGCCACTATGATACTGCCTCCCCTGTTATCTGCCCTTATACTTACTAGAACATTGAATCAATTGTGCACTGCTCTGAGTTAAATTTCATCTGCCATTGTTCCTAAATTCACCAGTGTCTTTCTGAATTCTGTTACAATGTTCCTCACTATTAAAAAAATTGAGTTTTGTGTCATCTGCAAGTATTGAAATTTTGACATGCCACGTCGAGGTCATTAATATACATTAAAAATAGCAGTGGTCCCAACATCAACTACAATACTTTCCAATCTGAAAAACCAACTGTCCTTTTGTACCTCACTCAGTGCTGTCCCTTTAATACTACAGGTTTCACAAGTTTGATTGTTAACTGGTACTTTATTAACTGCCTTTTGAAGTCTGATCTGCACAACAGAACCACACCTCTGTTATCAACCTTCAGCATCAAAGAACTTAAATCAAGTTAATCAAACAGATTTATCTTTAATATATTACAGCTGGTTTTCATTTGTTAACCTTTATTTTCCCCTAGTGTCAATTGACTTTACCACAGATTATTGTGTCTATGTTTACCACCAGTGACGTTTAGATTGATTAACTTGCAGTCACTAGGTCTATCCTTTTATCCTTTTTTTTAAGAACTGTGCTTTAACAGTTGCAGTCGTCCAGTGCTCTGACATCCTTCCTACATCTGAAGAGGACTGAAAGGTTATAGCTAGAATTTCCACAATTTCTGCCCTTGCTTCTCTCAGCAAATTTGTTAGGTTCAAATTGTTAAGAATTTTTTTAAAAATTCTGTTGTCCCTTTCAGTACAGAAGTTTTGCAAACAGCACAAGTTTGTGTTTGAATTTTTTTTTTACTTAGTCTTGAGAACTTACCAGAGAAGATCGCCATGTGTCTAAATTCTTGTCTTCTTTCTCCTCCCCTTAATGTATGTTTTAGTTCCCCTTATTTAAGGGACGTTTTAATTTCATTGGAGGCAGTTCAGAGAATGTTCATGAGGTGGAATCTTAACATGGAGGGATTGTCTTTTGAGCAAAGGCTGAACAGGTTGGGATTCTACTCACTGGAGTTTAGAAGAATGAGAATTGATTGTATTGAAACGTTTCAGAGGGGACTCGACAAGATGTTTCCCCTCATGGAGAGTCTAGGACCAGAGGGCACTGTCTCAGAATTAAGGGGGACCAATTTAAGAAATGGGGAGGAATTTCTTCTCTGAGGGTTGAGAGTCTTTGGAACCCTTTGCCACAGAGAGCTGTGGGGGGAAAAGTCCTTGTGTGTATTTAATGCTGAGAGAGAGAGATTCATGATCAGTAGGGGAGTCGAGGATTGCAGGGAAAGGGCAGGAAAGTGGACATGAGGAATGTCAGATCAGCCATGACCCTATTGAGTACTGGCACAGGCTCAAGGAGGCAAACAGCTTTTTCTATTTCTCATGGTCTTGTGCTTGTGCAGGGACAGAAATGAAGGTCTGAACTACAAAGCCATGTTTAATTTTGTCTTTTAGGATCCTTTCTGTTGACTTCCGAGGTATATTGATGGTCTTGCAGAATTTGAAATGCATAGAGAAGAGCTTTGTGATAGATTTTGAATGAATTACTTCACTTTTTTATTCACAGGGATTTCGGTTATATGGATAAAATTTGAGAATTTGGGCTGTTTTCCTTCAATAGGAGATTAGATAGGGGTACTCTGGATCAAGAGGGGCTAGACAAAGTGAATTTTGGGAAACAGTTCCCATTGAGAGTAGGTAGACCCATCAGGGGACAGCAATTTGAGGTGAATGCTTCTTAAAAAATATGACACTGACAGGAGGAAAAACTATTTTGCGCAGCTGTTGGTTAAGATCAGTAGTACATTACGTGAGAATGTGTGGAGTCAGCTTCAAACATGGCTTCCAAAAGGGGAAATTGTGTAAGAACCTGAAGAGAGAGAATTCACGGGCTATGGGCTAAAGGTGGGAGTGAAACAGGTTTTGAGTTGTGCTGCTTTTGCAAGAGAGGCACCATGGACATAACAAACCCCATGGTCTCATTGTGTGCAATTCTATTATTTTAACTCCTGCAACCTGCAGTCAACTAATGGACTTTGCCAGCATTGTTGTTTTATTGATGCTCTAAGTTCTGGGATTGTAGCAGTTCATTGTATTCATGCTCCTTTATCTTGCTATTTCTGAAACACTTTTCTTCCTACTATTTTGTTCTTTTTTCCCTGCTGTCCTCTTAGAAGATATGATGGATGCAAACCTACAGAAGTTGACACAGCTTGTAAACAAGGAATCCAACCTGATTGAGAAGGTTGATTCTTTTAATTGCTTTTTCTATTAAACATATCTGTTCTGTAAAGTGTCATGAATAATGATGCACTCCTAGTTAGCTAGTTAGCACAATTAGCAGTATGCATTAGATTAAGATTTTCCAACGAAACTATTGCATAATGCATTACAATTGAATCTTAATGCACGAGTTAGTACTATGTTGAGTCATACAAAAGAAAGCGGCAGCAAGTTAATTGATTTGTGATGTTGAATTAGAAGTAGGTGCACCACAATTAGTTTGTGTTCATGTACCAGAGAGGCAATGTTCATCAAAGATTCCAGTTTCTAATAACTGGCCAGTGGATAACTGCTGAAGGCAGAACCCAGCATGGCTGTGATTCCCCAGCAGTTGAATATCCTGCTAACACTCATTGGCTAAACTCGCACATCTTTTAGAAAGCTGATGCCTGCAAAACAGACAGCAGGAATTGCCAGATTCATGGGAAGAGGGAAGAAAAATGGAAATGGGAATTCCAACACGTATTTCAATTATGTGTGAAGCTGATCCTTTCTCACGCTCTGCCTCTTGTCCGGAAAAGTCGCTACTTCTGCTGATTATAATAACTCGCCATATTTTATGCATTCTGGAGCAGGAGTTAAGCATAGTGAGAGAGAAAAATTGGTGCATTTTAAAGAGTACATTTCAGAACCTAGCTTTCAATTAAAGCAGTGATCAATTTATAAAGTAAGACTTATTGGTACAAATTACCTTGAGGTAAATGAACTTGGGTTGTCACAGTATCATATTAATTCTCACATAAATCAGCTTTAAGATCTAATTGGCATCCTAATGTAATGGATGTATTGATCTGAAGGTCTACCTGTTGCCATCTTCTTAGAGTCACGTATGACATATTGAAACATTGACATACTGTGAAAGAACAGTTCGTAGCTGTAAGATTTGTTGGAAAGAAAATGGCAATAGTGTTATTCAGTGAAACGTAAATTGTCTAAAAGTTAATTTTGTATTTATTAATTGACTCCAATAATAAACATTAAAACACACCTATCAAATCTTCTGTTTATTTTCTCCCAATAGATGGATGACAATCTTCGCAACAGCCCCCAACACAAACCTCAAAGTGCACCCCCTTCAAAACTGATGCCAATGAGCAATGAAGCCTGCTCATCACAACACTGATTGTCTTGACTGTTTTTGCATATATATTTGCAGCAAGTCTTCAGTTAACAGAACTTTAACATGACCATGGATCTGAAGAATGGGGAACGGGAGATAATTTTTTAAAAGTGCCACTTTCAAGTGAGGTATCTGATGTGCTGACCTGAACATGTATCTAAAATGGAGATCTGAAGGATTCACTTAAAACTGCAGAATTCACCAGCTATTGTTTCTAATTCAGCCACTAGCACTTAGGAAATAGTACCCTCTCAGAAATAATTTGTTAGACACACATTTATCGTTATCTGAGCAAATATTAGTGTTTTAAATGTGTTAAACCAGATAATTGACTGCCATTAGAGATTCTAGGTTCACATCGCTGTACTTATTATAGATGGGGGTAAGATATGCCAGTTTTTGAAAGGTTGACCAGGTGGCTGACTGTTCTGGAGGCAAACATCATCTGGAAGTCACAGCGTTTCCTAGAATACAGTACTGTTTTAGCTCTGCAGTCTGTACCATACAGATGTTGTCCAACTCTGGTCTGTCTTATAATGAGTGAACAACGACTCTTTTAATAACACTCACCAGTATTTCATTTGACCTGAAAAATATTGCACCTCAAGTAATGTTTCCAAAGGGCTGTAGCTATATGGCCTCAATCAATGCATTATTGGCTCCATAGTTTTAGTGGAGACAGCTTTAGGAAAGAGTACTAAAGTATTGTAAATAATGTCATGATATTATTTTCCTAAAATTCCATAGATTAATTAAGGAAAATTTCAGAACATATTTAAAACATTTTTGACTTTAGAAGCAACAAATAATTTTGGAGAAAAACGTGCTTCTGGACTTTGTTGGGTTTCATACATGTATGTAGTGGTTACTAACAAACTTATGTCCATGAGAAAACAATCCATTTGAATTGGTTAAGGTTTGTACCCTATCAAATTTAGTTCAGATGCTGCTGTGATTTGAAGTCATAAAACTTCCTGCAGTTATGACTGAATCAGTTAACTTGAGTTAGTGTGTCGAATTTAATCTCAAAATGTGTGATGGGAAGAATCGTCAGGGTGGAACCTGATCAAATATTTTTAGTGGACTGTTTATAGCCAAGTTTGTTTGCCAAGTTATTCAAGAGAAATTGTAACTTGGTTGACATATGTATATTTAAATTATAAATCAGTACATTAATAAGTAAAATGTCAGCTTGAATGATATGCTTAAATTGCAATTCTAGTGTGATAAAGCTAACTTTGAAAAAGGACATTATTGTGCCTTTAAGTACATTCTTGGTAAACTCAGATTATGCCTTGATAAAATACTTTAAGACCATTTTACTTTTAAAAGAAAAGGTTCTTATGCTGAAAGAGAAAAAACTCAAATCATTACATTAGCAAGTGTCTTTGCCTGCATAAATACTTTTGAAGGTTTTGGACATTTTCTGTACGTTGTTCCTTACTGTTTGACATTCTCCACAAGAATACTTTACTTGCAAAATGAAAATCTAGAGCGTGGATGCCTTCATGCCACATGTACTGTGATTCGTTGCTAATAGCAGTTTAAGTACAAGAGAGATGGTTTTTCAGCATCCATATCCTTGAAAATTTCGATTCTGAATTTTTTGGGGGAATTGAGGGTATTTGCACAAAGTTATGTAGTAAATATGATAAAGTGAAAGAACTGCGGAAGCTGTAAATCAGTAACAAAACAGAAGTAGCTGGAAAAGCTCAGCAGATCTGGCAGCATCTGTGAAGAGAAATCAGAGTTAACATTTTGGGACTGGTGACCCTTCCTGAGAACTGACAGAACAGTTCTGAGGAAGGGCCACCAGACCCGAAACATTAACTTGGATTTCACGTCACAGATGCTGCCAGACCTGCTGAGTTTTTTCAGCCAATTCTGTTTTTGTTAGTAAATATGATTTTGTATTAAATGTAGATACTGAGCCTGTCTTAGTTAACCATCTGTCTTTCATAGTGAAAACAGAAAGTGCGAGCAATACTCAGCAACTCTGGCAGCATCTGTGGAGAGAGATGCAGTTAACATTTTTGACTCAAACGCAGACTTCATAGAAACATAATTGTTTTGTAGTACATAACTTAAACATCGCAAAAAGGAGACGAGATGTTGAAGACATTCATTTTGCACTCATCAGAACTAGAACGCAACAAACAGACTTGAAAAGGGGGACACCATTTTATACACCATGAGGAGACGGTTCTGATTGGTATCCTATGGTGCTGTTCACTACAAGATCAGTCTTAATGGCATCCTTGTGAATAAGGCCCTGACTATCAGTTGACATCTTGATGCTGAGATAGTGATTATCAAAAATATAATGGAGACACAGATCAAATCATCACTCGCTGTTAATAACCAAAACAGATGAAAGGGCCAATGCCTACTATCTTTGGCCCTGAGCAGTGATCAACGTATCTCATGTTATGCTGGAAGGTGATGGTGTCTCCAAAATTTGAACGACAGGTTACACTAGCTGTCTCACACTGCTGCTATACAGTAAACCCACAAGTGTTTTTCTCCATTAACAAGGTGTTTTGCACCCCCACCACCCCCCCACCCCCCCCAACACATATGAGTACTGTGATATGAGTTACAATGCCAGTGTGATGCTGAATAAGTAGGTTGTATATCCCAGTGATGGGAAGATCATGTCCAACCTATCCCATTGATCCAAAAACAGCATGACGTTCATGCTAAACTAAGCTGTGGTTACAGAAAAATGTATTCACCATTAGAAAAATATATCCAGCATTAGATATGATTCTGCACATGGAAATCATTTATTAAAATGTCTAAACTGTGGTAAGTGTTACACTAATCATCAGCCATCTCACAATATGATGAATGTACATATGTGTGTTAAAAGCTATATATATAAATGCACAGGAAATGCTCTTGTGAGTCGTGGTAGTGTTCCTACCTCTAGGCTAGCAGGTCCCAATTTAAGTACCACATGCTTGAGGAATGTATAATAGCATCGCTGAATATGTCAGTTAGAAAATGCCTCTAAATGCATAGGACTCTGTTTCAGTTGGTGAGAGGGACTTGTACATACATTGCACCTTTCTTAAAACAAAAATAATTTCTGGCAACTTGCATCCTATGGCAACATCCTGACCAATCAGTATCTGAGAATTAAGATTGACATTTAACTGTTCTTGCTCTACCTCCATATCAAAAATGGCCCAACCAGTCAATACCTTGTTGTCATGCTCTATAAAATGGTGTCCTTTTTTCCCCCCAACTTTGTTTCTTGCTTCCTAGTTCTGATGACAGGAAGATGAAAAGCTTCCACAACTTGTCTCATCTTAGCAATGTTTAAACTCTCCAGAACTGAAGGGGGATAGAAATGTAATATGTTGCAGAAAACAATGACTGGGAGGAAGATCTGGAATAGAGGTAGGGAGTGATTAATGTGACACAGATGTCATGGAACAAAAGACATGGTAGTTGTTATAATGAAGAAACAAAGCATTTGTCCAGAGTGAGTACAAATCGCAGAAAAATGAACAGCTGTTTTGAAAAGCACAAACATTAAAACAAGATTCAGATTGGCACATAGTAAAATAAAAACAGAATCAAAATTGGGGAGACAGTTTATGACTTGTGTTGAACTTAGTGTTAAGTTCAATGTTGTGGATGGCACAGTGGCTAGCACTGCTGCCTCTCAGTGCCAGGGATCTGGGTTTGATTCCACCCTCGGGCAACTGTCTGTGTGGAGCTGGCACCTTCTCCCTGTATCAGCGTAGGTTTCTTCCGAGTGCTTCGGTTTCCCCCCACAGTCCAAAAATGTGCAGGTTTGGTGGATTGGCCTTGCTAAATTGCCCATAGTGTCGCAGGGGTGGGTTAACCATGGAAAAATGCAGGATTACAGGGTTAGGATGGGAGTGGGGTCTGGGTGGGATCCTCTTTGGAGGGTTGGTGTGGAATCGATGGGCCGAACGGCCTGTTTACACACTGTAGGGATTCTATGATTCTGAAGATATAAAATGAATAATTGGAAGCCTGGGTGCTGTTCCTTGAGTTTGAGTTGAGGAATATTTGTCCAGAGTGATCATGAGCGGCATCGAGCTCCACTGGAACAGTGCAGCAGACCTAGAAAAGAAATATGAGTGGATCTTGCTCTTGTATTTGCATTTCTGTCCAGGGCCTGCTCTACTACTCCAGTGAAGTCGAACATTACTCACTCTGATCAAATGTTCTGTTTCTTTACTACAATGATTATCACTCCCGTTACTTTTATTCCATGACAAATTTGCCATTTAATCTTTATTCTTTTGCAGTCTCCCAGATCTTCTTTGTGCTTCCTCCTCCTCCCCTTTGCATTGGCATAAGCCCATCTCGTTTAAAATGAAGTGCAAGTGAAGCAAGAGTGATCTGAGGAAAAAAAATCTTTTCACTCAGCAATTAGTTAGAGTATAGAATGCACTCCCTGAAAGTGTGGTGAGTGCAAGTTCAACAAGGCATTCAAGAGGACCTTGATGATGATTTGGATAGTAATAGTATGCAGCATATAGAACAAAGGCAGGAGCTTGCGACTTAGACTGGAACTGGTGCAGGCACAATGGGCTGAATAGCCTTCTCCTGCATTGTAACAATTCTGTGGGTTTCTACCTTGCTTCAATTCTGGACAATAATTACATTTGACTCAAAACATTCACTCTACGGATGCTTCCAAACCTGCCAAATATTTCCAGCACAGTTTTCAGATTTCCAGCATCTGAATTATTTTGCTTCCATCATTCTATCGAATTGAGAATGAAATAACTAAATGTTGAGCTTCTGATTGATTAGAGCTGTTCAAATCCATTGGAAATAGTTCTGCTCTGTGTGTGCTTGATGTAATTGAGCAGGTGGGAACACATTTTGCTTTTGTGTTACAGCAACAGAGTAGATTTCTCTTCTGTTTCTTATGTACTAATACAATTCACAATTATTGATTTAATGTTTAGATACATATATAGTTAAGATTTGGAGATGCCGGTGTTGGACTGGGGTGTACAAAGTTAAAAATCACACAACACCAGGTTATAGTCCAACAGGTTTAATTGGAAGCACACTAGCTTTCGGAGCGACGCTTCTTCATCAGGTGATAGTGGAGGGCTCAATCCCAACACATTCCGTGTAAGGATTGAGCCCTCCACTATCACCTGATGAAGGAGCGTCGCTCCAAAAGCTAGTGTGCTTCCAATTAAACCTGTTTGACTATATCCTGGTGTTGTGTGATTTTTAACTTTATATAGTTAAGATATTCCTATTGCATCCTGCACTTTATTATTTTGTGATAGCAGATTGGTTTCAGACAGCTAGAACTTAGACTGGCTGCTTCTAAATGTTTGTGCACATATTCATGTTTTAAAGAGAAAAATCTTCCTTAGTTTCTGATCATATACAATGTCGTTGCTATTGTTTAAACTTGAAAACCTTCATATTCTAAAGCAGTCATAAATACTGGAGTTGCTGATCAGAATCTGAATTAATGTTTGTTTCCTGTTAGTTTGGTATAGTCAAATTAGTTGTGTTTATTTTTGAGTTGCAAAGTTATCAGTTATTATCAGCTGTTGTTTGTCACAGTGGTCAATGCAGTCTGTGCATTAAAAAAGAGCATTCAACCCAAGAAGACAGACAGAAACCTTCCGATAGTGTGTGCCTATGAAAGTGGGCATGTTATTGAGAATCCAATCTGTTTTTGTAGCTGGAGAAGAGTTGCTCTGAGAAGCAGGATGGATAAGTACAGTTGTCCTAGACCCCCCACATTTTAAGGGCAACAAGTAACAGGCAATAAGTGCTGCCTTTGCCATTATCTCCTAAATCTAAAGATGAATGTAAAATTGTATGAATCAGATTGAACAAGCAGATGTTGTATGCTGTTTGTAACATAGTCAAAAATTTAAAAGCAAAAGCAGAACGTTATAAATTTTGTGTTTGGAGGGTATGATTATATTCAGTATAAAAAACTCGGAGGATTGCCTTTAGCATTAATCCAACTTTTGATGCATTGAGATTTGGAAAATGGTGAGGAAATAATGCATGCGTCCAACATGTGGGCCTTAAAATATGAAGTCTAATGCCGATGAAGGAGGAGCATTTCTAATGCTAGTTAACACTGGGTGCTTTTTAAAACTCAATTCCTTTCACCATATAAGCATGTGTTCAGCAGTCCTTTTGAATTTTTCTCCTTTTATTTTCATTCCCTCAATTTCATAGCATTTGACCTGAAGAGCCATGATTTGTTTTAGATTCCCTACAGCATGGAAACAGGCCCTTCACCCCAACAAGTCCACACCAACCCTCCGAAGAGCAACCCACTCTGACTAGTGCACCTAACACTACGGGCAATTTAGCATGGTCAATTCACCAAACCAGCACATCTTTGGACTGTGGGAGGAAACTGGAGCACAGAGGAAACCCACGCAGACACTGTGAGAATGTGCAAACTCCACACAGACAGTTGCCAGAGGAGGGAATTGAACCTGGGTCCCTGGCACTGTGAGACAACAGTGCTAGCCACTGAGCCACCATGCCATGACATGGAGCTATTTTTTGATACTTGCAAAAGGTGCTTACATCTCAAATGATTGATTTGGAGCTGCCAGTATTCCTGGGTCCTGCTCCTATACTGTAACCTTGGTGAATTAGTGGGACAGCTGTTTGTGACAAAGGCATGTCTCTTTCACAAATTTACTTGTCTGTCTCCATAATTCATATGTGGGCATTACTCATAAGATCTTAAGAAATGTCCATTTAGCTCATTGATCCTGTCTTGCCACTCAGTAAGATCATGGCTGATCTGATTGTGGTGTTAACTCCACTTCTTGCCTATTCCCATTACTCTTCACTACCTGATCAATCAAAAATATATCCATCTTGGAGTGATACACTGCTGACTCTGGAACAGAATTCCAAATGCTGCTGACCCTCTGAGTGGGAAAATTTCTCCTTCTTTGTAATTTAAAAGGAAGACCCCCCTTTATGTATAAAGTCATATAGTTCTAGATGCCCTTGGAAGCAAATATCCTCTCTATAACCCCTCTCAGAATCTTATGTTTCAATAATATCAAACCTCACTTTCTTTTAAACTCCAACTTTCAATCTGCTCGAACTTCCTCATAAGGCAGCCCATTCATGCAGAAAGCAGCTTGGTGAATCTTCTGCAAAATGCTTTTATTGCCAGTGTGTCCTTCCTTAAGCAAGGAGACCAGAGCTGTAAGCAATACATCGGGTGCAGGCTTGCCAATTCCTGTACAGCTGTAGCAAGAATTCCCTTTTGTACTGCTACCCCACTGGTAGTAAAGGCCCATCTTCCATTTTTCTGCATAATGTCTGCTGTGATAGCATGTTAAATGTTTGAGATTCATATGTCGAGATATTGCGATCCCTCCATTTCTAACATTGTGCGGTATCTCTCAATTAAATATTCTGCTTTGCTATGCTTCCTTCTAAAGTGGACAACCTTACATTTTTCCACATTAAACTACATCTGCCAAATGCTTGCCCACTCATGTTACCTGCCTGCTTTTGCGGACTTTAGTTGCTTCACATCTTGTTTTTCTACCTGCCTTCATATTGTTAGCAAACTTTGGATGTAAAATTTGGCCCCTTCATCCAAGTCATGAATATGGATTATAGGTCATTGAGAGACTACACCACTTCTTGGAGCTGCTCATATGCATTCAAGTAGGCACGTGCATTCAGTATTTGTTTGTGTCTCCAGCAAGTTATTGTTCATCCCTAATTGCCCTAAGTGGGTGGAAGTGAATCACCAGCTTAAACCATTGGTCATATATATATTTCTTACTGTTCCTTCGTAGTGATTTGAGGCAACATAGTGGATTGCTTTGAATTTGAATTCACATTCTCGAACTGCCATCTTGGGATTTGTTTTCTGGCTTAATTAGTCCAGGTCTTTGGATTACTATTCCAGTAACAACTACTACTGGACCCATGTATTCTCTCTGACAGTGAACCAGCCTCAAACAAGATAATGTGACAGGCAGTGCATTGTTACCTCAGTTGTGTTAATAGTATTACAAGCCATGGATATGTTTGAAATGTCGTAAGAGATCTTGTGTGAAAGATCTTGAGAGCCAAAGTAAACTCAAACTTTCAGATTAGGAGCCTGCAGTATTGGTGCAACAGCTAGAAGTTGATTTTTTTTCAATATCATTAATGTAATAGAGGGCAGATGGTAAAGTACTAACATTAATTCATTAGCTCTAGTAGAAAGGTAACAAATATTTCTGTCCTAACCGTCTTCTAGCTGTGACTTGCTGTCAACTCTGAGTAATGTGTCTTAGACTTAGGCACTTTGGGTACATTAACATTCCAAAGGAGCCTGCTTGAATGTGGAGGGTGGATCAGATAATTTCTCAGTTTTTATTACTGTGGAATATCAACAATTTGAAGCTGTCATTGATAATATCAATTAAGTAAAGGGATAGTGATGCCGAGGGAATGACAGCCCTCTGAATAGCAGAAAAATAAGAAATTGCAACAGATATGCTAAATGACAGAATGATGCTGTGCAGAAAGAGGCTGCGAAAGACCCGTATGTTAATGAATGACAAGTCTAGCTCCCAAGATGAATTTGCAGGATTGTGTTGTCCTGCATTTCTACTGAAACTGAGCTTGTATCTATTTCAAGATTGAATAAAGACCCAGTGAGATCAATCCGAGTTGGGTTTCTCTTGGCTTAACGAAAGATTAGAAATCTAAACCCAAGTAAGATGCCTGGCTTGGTTTGTATTTTAAAGAGTTGCTCCAAATTGCAGGCCTTTGCGGTATTTTCCTTGCTATTCCTCTGTTTATTTGAAGTATGCACTACGTTTGGTAAGTCAGAGCATGTGGTATTCTATAATAACAACATTTATTTCATGTCAGACAGTGGGACTGGGATTCCTGGTGAGCCATTGCTCTAGTGGCATTCGGGAGGCTGGGAATGTGACTGAGTGATGATCCCATTGCACTACTTGGAAGTCAGGAATTTTAGCATTTGAACCTTTAGCACTTTTTTGAATTAGTGTCTTCTGCATTTTCCTGCTTGGACAGGGGGTTTGCAATTTTTTTTCTTTTGTGTGATGCTGGTACCACTGGCAAGAATAGCAGTTGCCCATCCGCTCTGATTATTGTGTGATACAAGTCCAGACCCACACAATCAGTGATCATAGGGGAGGTGGTGGCGTAGTTCTAATGCCAATGAGTGAGCAATCTAAAACCCCAGCTTAAAGTTCTAGGGACATGGGTTTGAATCCCACTCCAGTAGATGGTGGAATTTGAATTGAATAAATATTGCAGAAAAAAACCTAACGTTATGATGACCATGTAACCAAGGCCAATTGCTGATTGTTTAATGTCCTTCAGGGAAGGAAATCTGCCATCTTTACTTGGTCTGGCCTACATGTGGTTCCAGACTGTCAGCAATGTGGTTGACTCATAACTGTTGTCTGGGCAATCAGTGATGGCCAATAAATGGGTCCCAGCCAGCAACCCTCAAATCCTGTGAATAAATGAAAGAAAATTTTATGACCATCATTACTGAGACTAGCTTTTTGATGAATGAGACACATTTTATTTATTAGTTAAAATTCAATCCCACCTGCTGTGGCTTTGAACTGTTCTTGCAAGGCATATTTGTGGTCCTTTGGATTACCCCATTGACATTACCATTATCTCACCATCTCCTCAATGACACCACTTGGCACAGGAGCTTTTATCAAGATGGGCACCCTCTCATATCCTTTTTTTATGCTAATATATTGTGCATAGAATTATACATTTAATAATTTGCAGTCGTGGATATTTTCATACAACCGTTCTTTTATTTCAGTTGCCATTTGTTTTCTCATTAACATTTGCAAACTACTTAACACTAATATGGTGGTCAACTTTCCCAGAATAGCTGGCAGTCTGCTGAAAATTAGCACCAATCTCGCAGTAGTCGAAGAAAACATTCTGGGCACAGTAAACAGGACAGCTTGTATTTTTCCAGTTTTTCAGAGTTTGCAAGTGCTGGACTTTGCGAAGGCAGAGTTTTTATCTCTTTTTCCGTTTGTTTTGTCTGCACCATTTTTAATGCAGGGAGTGGATACAGCATATATGGGAGGGGCCTGCTCCCTCAATGCTTGTGGTGTCAGCGAGCATAGCCCACTTAGAACACTCATTTACCATGCAGCCTGCTATCTGTAGTGTCACTTCTGACAGCTCCTGGAATATGGTCAGCCAGAGTTTTCACTAATCTTGTCATTTATCTATTTCACTACTCCGTTGTTGGTAATGGCAGAAATTTAAAGTAATTGGCAAAACAACTAGGTTGGAGGGGGGATTTTAACAATTAGCAAATTACTTTGCTCTGGAACACACTTCCTCTGTGAAAGTGGTAGGAATAGACTCACTGGCAACTTTCAAGTGGGATAGGACAATATTTAAAAAGGAAAGAGCAGAGGGCTAATTGGAGAGATCATTCAAAGAGCTGACAAAGAACACAAGACGCTCAATGGCCTCTTTCTGTGCTGCAACATTCTATGATAACTGTGTTAATAACAGTGCTCATTCAGGAAACTTTATTTCGTTTGCAACTTTGGAATGTAAACTGTTTTTGAAGGTTGCACTTCTTTTACTATAATGTATTTTTCTAAGCCTCCTCAGCAATTGCAGTACTGAATGTACAAAAAAGTCACAACCAAATAAAGATTTAAAGTCTTTTCTTCTTGTGTGTTACTTGTCACTTCTAATTCTTGTTATTATTGCTACTCTATTGACATTTATTCATTGATGCAAGCTTAAAAAGGGTCCCTAGAGAATCCAGACTGGGCCCAATAAAGGCCAATATAATAGTCAATGGTTTACATTCTTCTGGTGGTTCTTTGCCTAGTGCGAGTTAAAACAAACTTGCACCCACCATCTTCAGATAAAGAAGGTAGAATGCATCGGGGTCTTTTCCGCTGAGTTGGAGCTTGCTACAGTGAGGGATCAAAGGTCAGCAGCACTGCACAAGGTCCACCTTCAGAACTAATTGGGGTGGAAGAGATCATGGCACACTCTCCCTGAGCCGAGGGGCCTCCAGCAGACATATGAGGGCTTTAAGAGAGGGATAGTAGCCCTTTCTCTAAATACCACAATATGGACTTGCCAGCAACGATTCCTAGTGGGATGATTGGCAATTTTAGTCTAAGGCAGGAATATTGTCTCTAACCTGTGGGGATGTATACCTACTATTATTCATAGGCAAGAGCTGGCAAAGTACTACAGCTGGAGGGGGATTGAGGAATCTATCACCGTGTTGGTTGGGTTTCCAAAGTAGAGCAGACCACCCACCTTATTTCCATCATTCTCTTGCTGAATGTTTGGAAAACGTAACGCAGAAAAATACAAGATTTACTGCCATCGATCCAGTATGAGCAGAACTACAGGAGCATGTCTTATTTATACAGGTGACTTTAATGTAAAGTATCCAGATTAAATCAAATTTTCTAGAAATGTCTGAGTCTGGAAAAAGTATGAGCTCACAAAAAATTATTAATAGAGGACCAAATGCATGCATATGGCAAAGTGCTCTTAAAATGTATGTACTATTAAATGTATTTATAGTTTATAGACTTCCTTTCATTGAATTACTACAAAATGCTAGTCTGGCTAGCAGTAACATCAACTAGCATTAGCTTATTTTTAAGAAAAGGCAGTTTAATTAGTTATTTGTGTAAATGTTGCTTGTGGGATCATACTATGCCCAAATGGGTAGTTGCATTTGACTGAAAAAGTGACAGCACCTCAGACGAGTTCCATTATCTGTAAAACACTTTGTGGCACATTGAGAATGTGAAAAGCACAAATATATAAAAAGAAAAGTCCTCTTTCATAGCAACATGCAGTCGTTGATTCACGTTCTCTGTTCATATATTTTTAGCGAATACTATTGAGCCAGGGATGGCTTTCAAATGTCTCATGTGGAATGCACCCTTCCACGAAACAGGTCTGGAATCTTTGTTCATGTACACTACACGCCACCCATGATGTGTCTGGAACAACACATATGATTTTCCTACTGGGCATGTTTCTGTTCCCACACTGTACTTAATTGGCAGTTGTTAGGTCTGTGATATGGAGCAAAGTTATAGCATGGATGTTTGATTTTACTTTTTCAGACCCTTTTTAAAAGTCAATTTATAACTTATCGCACTGCAGGAGCAAAATATTAATTTACTTATAGGGCCTGCTGTCTCAGATAAAGAGTGAATGTTGCAGAGTGGATACAATTTAATTAAAATAAGGCTGTCTAATATGCTGCACTTTAGTGATATTTGTCAGGGATAATTATCTATCTGTTAATCCCTTCATAATGAACAGAGTATGGTTAATTGCACCGTAAAGAAACTTAAAATGCCTGTTATTTGATCTTGTGTTTCACCATCTGTCATTGGGTGTTAGAGGTGGAAGGTTACATTTCTCAAATTAGTCCTCTTGACTGCCTTCCAAAAAAAATGGTATGTTTAACAATTCACTTAACTAGATGAGGGGCTGCTGGAAAAAAGGGCAAAAAAAAACCCTTTTAAGTGTTTTACAGCAAAATATTTAGAATTGCAGAATCCAAACCACCCTGTACTAGGATTGACCTAATGGACTGTATAGGTGTGTCTGCCCAACAGTGTGTGCCTGCAAAGGTGGGATTTTCATTCCCGGAGTGGGAAGGTAGTGGTGGGTAAGGTGGGCTGTGTGCTGACTGGAAGTAGGCCTGCTGCCCAAAGACAAAAGGTCAAAGGGGTGTTGGGCTGGTGGGTGAAAAGGCCGGCTTCAATGCTCAGGGACTTGGCCTCTGTTGAAATAAAAGCAATAAAGGAGAAGGCAGTCCTTGAGCCCTTTCCCTTCACACCCATGGTTATCACATGCTCCACATGGCTCTTCATATCATCAACTGTGTTCATGCTCTGTTGCATGCTCCATGCCAACCTATGACATTTCCATACCTAATCACCCAATATACACTACAGAGTAAATTAATACTAAGCTATAATGGCATATGTGAAAAAGCTTTTCAAAATTATTCGTTCTAGTTTGCTTCAAAAGAAAACTACAGCCCTGTAAAAGACATTTAAAGTATCAATAGCTGGAAATGTCATCATTTGACATCTTTGTTCAACACAACATCAAATAATTAAGAAATAAATCTAACAGGAAAAGCTATCAATAAAACAGTGAGCTGGATTTCCCCCTTTTTATAAAAAAGATATTGTCCGTAGCTTTCATGGTGAGTTTCCCACTACGGCACATAGTGATTTTTCACATGTCATCTTTCACTGCTAATTATGGATTCGGACTCCATTTCATCCTCCTTGTGTTCAATCTTGTGGCAGAGGTGGAGTTGCTCACCACTGCTGGGACACACCAGGCTGTTCTATGTAAACGCTCACTGCATACCACCTGAAGCTCTGCAAGCCAAGGATTTTACCTTCTATTGTGGTGCTCAACTTCATTACTAAGGAAATATCTCAGAAGGGAAGCTGGCATCCTGCTTTAGTGAAGAGGGCCTGGGGATGCTGCTCGATGGGGTGGTGGAGGGGGGTTACTGTTTATTTTCCTGTGGATCAGCAGAGTGCCATTGTACTACGAACAATGTGCTAGCCAGAGCAGACTCAATTTTTGGGGCAATGCTTTTTCTCACACTAAGAGGAATCCACAGCAACACCACAAGAAGATCTAATGGGCTCTACAGGCTAAGTGTCACTGTCTTCTCTCTGCTATGTTACACTCATTCTGACTCTGTCCATCAATCAATGCAATGTAGGAGCAGAAATGGGACATCGAGTCTGTCCTGCCATTCAATCGTGATTGAGATGTTTTTCAACCCTTCTCCAAGTAATCCTTCATCTTCTTCGCATCCATTCTCTCCAGGCCTCTTAGTATTCTGTAAGTTTCAATCAATCCTTCTAAACTCCATGGAGTACAAGCCCAGAGTACTCAACTACTCCTTATATGACAATCCCCTCATCCCTGGAATCAGTTTTGTAAACCTCCTCTTGACCCCCTCCAACACCAGCACATCCTTCTTTTGACACAGGGTCCAAAACTTCTCACAATATTCCAAATGCAGTCTAACCAGAGCCGCCTATATCCTCAGAAGTTCATCTCTACTCTTGTGTTCTAGCCCTCTTGAAATGAATTGCATTTGCCTTTGTAACTGCTAACTGAACCTGCAGGTTAACCTTAAGAGTATCTTTAACTAGGACTCTCAAGTCCCTTTGTGCTTTAGATTTCCAAAGCCTTTGCCCATTTTAGAAAATAGTCCGTGCCTCTTTTCTTCCTACCAAAGTGCATAACCTCACACTTTCCCACATGTATTCCATCTGTCACTTCTTTGCCTACTCATTTAGCCTGTCTAACTTTTTCTGCAACCTCCTCATCACTAACTGTCCTTCCATCTACCTTTCTGTCATCTGCAAACTTAGCAAAAATGTTGTTCATTCAGATCATTAATGTATAACATTAACAGTTGCAGTCCCTGACCCCTGTGGAACTCCATTAATCACTGGCTGCCATCCTGAAATAGGCCCTTGTTTTATCCCCACTCTCTGCCTTCTGCCAGCTAGCCAATCCAGTATTCATACCAGTACCTTGCCCCTAACCCCATAAGGGAGTTATCTTATTGAGCAGCCTTGTCAAAGACCTTTTGAAAATCGAAACTGATCACATCCACTAGCTCTCCTTTGTCTAACTTGCGTATTACTGCCTCAAAGAATTCTAACAGTGCTGCTGTTCAGTAGAGCAGGCAGTCTTTGTATTGGCCAGAAGGAGCTGTCAGTGCATGGAACTTCCCAGGGATGGCCCTTCACTTTCCAATCAAGTGCATGAGGAGCAGTGAACTCAGTGGGACTTGCCGAAAAGATGTGACAGTGATCTCTTGCCAGCTTTTTAGCCACCAGGCAAGACTCCCACTGCTTGCATTAAATACCGGGCATTATTTCCAAAGATCAGTTTTGAATTTATCCTCTCTTTAAATGCAGACCATGTCATCCTGTTCTCTGTACAAGCTGAAACAACTTGTTGTGGTCCACATCATCTAGTCTTCTTAAAATCCCAAAAGCAGTAATTATATCACCTCTCATTCTCTTTCTCAAGAGGCACTGACGCATTTTTCCTTCCTCTGAGAAAACCTTTACATCTGCAACACACAGAAAGAATACAAACCACTTAGTAGATAAGTGCAGTGTACAGTCTGCTATATTTTCTGATTCTACAAAAGGTTACCCTTAAATGCACAGAATGCTGACCTAGTTAATATTTTAAAGCAGTAGAAGAAGTATTGTGCTGAAAGCAATAATATGTAAGACCTAAAACTGCAGATCAGGTTGGGGAATATTACTCAGCCACACGAGAATTTAGTACAATGGGACTTCTCAAACAGGAGAATTTCCCAGAAAAGTATCCATGAAAAATGGGAATGTCTGTGAGTGTTGCAAATTGAATCATTTAAAGATCATCTTTTAAGATTATTACAGGGAATAGTTTTCATATGAACTAATAGTCATAGAGTCTATAGGATGATGCAATCTGGTACTCATTTGACACAGTATAAGTAAACCTTCCAGAATTTCAGTTATTCAATCCCAATTCAGAGCTCCCAAACACATGGAAAAAACATTGAGACAGCCCTAGATATTAGCTCATGGAGGGAGACTATAGGAGTGAGACAGGTTGCATTCAACTTTCTACATTTGTTGTGAATAAATTGTCCATTAAGCACCTGTAAAATTTCAATGGAATTATCATCTGGCTTTCAGATCAAAATGGACTATTGTGACTTTGTTGAAATATTAAAATTAACTTTTAAAAGAACTGGATTTTGCACAGTGCAAACCTCATGCATCAAAGAGGTGAACTTCAATCCCAAGCTTTGTTGAATCAGCCTTTTCTGTGGCAAAAGGCACATTTTGGAATTCTTTTGTTACTGTAGTTTTTAAGTTCCTATTATTCCTTATAGCTGTCAGTTTTGCTGGGTGATTTTCCAATTATGCTTTTATTTTTATCTCACTATTTATAATATTCTTGTCATCTTTTGGCTTTGATGTTCCTCAAAGAGATGAGGCTGGATATACTTTTGCTAATTTCCAACATTTCCATAACTATCATGAAAATAAACATTGGTTTGTGTCCAGAATGTGCAGAAGCAAAGATTCTTCAGGGACCTTGGTCACAATCATCCTAGGACCATTTCCTAGGTATGTCAGAGGAAAACTGCTCCCTTCATCCCTATCCATAGTTATTATGCAACAAAGAAAAAGTAAAATTGGGCAGTATGTAAAACACCTGGCAGAATGGATTCCATCAGTTTCCTTCAGATGGATTAGGTTTAAATTCTCCCACTGCTTACCATCTGAGGTAATGTTCTATTGTTGCAGAGCTGGGCTGCAGTTTGAAATACAGCACTGTGACTTATTCAAGCTGACTTCACCCGACGAAAGGGCAGCCCTCTGAAAGCTTGTGATTTCAGATAAACCTGGTGTTGTGTGACTTCTGAACTTGTCAACTCCAATCCAAAACCAGTACCTCCACATCATTCTTTTCCAATATCAGATATACTGAAGTAGATATTACAACCACAGTTATTCTTTAATTTTGTTTCACAATAATCTGTTCATATCACTTCAATCCTTTCATGTTGGACTGGCCTTTGGAAGTCTAATGGAGTATTACTCACTGCAAAATTACCAACCTCTGATCTATGCTTATTGTTGTTACTTCTGTGAGTGTCACTGAAATGGCCAGAATTTATTTCCTTGCCCTGAGAAAATATGAAGAGGTTCCTTACAGTCATAAAGTCATAGAGATGTACAGCCCGAAAAGAGACCCTTTGGTCCAACTTGTCCATGCCGACCAGATTCTTCCTGAACTACTTCAGTTTACGTAGTGAAGGAGCTCACACAGGTAGGTAGGGGCACCAAATCCTGACCAGCAACAATGAAGGAATAGTATCTAAGTCCAAATATCACACAACACCAGTTTATAGTCTGACAGGTTTAATTGGAAGCACTAGCTTTTGGAGTGCTGCTCCTTCATCAGGTGGTTGTGGAGTACACAATTGTAAGGCACAGAATTTATAGCAAATTCACCCACAAGTGTATATGTGTGCATGTGGGCTTTTGTGTGTGCGCGCGCGTGTGTGTGTCTGGGATAGGGGTTTATGAGTGTCTGTGAGAGAGAGTGTATATGTGTATCTGAGTGTAAAGTGGTCTGAGTCTGTGAGAGGGTGTGTGTGTGTGTGTGTGTGTGTGTCTGGGGTGGGGGGTTGTGAGTGTCTGTGAGAGAGAGTGTATATATGTGTGTGAGTGTAAAGTGTCTAAGTCTGTGAGAGAGTGCATGTGTGAGTGTGGGAGTGTGTGTCTGAAGGAGTGTTTGTGAGTGTCTGTGTATAGGAGTGTGTGTATGTGCACACATGTGTGTGCGTAGGAGTGTCTGTGTGTGTATATAGTGCATTGGTGGTCATCTGTATCATCTGTAGTGTGACATGAAACCAAGGTCCCGGTTGAGGCCCACCCTATGGGCAACAAACGTAGCTATCAGCCTCTGCTCGGCCACTTTTCGCTGCTGCCTGTCCCGAAGTCCGCCTTGGAGGATGGTCACCCGAAGGTCCAAGGTCGAATGTCCTGAACCGCTGAAGTGTTCTCCAACTGGGAGGGAACACTCCTGTCTGTTGATTGTTGTGCAGTGCCCATTCATCCGTCGCTGTAGCCTTTGCTCAGTTTCACCATGCCTCAGGGCATCCTTGCCTGCAGTGCATGAGACAGACAACATTGGCTGAGTCACACGAGTACCTGCCACGTACATGGTGGGTGGTGTCCCCACATGTCATGGTGGTATCTATGTCCACACACTGACATGTCTTGCAGTGCTTACCATGACGGTTGTATGGAGTTGTCCTGAAAGCCGGGAAGTTTGCTACGAACAATGATCTGTTTGAGGTTTGGCAGTTGTTTAAAGGCGAGCAGTGGAGGTATGGGGAAAGTCTTGGTGAGGTGCTCATCCACATTGATAATGTGTTGCAGGTCATGAATAACATGGTGTAGTTTTTCGGCTCCTGGGAAGTACTGCACAATGAAGGATACCCTGTCGGTTGTAGCTCATGCCTGTCTCCTGAGGAGGTCATTATGATTCCTTGCTGGGCACATCAGAACTGGCGGTTGAGGAGTTGAGCATCGTAACCCGTTCTTATGAGGGCATCCCTGAGTACTTCCAGATGCTCATCACGTTCCTCCTCATCTGAACAGATGCTTGTCCATAGGGGATGGCTATTTTAATATGTTTTGGATGGAAGCTGGAGAAGTGTAGCATTGTGAGGTTGACTGTGGGTTTGCGGTAGAGTGTGGTGCTGAGGTGCCCATCCTTGATGGAGATGCATGTATCCAAGAATGAGACAGATAGTAGAGAGTAGTCCATTGTGAGTTTGATGGTGGGATGAAACTTGTTGATGTCATTGTGTAGTTTTATCAGTGACTCCTCGCCATGGGTCCAGAGGAAGAAAATGTCATCAATGTACCTGGTGTGTAATGTTGGTTGGAGATCCTGCATAGAGAAGATGTCTTGTTCGAACCTGTGCATGAAGATGTTGGCATATCGGGGTGCAAATTTGGTCCCCATGGTGGTTCCATGTGTTTGGATGAAGAACTGGTTGTCAATAGCTGGAACAGCCATGGAGACCAAATTTGCACTCCAATATGCCAAGACGCACACACACACACACATGCACACATACACATATACACTTGTGGGGTGAATTTGTACTTGCAGAGTTACATTGTACTTTGCTCAAAAACTGCATGAATTCATGTAAGACTCTGTTAATTCACTTTTTACATTAGAATCTGTCTAAACATTATGGCACAGACAGGGAACACAGGGGGCTAACGCCTTTAACATCTCAACATCTTATCTGCGCTGACACCAATTGTTACAGTTAACCTGAGAATGTAACTTTTTTTTAAAAAAAGTTTTGTGATTTACATATGAAAGAAGTGAAACTATCATGGTCATTCTAACAGATGAGTGACTTAAACAATCAGGGTATTTTTCAATGTATAATTTCAGTTACATCACACTGTAAACTGTTGCTATAAATTCTGTGTCTTACAATTGTGTACTCCACAAACACCTGATGAAGGAGCAGCACTCCGAAAGCTAGTGCTTCCAATTAAACCTGTTAGACTGTTTCCACACTGTAAGTAATCTAATCTAATAACCTGGTGTTGTGTGATTTTTAACTTTGTACACCCCAGTTCAACACCAGCATCTCCAAATCATAAGTCCAAATAGTGTGTCATATGGGTGGGAACTTGCACGTATTAGTGATCCTATATTCCCACTTCCCTTGTAGAAAGTTATGAATGTGTAAAGTACTGTGAGGAAGTTATGGAACCTGCTGGAGTGCATTATGTAAGTAATACACATTGTGACCCAGTTCCACTTGTGGTGAACATTTAGAAATATGAAGAGTCTTTGTAAGTAAGTACATAAAGTAAAAAGCAAGTTCAGGACTGATCTTTAAAAGCACTTTTCAACACAGAGTAATTAACATTGAATGTCCTACCGAGTAGGGTGTGGAAGGCACCAGCTCTGGAGTCAGTGAAGAGGCATCTGGAACCAAAATGTTCATTGATACCCTGAAATCCTCATGACCATTTGTGACCAGTGGTGTGCCAAAAGGATCAGTGCTGGGTCCACTGTTCTTTATCATTTATCTAGATGATTTGAATGTAAATATAGGAAGCATGATTCGTAAGTTTGTAGATGACACCAATATTGGTAGTGTAGTGGACAGTGAAGAAGGTTATCTCAGAGTACAACGGGACCTTGATCAGATGGGCCAATGGGCCAAGGAGTGGCAGATGGAGTTTAATTTAGATAAATGTGAGGCGTTGCATTTTGGTGAGGCAAACTTATACAATTTAATGTTAGGCCCTGGGGAATTTTGTTGAACAAAGAGATCTAGGAGTGCAGATGCATAGTTCCTTGAAAGTAGAGTTGTAGGCAGACAGAGTGATGAAGAAGACATTTGGCACACTTGCCTTCATTGGACAGAATATCGAGTATAGGAGTTGGGACATTATGTTGCAGCTGTATAGAACATTGGTTAGGCTACTTTTAGAATACTGTGGACAATTCTGTCTCCCTGCTATAGGAAGGATGTTGTTAAACTTGAGAGGGTGCAGAAAAGATTTACAAGGATATTGCCGGGACTGGAAGGGTTGAGTTATAGGGAGAGGCTGAATAGGCAGGGTCTTTTTATCTGGAATGTCTGTGGCCAAGGAGTGACATTATAGAGGTTTATAAAATTATGAGGAGCACTGATTGGATGAATAGCCAATATCTGGAGTGCGGAGTTTACACATTCTCCCCATGTCTGCGTGGTTTTCCTCTGGGAGCTCTGGTTTCCTCCCACAGTCCAAAAATGTGCAGGTTAGATAAATTGGCCATGCTAAATTGCTGTAGTGTTAGGTGTAGGGGAATGGTTCTGGGTGGGTTGCACTTTGGTGGGTCGGTGTGGATTTGTTGGGCCGAAGGGCATGTTTCCACACTGTCAGTAATCTAATCTAATCATTTTCCTAGGAAGGGCGAGTTTATGCACAAAACTAGAGGGCATAGGTTTAAGGTGAGAAGATAAAGATTTAAAAAGGACCTGAAGCGAAGCCAGCAAAGGTGGTGTAGCTGGGTACAATTAAAACATTTAAAAGGCATCTGGATGGGTACGAGTAGGAATGTCTTAGAAGGATATGGGCTGAATGCTGGCAAATGGGACCAGATCAGGTTGGGATGTCCGATCAGCATGGACTAAAGGGTCTATTTTCATGACTATATAACTCTATGACTCTCTTTCCATTCATTCTCTAAATGACCTTGTTATGACCTAGTTTCACTTCTTTCATATGTAAATCACAAAACTTTTTTTAAAAAAAAGTTACATTCTCGGGTTAACTGTAACAATTGGTGTCAGCACAGATAAGATGTTGAGATGTTGAAGGTGTTAGCCCTTTGTGTTCCCTGTCTGTGCCATAATGTTTAGACTGATTCTAATCTAAAAGGTCAGTTAACAGAGTCTTTGGTTGTGTGCAACATTGGAGAAGTAGTCATGATTTGGAGATGGAGAAAGTTAAAAATCACACAACACCAGGTTATAGTCCAACAGGTTTAATTGGAAGCACACTAAAATCACCTGCTGAAGGAGTGTTGCTCTGAAAGCTAGTGCTTCCAATTAAACCTGTTGGACTATAACCTGGTGTTGTGTGATTTTTAACTTTCTCCATCTTTTTAACATTGGAGAAGTAGTTTCCCTCCTGCAGTGCTGCGCTTCTTTCACACATGGTGGAACATCAATACAGGGCTAAGTTCACAGTGAGCTGGCTGTGTGGAACAATGTAAGGCTCCTCATCCGTCTTCATTGTTGCTGTCTAAGCCACTGCAGGGAGTTTCTCTAAAACCAAAAACTTGAGTAATTTATCACACCTTTATCTAAGTCGACCCAATACAGCTTTCCTTTGAAGGTCTTGAATAGAATTCTGACTGTTGTTCAGTGTTTTGAGTCTTTTTTTTTGCGTTGTCTCTTGTATCCGTCACTAATTCTTGTATTAGAAGAGCAGTTAAGTAGGCTGTTAATCTTTCATAGTTTCCAGTCTGGACAGCAGTCAGTTAAAGCAGCTGTCAGGAAGGAACCACATGAAGCTTTTGGTGTATAAAGTCAGGATTGTTAGGTTTCTCCATGGTGGGTATGGTGTCTGCAGACAGCTGTGTTTATGACAACCTGTTAAAAACACAAACCAGTCTGGGGGAATATCCTCAATTACACCTCCATTCCATTCAATGCTATTGATAGCATGGAGCATTAAAAAAAAGTAATTAGACTGGTCTTACAAAGGAATAGTTTATACAAAACCTTGCAAATATCTTGAAATCTTGGAATATCAGAGAATTAAAAACAGAAAATGCACAAATGAAATGCCTAACCAGTGAGTAAAACTCAGACATGGTCAGACTTACAACAATGTCTCCGTTACGTGTAACTAATTTAGAACATTCTAATTGCTGCATTACATCAAAGCAAGGCAATTAGAGTTGAAAGCTTGCGTAGCTGTGGCATGACCTCCCCAATCAGAAACACATGGAATAGTAGTCTTTTTATTAAAACAGCATCAGGTAAAACATGTGCTACTTGTATTACAGTTATCAGCACTGTAACAGCAGGATGATCGCTGATCAAAGAAACCGGAGCTCATTAGCTAGGTGGGGAACGAACGCAGAACAAAAGGCACAATTTTAACACTGATCATTAAAAGACTCCCAGTGTTTGACGTCGGATGGAGCCTGCAGAGAGATTTTGTTATTGTGTAGCAGAATGCAGGATCATCAGAATTAAACAGAACTGTAATAACTCCTATTCTCATGGCATTCTGAATGCACATGGACGCGACGGCTCAGCCACACCTATTCAAGGCTAATGCCACATGATCGAATAAATATGACTTACTTATTGTAAAAATGGGTCAAATTCTCTGTCCTTTCGGTAGTAGCATTAAAAAAGGTCTTAAGTTAAACATTGTTCTTTTTCATTTTTTGCAAGTGATATTTCTACTTATTTTTTCCTCTTTCACATGTTTTTTGGATACATTTGCTGCGGAAAGAGCAGCTGCACAGCCCACATGGCTGTGGCTCTGCCTGTTAACTTGAGCCAATAGATCATCTATGAAATTTCCCAAGGATAAAGTGTGAGCGAGAAAGGGAACAGATTGGTGTGAGGAAGTACACGCTGGTCAAATGTCGACGTATATCACACAGATCCTTTCCAAGAGTATTTGGTGTTCTAAATGATGTGCGAGGACACAATGACTGATAGGAACTTTCAGTGCAGAATGCCACACAGGTTTCATAGGCAACTGCATTATGTCAGTGTAGAATGATGGCATCTACTGGCCTCTGATTTGTTGCAAAGCTCTCTGCATTAAGCCCACTTTAATAAAGCTGTACAGAGAGAAAAAAAATGCAACAAGTTCAGAATAATCAATAAATGGAGATCCACAGCACTTTGTACAACACCAGGTTATAGTCCAACAATTCAATATATGAGAGGAGTCACCGAATTAAAGATGATCCATCTTACAAAAATCATTCAACTAAAACTTGCAGGCTTCAGTGTTTGGTGAACGTGATGTCTAGCAATGTCTGTACTCACTAAAGCAGCTGTACCATTATCTCATGAACTTCAGACTTGATGCCAAAGTGATAATCAGATTAACACCCTCTGAATCTACAGACAAAAGTTGTTTTATTGCCATGTCTGGATTCAACTTGTTAAAACAAATTTGACTGGCAGCTGTATGAATCATTTTAAGTGAAATTAGAGTAATATTGAGACCACTGACTCCACCATTTGTTTCTGCAGATTATCTGTAACATGGCTCAAGTGTGTGTTGCGTGAAATGCATATATTTTTCTTTATATATTCGTTCATGGGATGTGGACAAGACTGACTTGGCCAACATTTATTACCCATCCCTCATTCCCCTGAGGGCAGTTAAGTGGCTACCACAGATATGTATGTCTGTTAAAAAGATTTGAATGGGTTGCAAATTAACTGCAAACTAAAAGCTTTCCCCCCTTATTACAGGGTTCAATAAACAGAGAGTGGGGGCACAGTTTTAAGCTAAGGAGCAGGCATATTAGAGGGGATTAGGAGAAAAACTCTTTCGTCTGGAGGGTGGTGGGTGTTTGGAACTCACTGCGTAAAAGGTCGGGAACCCTCAGGACATTTAAGTAGTGATTAAATGAGCATTCGAAATTCCATTGTATGCCAGGCAACAGGTGAAACAAGTGCTGAAAAATGCAATTGGAGTAGATAGATGCTTGGCAACTGGCACAAGCCCAGTGGGCTGAAGGGCGGTTTTCCATGCTGTTAAAACTCAATGACTCCATTAACATTAGTTATATTATTGAGGGATAGCTTGGCTACTTGGAAAACATTGCGTGGTCAACATTAGAGACAAAAAAAAACTGCAGATGCTGGAATCCAAAGTAAGCAAACAGGAGGCTGGAAGAACACAGCAAGTCAGGCAGCATCAGGAGGTGGAGAAGTCAACATTTTGGGTATTAACCCTCCTGAAGGAGAGTTAATAAGTGAAATGTTGACTTCTCCACTTCCGGATGCTGGCTGGCTTGCTTGCTGTGTTCTTCTAGCCTCCTGTTTGTCTACATTAGAGGCAACCATGCCGGAGAAACTTATATACTGTATATGTTAATACTGTGATAATATTGGATTCTCTTACTTTCCTGCAGGTGTCAGGAGAAACAAGAACAAACCTCTGTAGCTAGACACTTAAGCAAGGTTGTTGTCAAACGTATGGAAAGATAGTCCAATTATTTAAATACATAGTTTGAGATGCAGAGGAGTAGAAGTCTGTAATAGAGTAAAGAAGCAAACACTACTCCCTGCTTGGGAAGAGGCAATTGATTGGTTGGTAAGTGGGCTGTGATTGGCAGAGGCGTTACCATGGCAAAAGCACCAGGCAACTGCAATTTACTGCCAAGCTTTTCTTGAAATCTACCTTCAAAATGCAGCAGTCAAACAGGCTCCTTTTCCTTCCTGTGAAAAGTGCCTCGTTTACCTCAGATTACCTTGCATGACCCAGAAAAGGTATCTCAACAAATGTGAACCTGTGAAGCTAGCCACTTCATGTAACTACTATGCAGCAGCAACAAGGGGTATTCTCCTCAAGCAGGATGCTGCCATCTAGACAAAAATATGTTCTGCCTACCACACAACTGAGGAAATTGTGTTCTATTGACTAGTACATTGCCAGGTATGTACCCTGTACATCCCAATGACCAGATGTCCCTATCAAGCAGTGCATCCCTTCGGCTGTTCACAACAGGCAATAGTCAACATGCCCGTACTTGCAAATCCCAGAACACTATGTCAAATATTAAATGTGATTCCTCAACTGAAAAACATTTCAGAAACAATTGTTTCTAAACTCAGAATTACACTAACAACTAATCTAAGACAATACTCAGGCTTGTCATTTATTTTACTCATGTGTTCGAGGCATATTCATGTGCAGAGCCCTGATTTTTGTAAACAGAAAGAATCATACGTTTACATTTGGAATTACATTGGGAAAACATTGCACGTTTTTCAATGAAACAAATGCTTGGAGAGGAGTGGGGGTTAACAAAGTAATTAATCTTAATTAATATAAGGGGCAAGAGGTTTAGAGGGGATGTGAAGAAACATATTTTCACCTGGGGACGGTGGGAATCTGGAACTCACTGCCTAAATGGATGGTAAAGGCAGAAACTCTCACAGCATTAATAAGTATTTAGATGTACACTTGTGATGCCAAGGCAGACAAGGCTATGGATTAGTGGTGCTGGAAGAGCACGGCAGTTCAGGCAGCATCCAACGAGCAGCGAAATCGACGTTTCGGGCAAAAGCCCTTCATCAGGAATAAAGCTTTTTTCAGGTAGTCGCGAAGGGAACGGTCTTTGCGGAAGGCGGAAAGGGTTGGGGAGGGAAATATATCCCTGGTGGTGGGGACTTTTTGGAGGTGGCGGAAATGTCGGCGGATGATTTGGTTTATGCGAAGGTTTGTAGGGTGGAAGGTGAGCACCAGGGACGGTCTGTCCTTGTTACGGTTGGAGGGGTGGGGTTTGAGGGCAGAGGTGCGGGATGTGGATGAGATGCGTTGGAGGGCATCTTTAACCACGTGGGAAGGGAAATTGCGGTCTCTAAAGAAGGAGGCCATCTGGTGTGTTCTGTGGTGGAACTGGTCCTCCTGGGAACAGATACGGCGGAGGCAGAGAAATTGGGAATACGGGATGGCATTTTTGCAAGAGATAGGGTGGGAAGAGGTGTAATCCAGGTAGCTGTGGGAGTCGGTGGGTTTGTAAAAAATGTCAGTGTCAAGTCGGTCGTCATTAATGTAGATGGAGAGGTCCAGGAAAGGGAGCGAGGTGTCAGAGATGGTCCAGGTAAATTTAAGGTCAGGGTGGAATGTGTTGGTGAAGTTGATGAATTGCTCAACCTCCTCGCGGGAGCACGAGGTGGCGCCAATGCAGTCATCAATGTAGCGGAGGAAGAGGTGGGGAGTGGTGCCGGTGTAATTACGGAAGATCAACTGTTCTACATAGCCAACAAAGAGACAGGCATAGCTGGGGCCCATACGTGTGCCCATGGCTACGCCTTTGGTCTGGAGGAAGTGGGAGGATTCAAAGGTGAAATTGTTAAGGGTGAGGACCAGTTCGGCCAAACGAATGAGAATGTCAGTGGAAGGGTACTGTTGGGGACGTCTGGAGAGGAAAAAACGGAGGGCTTGGAGGCCCTGGTCATGGCGGATGGAGGTGTAGAGGGATTGGATATCCATGGTGAAGATGAGGCGTTGGGGGCCGGGGAAACGGAAGTCTTGGAGGAGGTGGAGGGCGTGGGTGGTGTCTCGAACGTATGTGGGGAATTTCTGGACTAGGGGGGATAGGACAGTGTCAAGGTAGGTAGAGATGAGTTCAGTGGGGCAGGAGCATGCTGAGACAATGGGTCGGCCAGGGTGGTCAGGCTTGTGGATCTTGGGAAGGAGGTAGAACCGGGCAGTGCGGGGTTCCCGGACTATGAGGTTGGAAGCTGTGGGTGGGAGATCTCCTGAGGTGATGAGGTTCTGTATGGTCTGGGAGATGATGGTTTGGTGATGGGGGGTGGGGTCATGGTCGAGGGGGCAGTATGAAGAGGTGTCCTCGAGTTGGCGTTTGGCTTCAGCGGTGTAGAGGTCAGTGCGCCAGACTACCACTGCGCCCCCTTTATCCGCTGGCTTAATGGTGAGGTTGGGATTGGAGCAGAGGGATTGGAGGGCTGCGCGTTGTGAGGGTGAGAGGTTGGAGTGGGGGAGGGGGGTCGACAGGTTAAGACGGTTAATGTCCCGGCGGCAGTTGGAAATGAAGAGGTCGAGGGCAGGTAATTGGCCAGCGTGGGGTGTCCAGGTGGATGCAGTGTGTTGGAGGTGGGCAAAGGGGTCCTCGGAAGGTGGGTGGGAGTCCTGATTGTGAAAGTAAGCTCGGAGGCGGAGGCGACGGAAGAATTGTTCGATGTCACGGCGTGTATTAAATTCATTGATGCGTGGACGGAGGGGGATGAAGGTGAGTCCTTTGCTGAGGACTGATGGTTCGTCCTCAGTGAGTGGGAGGTCTGGTGGGATGGTGAAAACTCGGCAGGGCCGGGTGCTGGGATCTGGTGTGGGTGTGGAGCTGGGAGTGGGGTCGGAGCCAGTACCTGGAGTGGGTGTGATGGTCGGGGGAATGGGGGTGGAGGCATGAGCAGGGGTAATGTTTCCCTCGGGGTTCTGGGGGGTGGGGATAGTGACAGTGGGGTCTGTGGGGGGCATGTCAGCAGAATGCAGGTGAGTGGCACTGGTGGGGGCGGAAGTGGTGGTGATCATGGCAGTAGGGGTGGCAGAAGTCACTGAGTGTGTGGCATCAGCGCTGATGTGAGGGCCGGAAGTGGCTGTGGGAGTGGCCATGATGGGGGTGGAAGTGACATCATCACTCAGCGTGGGGTTGGTAGCTGCATCAGCCGCATGGCTAATGGCGTTTCCGAGGCCAGGGGAAGCTTCTGGAATGTTTGAGGAGCGCTGGTTATGGAGGTGGGTGGATAAAAGTTTGTTGTACTTACAGTTTTTGATGTTTGAGATGGAATTGAAATACTGTTTGTTGAGAGTATGAATTCTCCTGAGGATGTAGTACAGAGTGGGTCCTTTGCAATTCTGAGAGAGTGTGGCCCTCAGCTGAGGCAGGGCTGACTGGAGAGAGGTTAGGTGCCGGCGCATTGCTGCAAGCGTGGAGCGGAGGATCTTGAAGGAGAACTGTTGCTGGTGTTTTTGAATCTGTAGTCTGTACTGTTTGTCCTGTTCGGGTCCGAACTCTGCTGGTTTAAAGGTGGTCCGGAGTCCGTGTGGGATGAGTTGGTTACGGAGGCAGGCACTGAGGAAGCGAATGTGGCTGTGGTACCGAGTTTGTTTCACGACATGGTTGAAGAGCTTCAGGGCAGAGGAAGTGACCTGGGAGTTGCAGTGGGAGAGGGACTCCCTGAGATTCTTGTAGAGAGAGGAGGAAAACTTCTTCAATGCAGGCATCCTTGCAAGAGGATTCGCAGTCGGGTTAAAATCAATGAGGTAAAAACAATGACTGCAGATGCTGGAAAGCAAATACTGGATTAGTGGTGCTGGAAGAGCACAGCAGTTCAGGCAGCATCCAACGAGCAGCGAAATCGACCAAGTGCTATAAAATGGGAATAGAATGGCAAAAGCTCAGTGGGTTGAAGGGCCTTTGCCTGCGCTACAGACCTCTAATACTTCATAACCATTCACTGGTGCATTTCCTATGGCAATATCTTGACCAATCTGCCTATTTTGAATTTAAATAATAGCTTGGAAGTTCACTGTTCCCTGGTGCATTCACCAAGGCAACCCTTCTACAAGTCAGAGTCTACTTGCCAACCAATCAGTAACCTCTTCTCTTGCATTACATATTATTATTCGTTTTGAGATTTAATACTCTTACAATTCTGTCCTGAAAAGTGCAAGATGTAAAGTTTCAATGGCTTCTATCTTTCCTCAGCAATACTCAGGCTCTGTGCCACCAAGAAACTCAACATCACATATGTTATTGGAGAGGGTTAGAATATTGAAATGTTAGGCTGAATTTTCCAAGCCTCTAAACAATGTGAGCAATAGCCAGTCAGTTGGAAAAATATTGCAAGATTGGAAAAATTAGATTCTGAATGTTGAGAAGGGCTCATGTTACTTCTGCTTTGTCTTGATGTTTGGCACAGAATTGTGGAAGCTCAGTATTGATGGGAATCAGCACAAAGAAATGAACATGTAGATTGAAAGGAGACCCTAGATTACCAGCCTGAGCCTGTGACACACTCTGCTAGGTGTGAATTGTGTTGGTCCTCCATCACCATCTGAAGCATAATGTGCAATGGAAATGAAACGTGCCTGTTGGAGCATATTTTTCCCATCTGAGCACAAGAGGATCAATTTATAAATGATGTGAGGCGCTTAAAAGGACAATTGCATTGGTCTAGCAATTTCACACTACAGACTGTAGACATCAGTAATCATAGTACCTCTGTGCATGAAACCCATTCAATATGGGTTACAAATCCTGGCTTCAAATAGTTTTGACCATGTGATTGGTCATTACTAATTGATCATAGTCATTTTTGTGAAGCCAAAGTTATCAGAGATGGCCTTAAGTGTGGCCTCTGTGCCACATGTTCATTCAGGGGCTGTTGGTATCACTGGCTAAACTAGCATTAATTGCCCAACCACTAATTGCCTACATTCTGGATTAGTGGTGCTGGAAGAGCACAGCAGTTCAGGCAGCATCCAAGTAGCTTCAAAATCGACGTTTCGGGCAAAAGCCCTGCATCAGGAATAAAGGCAGTGAGCCTGAAGCGTAGAGAGATAGGCTAGAGGAGGGTGGGGGTGGGGAGAAAGTAGCATAGAGTACAATGGGTGAGTGGGGGAGGGGATGAAGGTGATAGGTAAGGGAGGAGAGGGTGGAGTGGATAGGTGGAAAAGGAGATAGGCAGGTAGGACAAGTCCGGACAAGTCATGGGGAGAGTTACTTAGCTGGAAGTTTGGAACTAGGGTGAGGTGGGGGAAGGGGAAATGAGGAAACTGTTGAAGTCCACATTTGATGCCCTGGGGTTGAAGTGTTCCGAGGCGGAAGATGAGGCATTCTTCCTCCAGGCGTCTGGTGGTGAGGGAGCGGCGGTGAAGGAGGCCCAGGACCTCCATGTCCTCGGCAGAGTGGGAGGGGGAGCTGAAATGTTGGGCCATGGGGCGGTGTGGTTGATTGGTGCGGGTGTCCCGGAGATGTTCCCTAAAGCGCTCTGCTAAGAGGCGCCCAGTCTCCTCAATGTAGAGGAGACCGCATCGGGAGCAACGCATACAATAAATGATATTAGTGGATGTGCAAGTAAAACTTTGATGGATGTGGAAGGCTCCTTTAGGGCCTTGGATAGAGGTGAGGGAGGAGGTGTGGGCGCAGGTTTTACAGTTCCTGCGGTGGCAGGGGAAAGTGCCAGGATGGGAGGGTGGGTTGTTTGGGGGAATGGACCTGACTAGGTAGTCGCGAAGGGAACGGTCTTTGCGGAAGGCGGAAAGGGGTGGGGAGGGAAATATATCCCTGGTGGTGGGGTCTGTTTGGAGGTGGCAGAAATGTCGGCGGTTGATTTAGTTTATGCGAAGGTTGGTAGGGTGGAAGGTGAGCACCAGGGGCGTTCTGTCCTTGTTACGGTTGGAGGGGTGGGGTTTGAGGGCGGAGGTGCGGGATGTCGATGAGATGCGTTGGAGGGCATCTTTAACCACGTGGGAAGGGAAATTGCGGTCTCTAAAGAAGGAGGCCATCTGGTGTGTTCTGTGGTGGAACTGGTCCTCCTGGAAGCAGATCCGGCGGAGGCGGAGGAATTGGGAATACGGGATGGCATTTTTGCAAGAGGTAGGGTGGGAAGAGGTGTAATCCAGGTAGCTGTGGGAGTCGGTGGGTTTGTAAAAAAATGTCAGTGTCAAGTCGGTCGTCATTAATGGAGATGGAGAGGTCCAGGAAGGGGAGGGAGAGATGGTCCAAGTAAATTTAAGGTCAGGGTGGAATGTGTTGAAGTTGATGAATTGCTCAACCTCCTTGCTGGAGCAGGAGATGGCGCCAATGCAGTCATCAATGTAGCGGAGGAAGAGGTGGGGAGTGGTGCCGGTGTAATTACGGAAGATCAACTGCTCTACGTAGCCACAAAGAGACAGGCATAGCTGGTGCCCATATGTGTGCCCATGGCTACCCCTTTGGTCTGGAGGAAGTGGGAGGATTCAAAGGAGAAATTGTTAAGGGTGAGGACCAGTTTGGCCAAATGAATGAGAGTGTCGGTGGAAGGGTACTGTTGGGGACGTCTGGAGAGGAAACAACGGAGGGCTTGGAGGCCTGGTCATGGCGGATGGAGGTGTAGAGGGATTGGATATCCATGGTGAAGATGAGGCATTGGGGGCCAGGGAAACGGAAGTCTTGGAGGAGGTGGAGGGTGTGGGTGGTGTCTCGAACGTATGTGGGAAGTTCCTGGACTAGGGAGGATCGGACAGTGTCGAGGTAGGTAGAGATGAGTTCAGTGGGGCAGGAGCATGCTGAGACAATGGGTCGGCCAGGGTGGTCAGGCTTGTGGATCTTGGGAAGGAGGTAGGACCTGGCAGTGCGGGGATCCCGGACTATGAGGTTGGAAGCTGTGCGTGGGAGATCTCCTGTGGTGATGAGGTTCTGTATGGTCTGGGAGATGATGGTTTGGTGATGGGGTGTGGGGTCATGGTCGAGGGGGCAGTAGGTAGAGGTGTCCTCGTGTTGACGTCTGGCGCACTGACCTCTATACCGCTGAAGCCCAACGTCAACTCGAGGACACCTCTTCCTACTGCCCCCTCGACCATGACCCCACCCCCCATCACCAAATCATCATCTCCCAGACCATACAGAACCTCATCACCTCAGGAGATCTCCCACCCACAGCTTCCAACCTCATAGTCCGGGATTCCCGCACTGCCCGGTTCTACCTCCTTCCCAAGATCCACAAGCCTGACCACCCTGGCCGACCCATTGTCTCAGCATGCTCCTGCCCCACTGAACTCATCTCTACCAACCTCGACACTGTCCTTTCCCCCCTAGTCCAGGAACTCCTCACATACGTTCGACACACCACCCACGCCCTCCACTGCCTCCAAGACTTACGTTTCCCTGGCCCCCAATGCCTCATCTTCACCATGGATATCCAATCCCTCTACACCTCCATCCGCCATGACCAGGGCCTCCAAGCCCTCCATTGTTTCCTCTCCAGACGTCCCCAACAGTACCCTTCCACCGACACTCTCATTCATTTGGCCGAACTGGTCCTCACCCTTAACAATTTCTCCTTTGAATCCTCCCACTTCCTCCAGACCAAAGGGGTAGCCATGGGCACACATATGGGCCCCAGCTATGCCTGTCTCTTTGTTGGCTACATAGAGCAGTTGATCTTCCGTAATTACACCGGCACCACTCCCCACCTCTTCCTCCGCTACAATGATGACTGGATTGGCGCCACCTCATGCTCCCGTGAGGAGGTTGAGCAATTCATCAACTTCACCAACACCTTCCACCCTGACCTTAAATTTACCTGGACCATCTCCTTCCCTCCCCTTCCCAGACCTCTCCATCTCCATTAATGACGACCAACTTGACACTGACATTTTTTACAAACCCCCCGACTCCCACAGCTACCTGGATTACACCTCTTCCCACCCTATCTCTTGCAAAAATGCCATCCCGTATTCCCAATTCCTCCGCCACCGCCGGATCTGCTCCCAGGAGGACCAGTTCCACCACAGAACACACCAGATGGCCTCCTTCTTTAGAGACCGCAATTTCCCTTCCCACGTGGTTAAAGATGCCCTCCAACGCATCTCGTCTACATCCAGCACCTCCGCCCTCTGACCCCGCCTCTCCAACCGTAACAAGGACAGAACGCCCCTGGTGCTCACCTTCCACCCTACCAACCTTCGCATAAACCAAATCAACCGCCGACATTTCCGCCACCTCCAAACAGACCCCACCACCAGGGATATATTTCCCTCCCCACTCCTTTCCGCCTTCCGCAAAGACCGTTCCCTCCGCGACTACCTGGTCAGGTCCACGCCCCAAACAACCCACCCTCCAATCCTGGCACTTTCCCCTGCCACCGCAGGAACTGTAAAACCTGCGCCCACACCTCCTCCCTCACCTCTATCCAAGGCCCTAAAGGAGCCTTCCACATCCATCAAAGTTTTACTTGCACATCCACTATTATCATTTATTGTATCCATTGCTCCCGATGCGGTCTCCTCTACATTGGGGAGACTGGGCGCCTCCTAGCAGCGCGCACCAATCAACCACACTGCCCCGTGGCCCAACATTTCAACTCCCCCTCCCACTCTGCCGAGGACATGGAGGTCCTGGGCCTCCTTCACCCCTGCTCCCTCACCACCAGACGCCTGGAGGAAGAATGCCTCATCTTCCGCCTCGGAACACTCAACCCCAGGGCATCAATGTGGACTTCAACAGTTTCCTCATTTCCCCTTCCCCCACCTCACCCTAGTTCTAAACTTCCAGCTCAGTAACTCTCCCCATGACTTGTCCGTACTTGTCCTACCTGCCTATCTCCTTTTCCACCTATCTACTCCCCCCTCTCCTCCCTTACCTATCACCTTCATCCCCTCCCCCACTCACCCATTGTACTCTATGCTACTTTCTCCCCACCCCCACCCTCCTCTAGCTTATCTCTCCACGCTTCAAGCTCACTGCCTTTATTCCTGATGAAGGGCTTTTGCCTGAAACGTCGATTTTGAAGCTACTTGGATGCTGCCTGAACTGCTGTGCTCTTCCAGCACCACTAATCCAGAATCTGGTTTCCAGCATCTGCAGTCATTGTTTTCCCCTTACTAATTGCTTACAACGCAGTTATGAGTCAGCCACATTGTTGTGGATTTGGAGTCACATGTAGGCCATTCCAGGTAAAGATAGCAGATTTCCTTTCTAACGGATATTGTCACATTTTATAACAATTGACAGAGTTAAAAGGCTACCTTTAGACTAGTTTTTTGATTCCAGATTTTTATTGGATTCAAATGTCATCACCTGCCATGATGGGATTTGATCCCATGTCCTCCAGGGTATCAAGTTACGAGTTTAGTGGTGTTACCACTACACTAACTACCTCCCCCTAAATTTCTTCCTTGAACTGTAAAAGATCACCAAAATGCTGCTGTTTTTATTGGGTGATGTATGCAGTGTGAATGGGGCTACATAAGGTTTCAGTAATCTCTGACTGTATATGTATGACACAGTAGATTGGATTCAGGCATTGCCAGAACTCCATGGCCCTTCTTGTTGGTGACCTTAGTATGTTGCATGGTTTGGAGGACATTGCTAAAGTGTCCTTTGTGTGTGATGCGAATGCTCACTGCTCACATTATGAAGGACCTGTTTTGTTTCTGATATTGCCTCCGTATGTACAATGTAACTGTGAGGAATGGATTCAGCCTTTGTCACTGTAGACACGGTGAACAAAGCCATGCAGAAATTGAGGAGGAACAGATGCACTCGATGGTAGATGCATAACAGGTCATGGAATTTAAATTCAACATAAAAAAATCTGGAATTAACGATGACCATTCTCAATTATTAGAGAAATCTATCTGGTTCACTAATGTCTGTTCAGGATGGAAACTGCCATCCTTACCTGGTCAGGCAATGCGGTTGACTATTAACCGCCCTCTGGGCAATTAGGGGTGTGAAATAATGACTGGTCTAACCAGTGATGCCCTCATCCTGTGAGCAAATAGAAACACAAGGAAGCCTGGAAGCAGCAACAGCTTCCAAACTGAAGAAGTCACAACGGAAGGTCCTCTCAGAAATATAAGGAGATACAGAGGGTCAAGGACAGTCGATTGGCCTTGAGACCATTTCCTCAGGATAAGCTGGGCAGCACAATTGCTTGGTGGTTAGCACTGCTGCCACACAGGCGCAGGGATCCGGGTTCAATTCCAGCCTTGGGCAACTGTCTGTATGGAGTTTACATATTCTCCCGATATATGATTAGATACCTTACAAAGTGGAAACAGGCCCTTCGACCCACACCAACCCTCCGAAGAATAACCCACCCAGACTCATTTCCCTCTGCCTAATGAACCAAACACTATGGGCAATTTAGCATGGCCAATTCACCTGACGTGCACATCTTTGGACTGTGGGAAGAAACTGGACCACCCAGAGGAAACCCACGCAGACACGGGGAGAATGTGCAAACTCCACACAGACACTCGCCCAAGGCTGAAATTGAACCCTGGTCCCTGGCTAACCACTGAGCCACTGTGCTGCCCTATTTCCATTTACATGGCCTTCCTCCGGGTGCTCCAGTTTCCTCTCTCAGTCCAAAGATGTGCAGGTTAGGTGGATTAGCCAAGCAAAATTTCCATAGTTTCAAGGGATGTGTAAATTAGGTGAATTAATAATGAGAAATGCATACTTATCAGGGATAGGGTGGGGGGGGGGGGGGGGGCAGGGGTGAGGTTAGGTGGGATGCTCTTAAAAGATTTGGTGTGGACTTGTTGGGCTGAATGGCATGTTTCCACATTGTCGGGATTCTATGAAGCCAGGTGCATTACCAGCACAGACTGATGCTATCCCAGGACACAGTGACAGAACATCGCTTGAACCTGAAAGGGTTGGTGACCATCCAATCACAGTGGCCATCAAGGTGACAGCTGCCTTTATGAAACTGGCTGCTTCCAAAGATTCACACGGGGACCTGCATGGGACCTCACAGTTCTCAATTCACAAATACATCATGGTTGTGACAGATCACACTGCTTCACCTTGTTTCTCCATGGCGAGACCAGTGCTGCAGCCTGGGCAGTAGGCTTCAGCCTCCTTACTGGCATCTTTCAAGCACAGTGCCCTCCATGCTGTATATATGTTGCACTGAGAACACCTTAGTGTCGTCATCATCATCGAGGCAGTGGCAGTGGAGTCAGGGAGTCGTGGTTGTGGTATGTCCAGCTCAGGCAGCGGTGAGGCAGTGGGGAAGGGGTGACGCTGCAGGTATTGTTGGTGAACCAGCTCATGGCTGAGGGAGCAGAATGAAGATGGACTTACTTTCAGTTATATCATTTTATCCTTAAACTATTCAAAATGGTGTCAGATTGTGGAGACAGTTGAAGCTTTTCACTGTATTTTACTGTATTATTCATTGGAGAGTACAAGTGACAATAAATCATTGTTCATCAGAATGCAGCAGACATCATTAAGGGGTTGTCTCAGGTTCCTGTTTTGTTTCCAGGACCAAATGCCTTAGAAACATGGCGACAGGGAGACAAGAGGCTACCTTCTGAAACCATAACCAGTGATTCCATAAAGCAAGCCCCATCTGAAGCTGAGTGTACATATAATATAGCTCATTCTTCCACTAAGGCCATTGTGAAGCAGACAATAGTTTTCCTGTAGATGAACGAAAGCAGGCAAGGAGATGATGCCATAGATGGTGAAGAGCTGAAAGAATGGCAGCAGCTGTCTGAGGATGAAGATGCTCAGGACTCACATTACCTTCAGTATGATACAGCAGTGCAACACTGGGTGCAACAAACCAGACAGGACCTAATTGATACCTGGTTGCAATAGATTGAGCTTAGAGCACCAATTTTCAATCCTTTGAGATTTTTCAGCATGTGATGCTTCTAATGACAAGATGTTATGCTACACTGGGCATTAGGGAAAAAATAGCACTCCTTCAGGCAGGTTTCTAATGTGTTACAGCAATAAGGTTGCCTATGCAGCTTGTAGCTGCAGTTTCAATGTCAGTCAATCAGATGGGTGACATGTCAAATTATTCCAAATCACTAAGGTGGTATGCTTTAAATTGAACCTGTTATTTCTAGACTCTTACCAAATGTTAACCATTTTTTTAAAGGTAAATACAGTACCCTAAACTGCTGGACTCTATGAATTTCAGACTAAGAAGGCACTGACTAGGCTTGTGTACTGAAAGAAAAGTATTATTTATGATTAGATTCCCTACAGTGTGGAAACAGGCCCTTCAGCCCAACAAGTCCACACCAACCCACCCAGACCCATTCCCCTACATTTATCCCTTCACCTAACACTACGGGCAATTTAGCATGGCCAATTCACCTAGCCTGCACATTTTTGGACTGTGGGAGGAAACCGGAGCACCCGGAGGAAACCCACACAGACACTGAGAATGTGCAAACTCCACACAGACAGTTGCCTGAGGCGGGAATTGAACCCAGGTCTCTGGTGCTGTGAGGCAGCAGTGTTAACCACCATGCCACCATGCCGCCCCAAATAATTATTACAAATAATTAGACTATAGCTACAGGTAAAAATATATAAACCGCTGGCATTATGCAATACTACTAACTAAAACTCTTGATTCCTTTCAAACTCGCCCCTTACAAACACACAGACAAACAAGTCTGGAAACTAGATAATTGGCAGAGTAGAAGAACTGGCAAATCATTTCAGTGATCTTAATTTGCCAGTTCTGATATTGGGATGATCCTTCTTTGACCATCCAGGCCCTTGATGTTCAGTTGTCTTCATCTGAACTAGTTTATTAGAAGTATAGCATCAGTTATTCACAAATAAAATTCTTTGATTTGTCAACTCAAAAATCACAGCTGCAGGAAACGTGACTGGTTGTCTTCAAGTTTTTACTGTAGGGAATAGGCAGCTCCTGCTGGGAACAAGAACTAAACGCACTCACATGTTTCCAATTCCAACCTGCTCAGTTAACTGAGAACCAATCAGTTTCACTTGTGAGTAACTCCTTAGTTCCTGTTCATCTGCTTTTTGCACAAATCCATAGCCACAAAAACACTGTTCGAATTCCTCACTATAGAATTATGCAGCCATCCTGGTTAATCCCTTCTTTTAAAAACAGTTCTTGATTTAGATTACTTACAGTGTGGAAACAGGCCCTTCAGCCCAACAAATCCACACTGACCCTCCAAAGAGCAACCTACCCAGACCCATTCCCCTACATTTATCCCTTCACCTAACACTACGGGCAATTTAGTATGGCCAATTCACCTAACCTGCACATCTTTGGACTGTGGGAGCAAACCGGAGCACCCGGAGGAAACCCACACAGACACTGAGAATGTGCAAACTCCACACAGACAGTTGCCTGAGGCAGGAATTGAACACAGGTCTCTGGCGCTGTGAGGCAGCAGTGCTAACCACTGTGCCACCATGCTGCCCATCTTTCACATTGCCCTCCACAGCTTTTAAATAAAAAGTCACAGTCCTTAGAAAATAGCAGTATATTTACAAATGTAATTTTGTGAAATGTTACTGTGCCACCTAAATGCCCGCAGCTTTTCATTTTTGGTTGCCCTGTCAACTACGGGTATTGTGAAGGGCTATTTTTGGCTGACAGCAAATCATCTGTTTCATAGCTGGGAGTTAAATATGGCAGAGGCCCTGGAAATCCCAGGAATTCCCAGCAGTGACGAGTACTTCTGTAGGTGGCATTCATAGGGGCATGAACCATTCTTCATGAGGTGAGCAGTGCAAAATTGCAAAGAAATCTTGCTGGAGCTCACAGAGAGAAACTCTACATGTAGTGCCTGAAACTGATACTTAGCTAATTGTTGTTAAAATTAAGTCCATTGAAATCTTAGGTCTGGACTTGCCCTCTGAGCCCTGCTGACAAACTGATATATGGTTAGAAACTTACATTGTGTGGCAAATAGCCTCGAATTGTGCTGTTTCCCTGGTGCAGCCAGAATGCTAGCCTGTGATCACTTTAAGTAATGATGGTGGGGTGGGGAAGCGCTCAGAAGCCTTTCAGCTTGAGAAGAGCAGCAAATAACGACAATGGAAGGTAAGGTTTGAAATGGAGGTACTCTTTCCAACTTCTTGCAATTTAAATTTGAAAATGACTTTTGCAGCCAGGCCACCACCATGGAATTTGCAGCATCTAAGCAGGAAGGGCCAGTCTCTAGACCTGAATAGGCTGCCCTCCAAGCAGTTAACTTTGCTCCTGCAACCTGAAAGCCCCCATTCAGCACTATCACTGAGGCTGTAATAGGCCATTAACAACCTTAATCATTTGTCCATCATGTACAAGGCTGTTTGTGGCACAAGTGCTCCAACCTCTGCAGGCTACAGAATGAAGCCAATTTACCATGGCCAATCTACCTAACCTGCACGTCTTTGGACTATGGGAGGAAGGTAGAGCACTTGGCAGCAACCCACTTGGACATGGGGATGGCATGAAAACATCCAGTCACACAGGGCTGGAATCAAATCCAGGTCCTTGGTGCTGTGAGGCAGCATTGCTAACCACTGAACCATCATGCTGCCCAAAAGCAACACCCTGTTTTGGAGAGTTTTAATTTCAGTTTTAGTGTCAACTGCAAATCAAACATGACACTTCACCTTGACATTTCAAACTATTCTTTATTTTACTGTATATATATGTAACAATAATTTACAGTATTCCAAAAGAACAGTTTACATCTCTTTCTAGAAAGACAAACAAAATTATGTTGAGCTATTTGCACTTATATGAATAAGAAATTATTATCAAATTTTTCAATAGCCTGTGTGCAGTTTACGCCAAGGATTGAAAGAGATGCTACACTTTGAAAATAAGTCAAAATTCAGACAACTGATGTCTATAAGCAAAGTACACAAATTTATTCATTTCATGTTGCACCTGTCAGATCATAGACCATCAAAAGTTTCTGTTCACTAAGGGACAAGAGCAAGGTGACATGTCTGTTTTTCTGTATAGTTCACCAAAAGAGAGCCTTTTTGCATGTTCTATTTATGTGGCCATCTTAACCCAAGATCATGAGGGTGTTGATAATTGTAACCTACAGTATCAATGTAAAATGTCTACACTGCACACCATACAATTATAACTTTTATATTTTCAACCTTCCCTACTGCTATATTTACAATGTCAGAAATAAGGAGAAAGTGAGTACTGCAGATGCTGGGGATCAGAGTTGAAAAATGTGGTGCTGGAAAAGCACAGCAGGTCAGACAGCATCTGAGGAGCAGGAGAGTTAGTGTTTCAGGCAAAGCCCTCCATGATGAAGGGTTTATGTCTGAAATATCGACACTTCTGCTCCTTGGGTGCTGCCTGCCCTGCTGTGCTTTTCCAGCGCCACACTTTTCGACAATGTCAGAAATAAGTTAAAACTTTCCTCTGGATGTTATGTTTTTCCATTGTCCTCCTGGTCAATTTTAAATAGGCTAAAACCAAACTTCATAGATATCTGTGGATACTTAGGTCAAAGAATATTTTAACCTTGCTGCTTTTAAAAATCTTTATTAAGATTAATGAAATTATCCACTACATATAATTATAATATCCTCAGATATATCCTGGTTTCTGATGTGACACAGCATGGTTATAATTCCCACATTAAGAGATGTTTCCAACTCAGTAGGGAGATTTCAGAATAGCTGCAATGCATGGCATTGACATATGACAATTTCTTAGCATTTTTAAATGAAAATAATACAAATTAAATAAATAAATCCACAAGAGCAAACACAAATTAGTAACGTAAATGTCATTATACCTTCCAACAAGGCAACACACTCCCTTTAATAGAGAAACTATTAGTACTGATCTATAACACTCCCTTTGCCACAATATTCTTTCAGCAGAGTTCATAACCAGTTCTAGACAAGAATTGTATATGCATCTATTCACAAACTATATCTGGACAGTTGATCCTAGTTCATCCAATCAGAAAAACTTGCACTCTTTCGTAACAGCATCTATTTTTTCTTTAGTCATCGCGAGGTTTATTCCGTTTATTACTTTATTCAGAAGTCAATTCCACATGATGATCATTCTTGAAGAACTTCTTGATATCAGGCCTAAATTTGCCACTCATTAGTTTCTTCCTAACACAATTACATATAAAGCTAGAAATGAGTCTAATGGCTCTCCTTCCAGGTTAGAATATTCATTTTATTATTGTTGACCTTGATAGGTACAGTATTCACAACGCAATCTGACTTTAGTAAGGTATCACTTCTTCTTCAGTAGCTTAAAATGTATAATTCTATTTGGTGGTTGGCATCCATTAACATCCCTTAATCCTCTTTTAATTTTAATTATTGATTTATTTTGCATTAAGAGAGTCAATTAAAGATATATTGAAAGAGAAATGATTGATGACACCAACAAGTACTTTAGTTATATTGTGACTATATGGATTTCTGGACAGCTGCTACTTTATGAAAACTAACCAATCCTTTGCTCTTTTTATTGAAGGTTAGAGCATGGTGACATATATTGTGCCAAACTGGGCCATTGTATCATATTTGCATTATGTCTATTCTTTCACAATGGGGACATCGCCGCTTTCAAAGGAAAATCAAGTCCATATAAACAAATACAATTGAATACATCTCTCATGGTCTTTATTTTTCCTCTGAAGAGAGAATAATGCGAGCGACGACATTATTTCCGGTATCAAAAGTTAAAGTTATGTGGGAAGTTGTCGTCCTCTTTATGGTAAAGCAAAACCTAGCAACCAAATTGAAGTTTTCAAGTGAATCAAGGGCATGGCAGAAGCATTCTGGTTAAATTATTCATTATCTTGAAAGAGTGAAGTACAAAAGGTTAAGTTTAAAATAAGTCATAGAGACATACAGCAATGAACAGGCCCTTTGGCCCCACTTGTCCATGCTGACTAGGTTTCCTAAACGGCACTCATCTCATTTGCCTACATATGGCCCATATCCCTCTAAACTTTTCCTCTCCATGTACCAGTCAAAATGTTTTTTAAATGCTGTAATTGCAACTGCCTCTACCATTTCCTCTGGCAGCTCATTCCATACACACACCACCCTCTGTGTGAAAAAGTTGCTCCTCAGGTCCTTTTAAATCGTTCCTCTGTCACCTTAAACCTATGCCCTCTAGCTTTTCACTCCCCTACATTAGGAAACGGACTGTAGCTATCTATTCACCTTATTTATGCCCTCATGAATTTATAAATCTCTATATGGCAACCCCTCAGTCTCCTACACTCCAGGGAAAAAGGTCTCAGCCTCTCCTTACAATTCACACATTCCAGTCTCGCTAATATCATTATAAATCTTGTTTGCACCCTTTGAAGTTTAATAACATCCTACCCAAAGCAGGGAGAACAGAATTGTGTGCAGTATGCCAAATGTGGCCTTACCAACAGCTGTAACATAATAAATGAGAAACTCCAAGAAGAAAGGGTAGATGAAGCAGTTTCATCTAAAAAAAATAACATTATGGAATATTTTTTCTATGTGGCGAATTGAAGTTGCCAATACAAGTGAGTTGAGCATTTCAAAGGCAAATAGGGATGGGCAATAATTGCTGGTCTAACCAGAGATTCAAGTCTCACAAATGAACAGAAAAGAGAGACAAGTAGATGCTTTTCAAAACATACACACAGACATTCGGGGTTCAATAAGATGACAGACTGATGAGGTTGATTAATAATAAATAGAGCTGTTGGATCTAAAACTTATTTTCTACTCCCTAAAATTCTGAAGTGACTAACAAATCAGGAATAAAATAAAACTGTTTTGAAACACCTTGGCATGGATGAGTGTGATTATTCTATATTTATTATTTTAACATTCAGAATCAGTTTGTGACCTGATTTAATATCAAACTGGGCTAGAACCACTCAAAATTGCAACTAAAGACTTCATAACACTGCCATTATTGCAAATCAGCTTACTTCAAGGGTGCTCACTTTGTATTGCACCAATTCTTTTTCAAAACAGAAACACCAGCAAGTTATTAAAACAGTTATTAAATACTGAATTAATAAAAATAAAACTGTCCACATTACTCCAAGTAAAATCATCTTCATCTGCCTATAAACATTCACACACTCAAGCAATTATGCGCATCTGACTTGGTTCTTGGTGACTAGAAATTAATTCCAATGCAAAAAAGGATAAGTTGGATTAATAAGTCAATCAGGAATTAACATGATATAATATACTACACAATATTCTTTTAAACTCCAATACAGCACTTATATTCATGTCTTCCTCACTGCCTGACAAACTGTACAAGTCAAGCATCCCTGCACAATATGCCACTTGTTGCTTTTTGTATATAAGTGTCAGAATATGTATTTCTTTGCCATGCTTATTAAGTTGAATTTAGTTTAAAAAGGCTTTTCAACCAGATAAATACACTACAAATAACAGGATGTGTTTCTTCAAGTAAAAACATTCTTATGTGCATCACAACAGAATTATATAAAGATGTAAAGAACAAACATGCTGCTATGAAGTGGCGTTAGAGAAAACTACTAAGCTAAGAACATTATTTACTATAATTTAGTGAGAGAATACATTACAGTAATGTAACAGTTAAAAGTTCTCTTAAATAGCCATTATAAGTACATGAAATACAAGCTCAAAAAAGTTCCAGGCAAAGCCCACTACTGAAGTAATTCTATATTACTTGCAATACATTTGTTGCACTAAAATACTCCAGATATCTGTTATTGGTATCCTTGGAACAAAGAATGATTGCTTTTCAACACTGATTTTCTTGCTTTTTTCATCCTAATGGAACTATTGCAAGTTTGTATGAAATATAGGCTTTTCTTTAAGATGGATAGAATAGGCTTCTGTAAGTGTGGAGTATTTTTTCAATTTTGGTTAGGGAGAGGAACTGGAGGCTGTACTGGGTAGGGGGTGCCATTCCTCCAGGATTGGCCTGGAGTTTCCAGGAATTGAAGGCCACTGTCCAAAACTCTACGATGTACATGCCTCAAGGAGAAAATATTAAAAAGGATTTATTTTGATATTTCGTTCAAATGTTTTCTTTACCAGATAATAAAAACATTGAGAATGGAGGTGGGGAAGGGCTGGGTGGGGGCGGGAGGATCATTTCCTTAGTTGACCCTTTTGTTACATTACATAATGAATCTTTTTACTTTCCAATTGGCTTAGAAACAAAGATGGGTGTATTGGGTGACTGTTACTGAAACATGGGGAGATTCATGCAATGAAACATCCACATTAAAACAGTCGACAGTCCCAGTGGTGGTGGGGGTATGAAGTAGAAGCCTACAACCCTTAGATGTAGGACTGAGAAGAGCACTCTCACTCCTCCTTGCCCACATTTGAAAATCTTTCCAGATGGTAACAGGCGCTCCCAATCATAGAAAGAGACAGTAAAAAAGTCCACCAATTCAGTCCATTATGAATGCCAGCCATTTAATATAGTGATCCAAATGGACTCACTCTCCTGCTGTTTCCTCATAGCCCTGCAATTCTTTTTCACTTCAAGCAATCATTTGAATGTTAACTGTTACTGGAGGTGGGGTTCAAGAATGAGGGGCTTGCACAACTCAAAAATTAACTCTTTCACCACTGCAGACTCAAGTTCAGATTCCAAACATTTAAGGGTTGTCTGAAATAGTTGTTAAGAATTTTGAGTCCAATATTTTCTAGTAAGCCAAACAAACAGCAATGTATACTGCCATAGCACCTTTAACATAGTGAAGCATCCTTAGGCATTTGAGGGAAATAGCTACAAAATAATATGCAATGCCAAATCTACTTCAGGAAATATTAGGGCAGACAGCCAAATTCTTGTTCAAAGAGGTAGGTATTTAGAAGAGTCTTTAAGGAGGAAAGAAAAGACAAAAAGGAGAGGTTTGATTACAAAATGCTATAGCATCAAATGCATAATTATTCAGGACCATGAATATGTACAATTTGTGACACTCAATGACATGATTTTAAAATCCTGGATTCTCTATCAAAAAATAAACTAACCTTGAGGAATAATCTGCATTATCACAAAATTATGTAATATAACAGCAAATCAAAAAATCCAAAAACTGATCGGCAGACACAACTTCCATCTCCAATTATTATATTTTCCTCCACTAAACTTGAATTGAATCACAAATTGCACTTCTTGGCAGTCGCTGACCTGTCCACACATTAAAGCAACCAACTAAAAATTAAAAAAAATCAATTAATAGACATGCCTGTCATTATCAGCAATTACTCATGTTGAGGATTGTTTATTTTTGCAGGTGGCTTGGTGGAAATGAGCTGTTAGTGTTGGCTGTAGGTTCACAGGGAGTTTGTGAGCTCTATGTTAGCTGTACAGACTCTCTCACAGTGAGGAGGTAGTGCTAGTGGTGGATTGCTGGCTCAAGCAGCTACTGTCTCTTTCCATCACTCTTTCAATGGATGGTCTTGTTGAGTAATAGGGTCATTATGACACAGAGGGAGACCATTTGGCCCATTGAGAGCATGGCAGCTCTCTATAATGCAACTGAGTCAGTCCCATTCCCACATTTGATTCATGTAGCCTTGCAAGCTTAATTTACTGGTGCCCACCCAGTTTTCTTTTGTAATTATTGAACGTCTCAATTTCCACATTCTTGCAGGCAGCAAGTTCAAGGTCAATACCACCTGCTGCGCACAAAAGCCCCTCCTTACATCCTCCCTAATGCTTAAAACCTCAAATCTGTGATCAGTGATGTGGGCGACACGGTGACACAGTGGTTAGCATTGCTGCCTCACAGCACCAGAGACCCGGGTTCAATTCCTGACTCAGGCGACTGACTGTGTGGAGTTTGCACATTCTCCCTGTGTCTGTGTGGGTTTCCTCCAGGTGCTCTGGTTTCCTCCCACAGTCCAAAGAAGTGCAGGTCAGGTGAATTGGCCATGCTAAATTGCCTGTGGTGTTAGGGGTATGGGTGGGTTGCAGGTCGGTGTGGACTTGCTGGGCCCGGGGGGGCCTGTTTCCACACTAGTCTCTGGACCATCAACAAATAAGCATGCCCACCTTTGTCCATCTGAATCATACGTATCAGAACCTTATATACTGCTATCAAATCTGATTGGAAGGTATTGATGATAGATCACCATTTTGCTTATGATTGAGCATTTGTAACCAACATGTTGATGTTAACTGAATAGAGACTTTGAGATTTGCCTTTGTTTGAAGGGGTCCCTTGAAGTAGCTGTTTGGGTAATCTTGAGTTTGGCATTCTGAGAACCTATCGTCTGCACTTCAGCTGATGTAAAATTATTCAGGTCTACTCTTGGCTTGCCTGGGTCTTGGAGGATGCTCATATTTGTTCTTTAGTGCTCCGAACTGATTTGCAAAGTCTTTCTAAGACAAACATGGATGACGTTATTCTAGGGCCTTGATGTGGCAACTGTAAGTTGCTTCAAGCTTCAGCACTGTCGAAAATTAGGGGAAAATGATTGTCTGACAATCCAATTATAGTATTGAGTCTGTTATCATGATTCTCAAAAATCCAAGTCCATTGGCTGAGCTCATGATTATTAGCCTTCAGCCTTAAAGCTTTAAATTTCACATGAATCTCAGTGGAGGTATTGATTTGATTTGGGTTGGTAAAGCATTTTTGTGGGCAGGATAATGCCCAAGCTCTCATTGGTTTCAATGAATATGTCAATTATCTGTTGCAGTTCTTCTTCAGGTGGAATACTAGTGTGACAATCATAAGCATATTGCAGTTCTATTATAGAAATAGTTATTTTTCTTGATTGTAACTGATGGTTGAGGTTGAAGAGTTTGCCATCAGCATGATAAGTCATTACCACATCAAGGGACCTTGCAATAATAAATTGCTGCATTGCTGCCGGATTGAGAATAGCATCAGTATAATGCCACCCCCTATTTAATGCTTGTTTTGACAAGATGGGGTAAGTAGTAGAGCCATTGCATTCAACTGTTTTTTCTATATTGTCATGTAGAAAACAAATGATGTTATTAAATGGAGCTGGGGATTCATATAGGCATGCTGCAGCACCACTCAAAGAGCGGTTTGATTTACTGCATCATTGGCTTGTGTAAGCTGGAAAAGGAACATATTTTATTTATGTGCACAATATTACGAATCACATATCAGTATTAAAGGGTTATTCTGTTATCTTTCAAAGACCCACTGCAAAAGGCAGGGCAATAAAGTGCAGAGACATATTATTCAAAAGGTTTTCTAATTTACTTCACGAGAAAAGAAATAGATGTCGTTCTAGTCATAGAGACATACAGCACGGTAACAGACACTTTGGTCCAACTTGTCCATGCTGACCATACATCTCAATCTGACATCGTCCCATGTGCCAGCATTTGGCCCATTTCCCTCTAGACCCACCCAGATACCTTTTAAATGTTGTAATTGTACCAGCCTCCACCACTTCCTCTGGCAGCTTGTTCCATACATAGTAAAAACAATGACTGCAGATGCTGGAAACCAGATTCTGGATTAGTGGTACTGGAAGAGCACAGCAGTTCAGGCAGCATCTGAGGAGCAGTAAAATCGACGTTTTGGGCAAAGGCCCTTCATCAGGAAGAAAGGCAGTGAGCTTGAAGGGTGGAGCGATAAGCTAGAGGAGGGTGGGGGTGGGGAGAAAGTAGCATAGAGTACAATAGGTGAGTGGGGGAGGGGATGAAGGTGATAGGTCAAGGAGGAGGATGGAGTGGATAGGTGGAAAAGAAGATAGGCAGGTAGGACAGGTCATGGGGACAGTGCTGAGCTGAAATTTTGGAACTGGGGTGAGGTGGGGGAAGGGGAAATGAGGAAACTGGTGAAGTCCACGTTGACACCCTGGGGTTGAAGTGTTCTGAGGCGGAAGATGAGGCGTTCTTCCTCCAGGCGTCTGGTGGTGAGGGAGCGGCGGTGAAGGAGGCCCAGGATCTCCATGTCCTCGGCAGAGTGGGAGGGGGAGTTGAAATGTTGGGCCACAGGGCGGTGTGGTTGATTGGTGCGGGTGTCCCAGAGATGTTCCCTAAAGTGCTCTGCTAGGAGGCGTCCAGTCTCCCCAATGTAGAGGAGATCGCATTGGGAGCAATAGATATAATAAATGATATTGGTGAATGTGCAGGTAAAAGTTTGGTGGATGTGGAAGGCTCCTTTCGGGCCTTGGATGGAGGTGAGGGAGAAGGTGTGGGCGCAGGTTTTGCAATTCCTGCGGTGCAGGGGAAGGTGCCAGGAAGGGAAGGTGGGTTGTAGGGGGGCGTGGACCTGACCAGGTAGTCACGGAGGGAACGGTCTTTGCAGAAGGCGGAAAGGGGTGGGGAGGGAAATATATCCCTGGTGGTGGGGTCTGTTTGGAGGTGGCAGAAATGTCGGCAGATGATTTGGTTTATGCAAAGGTTGGTAGGGTGGAAGGTGAAAACCAGGGACGGTCTGTCCTTGTTATAGTTGGAGGGGTGGGGTCTGAGGGCGGAGATGCGGGATGTGGATGAGATGTGTTGGAAGGCATCTTTAACCACGTGGGAAGGGAAATTGCGGTCTCTAAAGAAGGAGGCCATCTGTTGTGTTCTGTGGTGGAACTGGTCCTCCTGGGAGCAGATACAGCAGAGGCGGAGGAATTGGGAATACGGGATGGCATTTTTGCAAGAGGTAGGGTAGGAAGAGGTGTAATCCAGGCAGCTGTGGGAGTCGGTGGGTTTGTAAAAAAATGTCAGTGTCAAGTCGGTCGTCATTAATGGAGATGGAGACGTCCAGGAAGGGGAGGGAGGTGTCAGAGATGGTCCAGGTAAATTTAAGGTCAGGGTGGAATGTGTTGGTGAAGTTGATGAATTGCTCAACCTCCTCGCGGGAGCACGAGGTAGCGCCAATACAGTCATCGATGTAGCAGAGGAAGAGGTGGGGAGTGGTGCCGGTGTAATTACGGAAGATGGACTGTTCTACATAGCCAACAAAGAGACAGGCATAGCTGAGGCCCATACGTGTGCCCATGGCTACCCCTTTGGTCTGAAGGAAGTGGGAGGATTCGAAGAAGAAATTGTTAAGGGTGAGGACCAGTTCAGCCAAACAAATTAGAGTGTCGGTGGAAGGGTACTGTTGGGGACGTCGGGAGAGGAAAATACGGAGGGCTTGGAGGCCCTGGTCATGGCGGATGGAGGTGTAGAGGGATTGGATATCCATGGTGAAGATGAGGCATTGGGGGCCGAGGAAATGGAAGTCTTGGAGGAGGTGGAGGGCGTGGGTGGTGTCTCGAACATATGTGGGGAGTTCCTGGACTAGGGGGGATAGGACATGTACCACCCTCTGTGTGAAAAAGTTACCCTCAGATCTTTTTTAAACCTTACACGTAAGCCCTCCAGCTTTGACCTCACCCAGCCTAATAAAAAGACCTTAACTATTCACCCTATTCATTCCCTTCATGATTTTATAAATCTCTATAAGGTTTATAACCTCAGCCTCTGATGCTCTGGGGAAAAAAGGCCCCAGCCTATTCAGTCTCTCCCTTTCTTCAATCCATTGTTCTTTTGCCACTACTCAATTAGATTAGGCTAATCTCTGCCGCCAATTTATCTGACTTTGTGTCTTATCTTCTGAGTAAAGGGAAAAAAACCTTATTGGAAATTGAACCGAGGCCACTGATTTCCAACCATCAAATAATGATAGAGGTCTCAAAGGTGCAATTGGCTTCACTACTACTGTCTAGAGAAGATCAGAAAGGTCCATTGATAGGATGAGTCATTTGTGCCAAAAGTGCAGTGAATGATTGTCACATTAAGTCCTAATCATTAAATCAGCAGGAACCTCTCCTTACTTTGGAGTCTATTTTTCTAATTTTCAATATCACTGATGATACTTCCTAATGTTTGAACTAATGTTTGATACTTCCGAATATCATCATAGATGACCAGTAGAACAACTGGTCAATAGATTATAGCACAATATTGTTTACAGATTGATATCCAAAGTTTGTGTATGACATGTTACTCTGGTAGTGAAGCACAAGAACAAATGTAGCTGCAAAAGAAAAGGAACATTTTCATGTAAGTCCACCCATGTTAAATAATTTGGAATACCTGAAACAATCCAGACAGCAATACTGTTTTAGCAAATATGCATTACCATGGAAAAGTAATTGCTGTCAAAGTAACAGCTAAAGACAATTTTTTTTATCTCAGTAAACACGATGGGGTAAGATATTACACATCATTAAATAAAACACATATTTTAAATTGTTAAAGTTGCATGGCTCCTGAGCATAACCTTTTGCTAATTGAGAGAATGCCTAGCATGTATTGGATTAAAATGGTCTTTTCTTCCAAAAAGGATTCCACTGAAATGAACAACAATTAAAATCATTCTTAAAACTGGAAAAAAAATCAAATCTAATAAATAATGTGTAAAGCCCAGGATGTCTCAGATTAGACTCCAGTTCAAAAAAATGGACATAAGACAAATAAATAAATATTTCCAAATGACAATCAGTGCCCTTTCTTGGTTGAAGATAGGTTTATGTACAATTGACAGTCTCATTAACGTGCAAAATGGAACATAGCTCTCTTTTTGCTTATTTGGGCATCTTTACGTGAATTGCAGAGACCGATTTACTTTGTCAATAATCATTCATACTGAATTTATAATAGCCTAATTCTGACAGTACAAGCAGACCTTCAATTATGTACCAGATTAAGTTTGGGTGCCTTTATGAAAATAAACAGCAATGATCATTAGCTACTCTTCAAAATCTTGGACAATTAAAGACTTTAATGAGAAGAAATATAAATAATATTAACTGCATTTTGCAAACTCAGGAAATTCAATTCCAGTGCAGACAGTCAGAAATCCAGGCCTCTCAACTACAAATGCTGGACAGATGAAGTCAGTGAACTGGTGCTGGAAGGCATGAAGTAACTGTCCACTTTGCGCATTGAAAAACGACAATTGCCCAATGTCACAGTTCACAAAGACACCAATTCTTGCTGGGAAATCGGTGATAAGGACATCATATGATGCACCATTGTGAAGAAATTCATATCTATGCCTATTAGAAAGAGAAAGAATGTAAACAAGATAACAAATCAGGCATATGCAAAGCAGAAAGAAACAACCCACTGGGCTGGGAGGAGTGTTCAGCAGTGAGTATCACTATGAAACAGACTGAAAGTGTGGACCTACGTAAGAAGGGCATAGAGTTTGGATTAGTAGGTCTATTTCATTTTAAATGTGCCACAATGATTTGTCCAACACTTTCAATTTTGTTATCTATTTTAATGAGCTAGAGGAGGAGACAGAATGTAAAGCATCCAAATATGCTATAGATGCTGAACGAGGTGGGAGAGCATTTATCATTAGAACACAAGGAATTTACAAGGGGATATAGATAGATTGAGCAGGTGGGCTAAAAACCTGACAGGTGGAGTTTTATGTAAGAAAGTGGAGGTCATACACTTTGGTAGGAAGAATCAAAAGGCAGACTGTTATTTAAATCAAGAAAGACTCCGAAAATGTACACATTGATGTATTTGGAAGCTTTTGTACATGAAACACAAAAGGTATTGCAGGCAAATACAACAAATCATTAAGAAGGCAAATGGAACTTTTGAACCCTTTATCGCTGGTGGGCTGGAGTTTAAAAATAGTGAGATCTTGTCCTAACTAGAAAGGGTGTTGGTGAGGCCATACCCAGAACACTGTGTACAGTTCTGGGTCCCTGTATTTAGGAAAGAATATACTGGCATTGAAGGCAGATCTAAAGAAATTCACTAGGCTGATTCCTGGGATGAAAGAGTTGACTTATCAAGAATGGCGAAACAGATTAGGCCTTGGTTCATTAGAACATAGAATAGTACAGCATAGTACAGGCCCTTCAGCCCTCAAAGTTGTGCTGAACTTTTATCCTACTCTAAGATCAAACTAACCTGCATACCTTTTATTGTACTATCTTCCATCTGCCTATCCAAGAGTCGCTTAAATGTCCCTAATGTATCTGAGTCTACTGCCATTGCTGGCAGTGTATTCCATGCACCCACCACTCTCTGTGTGAAGAAACTACCTCTGACACCTCCCTTAAACCTTCCTCTAATCACCTTAAAATTATGTTCATTTCTGCCCTGGAAAAAGTCTCTGGCTATCCACTCTATCTGTGCCTCTCATCATCTTGTACACCTCTATCTAGTCACCTCTCATCCTTCTTCACTCCAATGATAAAAACCTGAGTTCCCTCAATCTTTCTTCATAAGACATACCCTCCAATCCAGGCAGCATCCTAGTAAATCTTCTCTGTACCCTCTCTAAAGTTTTCACATCCTTCCTATAATGAGGCAACCAGAACTGAACACAATATTCCAAGTATGGTCTGACCAGGGTTCTATAGCGCTGCAGCATAACCTGTGGCTCTTAAACTCAATCTTCCTGCTAATGAAAGCCAACACATCATATGCCTTCTTAACAACTCTATCAACTTGGGTGGCAACTTTGAGGGATCTATGGACATGGATCCCAAGATCCCTCTGTTCCTCCACACTGCCATGACTCCTGCCTTTAACCCTGTACTCTGCATTCAATTTCCAAAATGAATCACTTCTCAGCCCCAGCTCTGCATCCTGTCAATGTCTTGTTGCAACCTACAACAACCCTCCACACTATCCACAATTCCACCAACCTTCATGTCATCGGCAAACTTACTAACCCACCCTTCCACTTCCTCATCCAAGTCATTTATAAAAATCACAAACAGCAGAGGTCCCAGAACAGATCCCTACAGAATACCACTGGACACTGAGTTCCAGACTGAATACTTTCCATCTACTACCACTCTCTGTCTTCTATGGGCCAGCCAAGTCTGTGTCCAGACAGCCAAATTTCCCTGTATCCCATGTCCCCTCACTTTATGAATAAGCCTACCATGGGGAACCTTATCAAACACCTTGCTAAAATTCAAATACACCACATTCACTGTTGTACTTTCATCAATGTGTTTTGTCACATCCTTAAAGAATTCAACAAAGCTTGTGAGGCATGATCTGCCCCTCAGAAAGCCACGCTGACTATCTCTAATCAAACTAGGCTTTTCCAAATAACCATAAATCCTGTCTCTCAGAATTCTCTCCAGTAATTTGTCCACCTTTGACATAAAACTGACTGGTCTGTAATTCCCAAGGTTATCCCTATTCCCTTTCTTAAATAAGGGAATATCATTTGCCACCCTCAAGTCATCTGGCACTACTCTAATGGACAATGAGGATGCAAAGAACATTGCGAAAGGCACAACAATCTCTTCCTTCACTTCCCATAGAGACCTTGGGTATATCCCATCTTGCCCAGGGAACATATCTATCCTCACGTTTTTGAAAATTTCCAGTACAATCTCCTTCTTAGCATTAACTTGTTCGAACATATCAGCCTGTTTCATGCTGTCCTCACAAATGACAAGGTCTCTCAGACTCATTGACACTGAGGCAAAGTATTCAATAAGGACCTCCCTACCTCTTCTGACTACAGGCACAAGTTCCCTCCACTATCTCTGATTGGTCCTATTCTCACGCTAGCCAACCTCTTGTTCCTCACTTAAGTGTAGAATGCCTTGGGGCTATCCTTAGACCTACCTGCCTAGACTCTTTCATGCTCCCTTCTAGCTCTCCTAAGTCAATTCTTCAGTTCCTTCCTGGCTACCTTTGTTACCCTCTAGACCCCTGTCTGATCCTTGCTTCCTCAAACGTAAGTAAGCTTCCTTCTTCCTCTTGTTTAGATGTTCCACATCCCTTGTCATCCAAGGTTTTGTCACCCTAGCTTCCCTTCCTTGCTTCAGTGGGACAAACCTATCCAGTACTCACAGCAAGTGTTCCCTAAACAACCTCCATATTTCTGTCGTGCACTTCTCTGTTCCCAATTTAAGCTCCACAGTTCCTGCCTAATAGCATTGTAATTCCCCCTCTCCCAATTAAATACTTTCCCATACCGTCTGCTCGTATCAGTCTCCATGAATATAGTAAAGGTCAGGGAGTTGTGATCACTATCACTGAAATGCTCTCCCACTGAGAGATCTGACACTTGACCTGGTTAGAGTTTAGAAGAATGAGAAACGATCTTATTAAAACACATAAACCTCTGAAAGGGTTTGACAGGATAAATGTTTAGAAGATGCTTCCATTAATAGAGGAAATCACGAATGAGGGTACATAGTTACAGAATGGGGGACATTCATTTAAAAGTGAAATGTAAAGGCATTTCATCTCTCAGGGAGTGGTGAATAACTGAAATTCTTTACCCCAAAGAGTCAAGGAGGTTCACGAACTGAAAATATTTTAAGAGGAGGTAGATAGATCTTTGAAATAGAGGAGATTGGGGTAACGAGTAGCTGTCAGGAAAGAGAAGTTAAAGCCTGGGACAGATCAAATTTGATCTGGAATTGTAGGGCAGGTTTGAAGAGTGAATGTTTTACTCCTGCTCGTACTTCTCATGTTCTTGTGTCGTGAATTATTATCATAACAGCTCTACTACAAAAATCTATCTACAGGATGGGGAATGATAACATTTAAGCGCTAAGGAATACAAGCACATGCTTTTCATTAGTTAGCTACATTTGTTAAGTTACTGCATCTGAAAAAAATGATCAACTTACAACTGAAAAGCAAAAAAAATTCTCAATGTAGCAGGAATCTTGTGGGTTTTCACAATTATTCATTACTCAACTGTATGTTGGTAGAATGCTGTTTGAAGCTACAGGACCTGTGTTATGAACTTTCAGATCTATAATAATGTCAATCTTGTGAAGCAAAAACATTCAATACTGTTTTAACATGGCTGGATAAATTGTCCTAGAGGCATCCTGAATGAAGGTAGTTCATGCACCATGCAGACTAGAAGAGTCTCAGATTTAAACATTTGGATAGGGTTAGGCTTGTTGTGGTTCTGTTTGCCGAGCTGGGAATTTGTGTTGCAGACGTTTCGTCCCCTGTCTAGGTGACCATTCTCAGTGCTTGGGAGCCTCCTGTGAAGCGCTTCTGTGATCTTTCCTCCTGTATTTATAGTGGTTTGAATCTGCCGCTTCCGGTTGTCAGTTCCAGCTGTCCGCTACAGTGGTCGGTATATTGGGTCCAAGTCGATGTGCTTATTGACTGAATCTGTGGATGAGTGCCATGCCTCTAGGAATTCCCTGGCTGTTCTCTGTTTGGCTTGTCCTATAACAGTAGTGTTGTCCCAGTCGAACTCAAGTTGCTTGTCATCTGCGTGTGTGGCTACTAAGGATAGCTGGTTGTGTCGTTTCATGGATGCGGATTGTTAGCTATCTTCCTGTTTGTCCTATGTAGAGTTTTGTGCAGTCCTTGCATGGGATTTTGTACACTACATTGGTTTTGCTCATGCTGGGTATTGGGTCCTTCGTTGTTTGAGAGACAGCTTTGTAATCATTAAAAACACAGAAATAGAGAACACACACCGGATCATCAATGCCACACTCACAGGAATCCAATTCACTAGAGAGGAAGAAAAGGACAACCAACTCCCATTCCTCGACATGATGGTACAGAGAACACCGAACGGAGAATTTACCACAAAGGTATACAGGAAAGCCACACACACAGACCAAGTCCTAAACTACGAAAGCAACCACCCCAACACACACAAAAGAAGTTGCATCAAGACACTATTCAAAAGGGCCACAACACACTGCAGTACACCAGAACTGCAAAAAGAGGAAGAAGAACACCTATACAATATGGGCGGCACGGTGGCACAGTGGTTAGCACTGTTGCCTCACAGCGCCAGAGATCCGGGTTCAATTCCCGCCTCAGGCAGCTAACTGTGTGGAATTTGCACGTTCTCCCCGTGTCTGTGTGGGTTTCCTCCGGGTGCTCCAGTTTCCTCCCACAGTCCAAAGATGTGCAGGTCAGGTGAATTGGCCATGCTAAATTGCCCGTAGTGTTAGGTAAGGGGTAAATGTAGGGGTATGGGTGGGTTGCGCTTCGGCGGGGCGGTGTGGACTTGTTGGGCCGAAGGGCCTGTTTCCACACTGTAAGTAATCTAATCTAATCTAATCTAATATATTCGCCAAAAACAGATACCCACGCAATTTCATCAACAGATGCCTAAGGGAAAGACAACGGAATGAGGACATGCCACAACCCAAAGGACTAGCCACACTACCATACATCAAGAGCATTTCCGAACTGACAGCCAGACTACTGCGAACAGTAGGACTCATAATAGCACACAAACCAACAGCCACTCTGAGACAACAACTCACCAGAACGAAGGACCCAATACCCAGCATGAGCAAAACCAAAATCCCATGCAAGGACTGCACAAAACACTACATAGAACAAACAGGAAGACAGCTAACGATCCGCGTCCATGAACACCAACTAGCTACGAAACGACACGACCAACTATCCTTAGTAGTCACACACGCAGATGACAAGCAACATGAGTTTGACTGGGACAACACTACTATTATAGGACAAGCCAAACAGAGAACAGCCAGGGAATTCCTAGAGGCATGGCACTCATCCACAGATTCAGCACATCGACTTGGACCCAATATACCGAACAGTGCAGCGGACTGCTGGAACTGACAACCAGAAGCGTCAGATTCAAACCACTATAAATGCCGGAGGAAAGATCACAGAAGCGCTTCACAGGAGGGTCCCAAGCACTGAGGATGTCACCTAGACAGGGGACGAAATGTCAGCAACACAAATTCCCAGCTCGGCGAACAGAACCACAACAACGAGCATCCGAGCTACAAATCTTCTCACAAACTTTGAGGGTTAGGCTTATGGTACAAAGCATGAGTTATATCTGTCTCTCCTCTTCTCCCTACAACCTCTCCTCATAATGATTTAGAAAGACTTGCGTAAAGTTAGTGAGAGAAAAAAAATAGAAGCCTAAATGCAAATGCAAATTAGGATTGAGTTTGCAATGCATGCTCAAAGGATGCTAACATTGGTGTCCTCCCTATCCCACTACTGTTTAGTAAATATAAGATAAATTTGTACCCTATTGGTGTTGCATAATATCGTATGAACCATGATTTTCTGTTTCTCCCCAGGGAACTGCTTCTTTTGGTGGTCGGATACACTACTCCAATCCTGTAGGCCTCACAGCGGTCCACTGTTGCTTCCCAATAATGTCGACCACGTGCAGGCAAAGGTTCTCCAAGAAGAGCAGTGAACCTGTGGAAGGAGTGTCCATTCACTGAGCATAATAAGTTGCAAGACTGAAATCCAATCAGTGCAGCGTACCTGTAAAATCTCTATCACAGATCAGAATTAGACTCTTGGATAATTCATGAAGTTTATGCAGAAGGATATTACACTAATAACAATCATATCTGCACTGAGTTCAATGTAGTCACTGGTTTGCATCCTTCCTGCTACAAAACATGATAGGCATGCAGTACATTTCAGCTGGGATCTCTTCACATGGTGCCACTTTTCTGATAGCAAAAGAGGCCAATCTTTCAGAGTCAGCTTCTGCTACAAGTTCCAGACATGAAGTTAGCAAGTGTCATAGTGGGTTGTGGTTTTCAACATTGTTGTGTGCACTAGTCCACAGGAGAGACCTCAGTTTCCCTAAGTCATTAGCTAGTAACTACCAAATATGATCAGTGATGTTTAGGGGATTTATCTCATGCTTGCATCCCTGAAATGAAATTTTGGACATCCTACTGGTTGTGTGGCTCTGCCTACCTCATCATATCAACAGCCTGGGGTTGACCAGCATACTGTGGTTGCAACAGCAGATGAGAGGTTGGGAATACTGTGGCAAATAAATCACCTTTTGTCTCCCTGTTCCCTGTGCCAAGTCAGGAATGTGATGGAATGCTGTCCACATGCCTGGATGACTGCAGCTTCAGCAACTCTCAGGAAGGTTGACACCATCCAGGACAAAGCAGCCTATATGATTAACACCTCATCCAACACCTTAAACTCTCACTTCCAGTATGCAATGGCAGTAGTGTGTTCTATCTACAAGATGTACTGCAGTAACTAAGGCTCTTTCGACAGCATTTCTCAAACCTGTCACCTCTACTATCTAAAAGGACAAGGGCAGCTCATACATCAGAACACCACCACCTGCAAATTCCCCTCCAAGGTAGACATTATCCTGACTTGAAAATATATCATTGCTCCTCTGGGTCAAAATTCTGGAACTCCCTCCCAAACAACACTGTGTGAGCACCCAAACCCAAGTAATGCAGCTGTTGGAGAAGACAGCTCACAGCCACCTTCTCCGGGACAATTAGGGATAGATAATAAATGCTGGCCCAACCAGTGACACGCACATCCTATGACTGAATTGTAAAACTACAGGAAGTCCTTGAGCAAATGAACATTTTCCATCACGCAGAACTGCCTGAGCCATCAAAGCTGCCTCTGTTTGGTAAGAACTAACAAACCTGTGTGCACTGCCTTTGAAAGGTGTACTGCCCATCAAGGATGACAACAATAACAAAAACACAACGTGTCATAATCAGGAACTGATCAGCCAAGCTAAATGCTGAAGGGAAATCTCAGCTATAAATACTCATAGAGTGTCACTCCTGGGCCTACAAAGTTAAAAATCACACAACACCAGGTTATAGTCCAACAAGTTTATTTGGAAGCACTAGCTTTCGGAGCGTCGCTCCTTCATCAGGTGATAGTGGACGGCTCAGTCCTAACACACAGAATTTATAGCAAAAATTTACAGTGTGATGTAACTGAAATTATACATTGAAAAATTGATTGTCTGTTGAGTCTTCCATCTGTTTGAATACTATGATAGTTTCACATAATAGTGAAATTATCATGCTATTCAAACAGATGGAAGACTCAACAGACAATCAATTTTTCAATGTATAATTTCAGTTACATCACACTGTAAATTTTTGCTATAAATTCTGTGTGTTAGGACTGAGCCGTCCACTATCACCTGATGAAGGAGCGACGCTCAGAAAGCTAGTGCTTCCAAATAAACCTGTTGGACTCTAACCTGGTGTTGTGTGATTTTTAACTTTGTACATCCCAGTCCAACACCAGCATCTCCAAAACATGACTCCTGGGCCTGTAACTCATTCTTTGTGACTGTAGGCATCAAGAAAACCATGAAGATGTTTTTTTTATGTTCATAGCAGTCTGCCACATGCCTGTGAAACATAGACAACTTAAAGCAACCGGGAAAAGAAGGTCAATAACTTTCATCTTTGGTGTCTAGGGTTCATTATGGGTTTGTTCTGGCAGGACAAAAAACACAAATGTGGTGACCCTTGTGTTCACCAGTATGTGTAAAAATACCAGGTATAATTTTGATAAGGTAGGAATGGACTGCAAATGTACTGATCTTTGATCTCTACCATTCCTTAGAAAGATTCTATGGGCAAACATGTTGAATGTTGCCATCATTGTAACAACTATTATTGCTGTTGCTTCTCCTTAGTTGCATATTTGGTTCGAGGGAACCAATTTTGCAGAGCCTCCTCTCACACTGTTTCTCATTGAGCTCTGCCAGCCTGGAGTAGTCACATCAGATGGTGTATTCTGGTAGTCCTATTCATATTGCTCAGTGCTCTCAGGTCCCCACTGTGCTCAGGCTGGGTGGGCGTTAGGGGACAGGGCCTCTGTACTCTTGAAGGGAGCTGCTGCAGTGTTTGGGCTGGGGGCCTGAGCGAGGAGCAGCACTGGAGTCTGTGGCCCTTTATAGACCTCACTGATCATCGTTCGCTGAACACTCTCGATATTACCATGTCCATTAAGGTAAAGCTTGTTGCTTGACTCGTTGTGTGATCAATCCTTCCAACTCCTCAACGTGCAGTACCTCTGCCAACTGTCTACAATGTCTAAGCAGCAACATTATAACAGTATAACATAACATGAATGCTACTTGAGCCAGAAGGCAAGCATTGAGAAAAACTGCACACTCAACAATGGCTTGCAATTGAAAGTCTCTTTAAAATATAGAAAAAACATATCAAGGACATGAGAACAATAGGCATGAGAACAATAGATACTAAACTGAAGAAGGAGTATTGGAAAAATGACTGAAGGTCTGTTCAAACAAATGAGATTTAAGCAGAGCATATGATGACAGCTAACAGAGAATAGCAAGAAAAGGAGTCAAAGCTGAGCAGAACGTGCTGTGAATAGGATGCAAACAGCAAAGTTTGGAAAGTTTGAGATTTATTGACAGTAAAATTGGGAAGACAAACAAGGAGAGCATTGGAATAATCAGGGTAAAACTGGTCAATGCCAATACTGTGAAATAGCCTAATTGTGTAACAGTAACACAACTTATATAGGACCCAATTTAATTTGCACCTAATTTCGCTCCATTTGAAGGGATTTTGGAAATTTTCATGCACAAATGGGCTAAGTTAATAATGGTACACACAGGAACTCTCCCACATCCAAGTAACTTGCTTGATTGGGAGCACATCCACAAACATTCACTGCCTCACTACTGCCACTCAGTAGCATGCAGTGTGCGCCATCTACAAGATGCACTGCAGAAATTCTCGAAGTCTGCTTAAACTTCCAAACCTACAACCAGCATATCGAGAAGGAAAGGGACAGTAGACACATGGGAACATCACAAAGTCTTCTCCAAGCCACTCATCACATCCTGACCTTGTAAATTTATTCATTTTCATTTTCACTGGGTCAAATTCCAGGAACTTCATTGTGGGTCTATCTATAGCATATGGACTAAAACAGTTCAATAAGGCAGCATACAAGGGCAACTAGGCAGGCAATAAATGCTGGCCCAACCAGTGACGTCCATGTCCCATGAAAGAATAAAAACCAAATCAATGTTTTGGTTGAATACACTGAAAAGAAGCAATGGAAATTCAGTTTAGAGGCAGATAAACATCACACAATGCTAGGTTTTAGTCCAAAAGGTTTATTTAGAAGTATCAGCTTTTGGAGCACTACTCCTTCGTCAGGTATCTAGTGGGGCAGGATCAAAGCACACAGAATTTATAGTAAAAGATCAAAGTGTCATACAACTGATGCAAATGTATTGAACAAACCGAGATTGATATTAAGGCTTTAATCACTTAGATCGGGGTTGCTAGTTTGAATTCATTAATATGTAAATCCCAGAACTTCTTTCAAGTCACATTTCCCAAGATAAGTTAAGGTTTTACAAAAAGTGATTAAAGATTAACATCAATCTCGGTTGTATGACACTTTGATCTTTTACTATAAAAGATCTTTTACTGCCCCACTACACGATAATGGAGTAGTGCTCCAAAAGCTGGTACTTCTAAATAAACCTTTTGGACTATAACCTAATATTGTGTGGTATTTATCTTCCTCCAGACTGAATTTCCATTGCTTCTTTTCAGTGCATTCAACCAAAAATGACTATAACCTGGTTTTGTGTGATATTTAACTTTGTCCATCCCAGTCCAACACCAGCTCCTCCACATCAGTCTGGAGAAGTAGGAGTTATATATTTAGAGCAAACAGAACAAGGCAAACAAGACGAGGCAATATAGAATAAATGGGATGGTATTGAAAGGGTTAGAGGAAGTGAGAGAACTTGGAGGATAAGTCTACAGGTCTCTGAAGATAATAAAGAAGGCATAAAGAAAAGATGTGTTCCCTCATTCGCTGAGGTATTGAATACAAAAGCATGGATGTAATGCTGAAACAGTACAAACCACTGGTTAGTCCTGAGTTGGAGGTTTGTGTCTGCTCTGGTCACTACATTACTGGAAGGACATAATTATTCAGACAGTGTAGTGGAGATTTCCAAAAATATTGCGAGGACTTGGAAGTTCTAGATATGAGGAAAGATGGGATTGGTTAGGACTGTTTTCCATTGAACAGAGGATGCTGTGGCGTGAATTCAGTGTGCTGTACAAAGTAATGAAGGGCTTGGGTAGAGTGAACAGCTGTTTCCTTGCAGATGTCAATTACCGGGGACAGATTTAAGATCACTTGGAGAAGGGTATTGGAGGATTAGAGAGGACGTGAGGAAATGCATTTTCACCCAGAGGGTGGTGGGTACCTAGAATTCATGCCCTGTTTAATGGTCGAGGTGGAGCTGCTTTTGACGTATGGTAATCTATTGGGGTATAGGTCAGGTGCTAGTTAGTGGGGTTAGAATGAGCAGCTAGTTTATTCAGCATGCTGAATGGCCTCTTTGTATGGTGTAACTTTTCTATGGTTCTGTTTAAGGATGGAATTGCAGTGCTTAGTGCCTAGACAGCTTAAGGCTGCCAAAGGTGAGACGTTGGTAACTGGGAATGTCCAGAATGCCAGGATTAGAGATCTCTTTGCACTTCTCCATGGTTGAAGAAGGAATTTGACTTGTGCAGGGATCATTAACATGAATCTGAATCCATCCTGACATCTTACACTGAGATGTAAATGTACTGGCCCACCTCATCCCCTTTCAGGCTTCATTATCAGAAACAGGGGTTCTAGCCATCCCACAGTTATAATATAATGTAATTGTATTTTGCATGCTTCAATATTATGGCTACTCACTCAGTCAGGAGGCTTTCATTTTCCATAGCTAGCTCATCAAAGTGAATTACAGTTCCGTCTTCCGACAACTGCAAATGTGGTGGTAACGTTTCTTTGTTCAGGCGAAAGCGAGTATCTATTCGGTGACAAATTATGATTTTTAAAAGATCTTTACTAATAATGCTATTTAACTTTCAGCATATACTTATTTCACAAAGATAATCAAAAAGAACTCGAGAATATCCATCCATCTCAAACATCACTTTCAAATTTGGTCTCGAGTCACACACATTCATCCTCCATCCTCTTACGCCTAGCAGCACAGGCATCTCCAATAAAGCTTTTAATAATTTCAGTTATGCTTGGTGTATAACATTCAATTATGTGCCCAATCAACAGCTGCCTTTGTCTCCAAAGACAAAATACAAGTTCATAAGAAATTGGAGCAGAAATAGACCATACAGGCTCACTCTGCCAAAGAATATATTCACCACTGATCTTCTGCCCAAATCCATTTTGCCAACTGGTCTCTGTATCCTTGGATTCCCTGAGACATCAACAATCTGCCTACCTCAGCTCTGCAAACCAACAATCCAGCCAACTGAACTAAACCGATTCCCCTAAATATACTACCTCTACTAGATCTCTTTTAACTACCCTACTAGTTGAATATGTTCAATGATGGACCATCCATAACCCTCTGTGGCAAAAAGTTCTAACTATTCACAACCTTCTGAGTGAAGAGATTCCTTATCACAGTCCTGAGACAGTGTCCCATATTCCAGATTTTCCAGCCAGGTGATAAAATCCTTCAGTATCTACCCTGTCAAGTCTTGGTCTAAGTCATGAAGTTAAATTGTAAATAGACGAAGCACAAACATTAATCTTCGTGAAGCTCCAGGAGTTAAAGCTGCTATCTTGCAAATGCCACATTTATTTCCATTTTGTTTTCTGAGTGTAAGCTAATCCACCACATGTGCTAATATGTTTCTCCTATCCCCTGAGTTCTGATCTTGCATACTAACCTTTTATGTGGTGCCTTATCAAATGTTTTTCAGAAGTCTAAGCTTAAGGTTGTTGTGTTGCCATTGTCTTACCACACTATAGGGGCTGCTCTCTCATTAGAGAGAGGTTCTGGTGGTGACTTAACCTGAAGGCCTCCAGACCTCAGGCAAGGGAAGAGGTTGAGAAGGAGAGTCCTTCATGGTAACCTCAAACTGGTGATGGGAATTGAACCCACACTGTTGGCATCACACTGCTCTACAAACCGACAATCCAGCCATCTGAGCTAAACCGATTCCCCTAAGTATACTACCTCTACTAGATCTCCTTTAACTACCCCACTAGTTAAATGCTCAAAATTTCCAATAAGTTCAAGTATGCCTTGACATTGTCTGATCATATCATGATTTTTGAAGTGCAATGAAACCTACTAGATTCCAACATTTTCCCAAGGCCAACTACTGTATAATTCAAATATTGTATTGTGATTAAAAATCTTTATCCATCTTTCCTACTGAATAATTTGTGATGGATTTCTTGTATTGTTTGGTTGTATTTTAGATTTTTACCATTTGGAGATGTTAACACTCTACTTTTAGAGTGATGACAGCTTCTGTTTCTGTTGTTAACATAATCTTAACTAAGTTCTATTCTTTGGTTGTAACTTTATTAGTTTCCTTTAAATTTGCATGTAATGATTCTCCCCCCTATTCATAGGATCATTTACTTGCCTCAATTAATATTCAAATAATATATTTCTATATCTGACTCATTCCCCATGGATCCCAGCTGAAATTTGACTCTCCTTTAAGTTGATGATATCTCCATATTCATTCAAGTCCACTCAATACTGCAATCTGGCCTCACTCTCTTACATATTTCAGCATCAATGTTAGCTCATTCTACATCATTACTATGTTGCTCCTCAGTTTCATTTCATCCAGTGACTCATTTCTTTAAGAACTTCCCTTTGTCCTTCCTGAGACTAACAACAAAGTGCTCCTCTTCGCCTGGCCTTATTTTCATTTGTGACCTCATTCCTATTCATGAATTTTGACCAAGCCCTCTAATGCATTCCTTTTGGACATTCAGAGCTCAGTGATTCAGCTTCATCATTTGGGCCATTTATGTAAACAAGTTACAAATTTGATATGATGCTGAACTTATTTCCTGGCACTTTGTTCCAATTTTTTTCATAGAATCCCTACAATATGGAAAAACAGGCCATTTGGCCCAACAAGTCCACACCAACTCGCTGAACAACATCCCACCCAGACTCAACACACCCTCCACCCTATCCCCTTAACCCTACATTGCCTATGGCTAATCCACTATACGTACACATTCCTGGACACTATGGGCAATTTAGCACTGCCAATCCACCAAACATGCACATGTTTGAACTGTGCAAGAAAACCGGAGCACCCAGCGGAAACCCACACAGACACAGGGAGAATGTGCAAACTCCACACAGTCAGTCGCCTGAGGCTGGAATTGAATGCGGGTCCCTGACACTGTGAGGCAGCAATGCTAACCACTGAACCACCACGCTGCCCAAAAAGTATACTATTAAAGAATATTATTCATTCATGAACATGGATACGTCTAGAAAAGCTAGTAATTTTTGCCCATCGATACATAGTTGCAAACTGCCTATAACTGAGTGGCTTGCTAAAACATTTCACAGGGCTGTTCAGATTCAACCACATGTGGCTCCAGACCGGTAAGGAAGGCAAATGTCTTCCTTTGAAAGGCATTAATGAAGTAGATGGGATTTTGCAACAATCTGGGTATTCATGATAACCATTAAGTTATTAAATTCAAATGTCTCTGCCATTGTGGGATTTGTACCCACATCTGTGGGCATACTGCAGACCTCTGGATTACTCATCCAGTAGCATGTCTGCAGTGCCACTGTTGCTGACCCCACACCATTAGCTAAGATGCCCTCTTCATCGTTCTAACTCTTCTTCTTCCTGTTCAACCTCTCTCTTCTTCTGGTCTTATCTTAATTATTCTCACTGAGAACAGTCACTAAGTTATCATAGAATTTCTACAGCACGGAAAAAGGCCACTCATAGTCGACACCGACCCTCCAAAGAGCACCCACCGAGACCCACCCCTCTACCCTAACCCTGCATTTCCCATAGCTAATCCACCTAGCCTGCACACAATCAGACAATTTAGCATGGCCAATCATTGGACTGTGGGAGGAAATGGAGCACCCAGAGGAAATGTGTGCAGAATGTGCAAAAACTCTAGGTATCTGGTGCTTTGAGGTAGCAGTGCTAACCACTGAGCTACCATTCCACCCTGTGTGGGTCACCTATACCTAACTTTTGTTTGACTGCTTTAGTTTTTGGTTGCATCTTCTATCTCTTCCAATATTTTACATTTATTTAATTGGGTAAAATGTATTACATATTCAGTAACTCAAACATGTCATTCATTTTGAATTTGTAACTTTTTAATCTGCATCAATTGTTTCATAATTTTTATTTTAATTTGTAACATGAAAATGCTCCTGGACGTTCAGTTCAGCCATCTGTACTATTTCAAGCTACACGGTCATGAAGATAACAGAAATAGTCAGCAACCTTTATACATTAGTCTGAAATTACAAATGATTATTTAAATTATAATGTGTATGGGCACAATACATTTGGGAAGTTGGTATGGACTGTTTTGCATGTGGCAGCCCCATGTAATAAAAGAAGGTTAAGATGGTTTACAAGCTCTTAGCCGTCCTGCATTTCTTGTGGCCTTGAGGTGTTCCTGTTCCATATCTAACTGGCTGTGCAAGGTTACAGCCCTATTTTATTATTTGGAGGGGCTGCTCATCAACCGTTGGCTGTTCTTAAGCTTCACGCTCCTGAGCTCTGACCTTGGATGTCCTTATGGGCCTTCTCCTGCAACAGGACGTGGTGGCCATTAAAAGGACCAGACAGTGGGCTATGAAGATGTTTATTACACTGCTTTTCTTTCATGGTTACGTCCTCTCCACGATATTCATAGAGAGGGAGCACTGTACGCCATGACCCCTGGCATGCCTATGACTGGTGGCTACCTCAGGGGCTGGAGTGCATCTTCTTTCCCCAAAAGGACATTTAAATTTAATCTGATGATTAATCCTTTGAGGATTGTATTTTTGTTTGCACAGCCCTTTTAAGGCTCTAGTTAATTTGTTTTATTGATTTACAAAACAGCAAAAAATACTAAGTCGGTAACTTAGTAACAGATATCATGCTTTAATTGTATAGCAAGATGAATCTCCTACTTTTAGTGGAAATTACTGCTGGCTTGCTTGTATCACTTGTTCCAAGATTGTTTACAGCTTTCACAAAGAAAAGGAAGCTCTCCATTGGCTGCAGTGTGACTGTGTGCTCACAAACTCTGAGTCCTGCCATTGATCTGAAAAAGAAAAGAAAATGGAAGTCATTGAATTGAACTAAGGTAGATCTCTGTGGCGATGTCTGTAAGATAAACCCACATTTTATCCTCAGTATGCCAAAATAATATGATTCATCCCATCAAGTACAAGTGTGAACCGTAAACATTTAATTACAATTACTGAACCCTCCCCCTCTTTTCATAGTAACAATATCATTTGAGTCAGTCATTACTGGTGCCAACATGAAGTGTCAGCTTGGTTTAGTTGGTGGTGGCCTCCCTTTTAGGACAGAAGATTATAGGTGCAAGTCCAACTCTGAACAATGTTGTCACGCAACCATGTTTAAAATGTGTCCTATTAACCTTTTTAGTCGGGTCTGCAAACTCTTCAGAACTTGCACACAACACAAAAAGATTAGCCATGATCTTATTGAGTGGCGGAGGAGGCTTGAAGGGCTGGACGGCCTACTCCTGCTCCTAGTTCTTATGTTCTAACACAAGCTTCAACACTTTCAAGATACTTAGAATTCCAAAAGACTGGAAGATGGCAAATGGCCATTTTCTGTTTGAGGTGTTATCAGATAGGACAGCAGCATTTATTAGGCTCACAAGCCTAATAATTTTGAAGAACTGAATCATTTAACCCCATTCAGTTAGCTCCTTCTATATTCGTCTAACTGTGTAATATCATTAAGATCACAGGATTCAATGTCAAATTGACCATTGATCAGTAGAATTTTCTCAAGATTCTTCAGAAAAGTGTAATGTACTGGTAATGTCACTAATAATCCAGAGCTCTAGGCCATTGTTCTGGGGCTTTAGGTTTGAATCCCACAATAGATGATAACATTTGAATCCAATACAGATCTGGAATTAAAAACCACCCTCCTGCCAACCCCCATTGTCAATTGTCATCTTTAGGGAAGGAAATTTGTCATCCTTAGCCTAAAAGGTAATTCCAGACCCACTGCAATGTGGTTGACTCTTATTTATTCAGTGAAAAGGCCTAGCAAGCCACTCAGTTATATCGAACTACTACAAAATCTAAAGAAAGGAATGAAACTGGACTGAAGGAAACAGCATCGTGCTAGACAACATAATGCTCTTGACCTTGTGAAGTTCTCCTTACCAACAACAGCAGTCCCATAGAACAGTCAACAAATAATATGCTATAGTTATACTTACAATATCCCATCTATGGGTATACCCAATCTCATCATCAGGACAGATCCACCAGATATGACAGCACAGTGGTATACATTTGAGAAGGAGTTGCTCTGAGTGTCTCCAACATTGATGTCTCATGGAAACAGGTCAATGATGGGCAAGGAAACCTGTTGATCACTGGGTACTGCTCTCCATAAGGAGACAGTGAGGTCTGTAGATGCTGGAGATCAGAGCTGAGAGCGTGTTGCTGGAAAAGGAATGATTGAAGGGCTTTTGCCCGAAATGTCGATTTTCCTGCTCCTCGGATGCTGCCTGACCTGCTCTGCTTTTCCAGCAACACACTCTCAACACTGCTCTCCATAAGACTATAATGTAGGAACAGAAGCAGGCCATTAAGCTGAGTCTGCTCTGCCATTCAATGAGACCATCTGAAAAATCTCAGCTCCACTTTCCTGCCTTTTACCCATAACCCTTGATTTCCTTACTGATTAAAAGTCAGCGTATCTGAGGCTTGACGATACTTAATGACCTTGTCCCACAGCTCTCTGTACTAAGGAATTCCACAGATTCACTACCTTCTGAGAGGGGAATTTCCTCCTCATCTCTGTCATGAATTGTTGACCCTTTACTCTCAGATTATATCCTAATCCTGATCCTAAACCTTCGCACAAGGAGAAACCACAAGGAGAAAGCACCTTTCCACATCTATTCCTCCCAAAGAATCTTATATTTCAATAAGGTGTCCGCTCGTTCTTCTAAATTCAAATAAATACGTGCTCAATCTACACAACTTCTCCTCTGAAGAAAATCCCTCCATATCCAGGATCAACCGAGTGTATCTTTCTCTGGATTGCTTTCGATGCCAATGTATCTTTCCTACATAATGGAACCAAAACTGTTCACAGTAATCCAATTGTGATCTGACTATTGCCTCATATAGTTTGAGTAAAACCTTCTTTTTACAATTATTTCCCTTTGAAATAATAGTCAATATTCCATATGCCTTGCCCATTACCTTTTTTGAACTTGGATGATAGCATTTTGTCATTTCTGTGAGGACGTCCAAATCCTTCTGTGCTGAAGTTTTCTGCAGTCTTTCCCAATTTAAATAACATTCACCTCTTCCATTCTTCCCACCAAAGTTCATGACCTCACATTTCCCATTATATTTCATTGACTGAGATTTTCCCCAATCACTTAACCTGTCTATATCCCTCTGCAGTGTCTTTGTGTCATCCTCAGCACTTGCCTTCCCATCTATTTTTGAGTCATCCAGAAACTTGGCTATAATACGTTCACTTTCCTCATCCAAATCATTAATATATTTCATAAATAATTGTGAGAAAGTGAGGACTGCAGATGCAGGAGATCAGAGCTTAAAAATGTATTGCTGGAAAAGCTCAGCAGGTCAGGCAGCATCAAAGGAACAGGAGAATCGACGTTTCGGGCATAAACCCTTCTTCAGGAATGAGGAAGGTGTGCCAAGCAGGCTAAGGTAAAAGGTAGGGAGGAGGAACTTGGGGGAGGGGCGTTGGGAATACGATAGGTGGAAGGAGGTTAAGGTGAGGGTGATAGGCCGGAGAGAGGGTGGGGGCGGAGAGGTCGGGAAGAAGATTGCAGGTCAAAAAGGCGGTGCTGAGTCCGAGGGTTGGGACTGAGAAAAGGTGGGGGGACGGGGGAATGAGAAAGCTGGAGAAATCTGTATTCATCCTTTGTGGTTGGTGGGTTCCTAGGCAGAAGATGTGGCCCACTTCCTCCAGGCGTCGTGTTGCCATGGTCTGGCGATGGAGGAGGCCAAGGACCTGCATGTCCTTGGCGGAGTGGGAAGGGGAGTTAAAGTGTTCAGCCACGGGGCGGTTGGTGCGGGTGTCCCAGAGGTGTTCTCTGAAACGTTCCGCAAGTAGGCGGCCTGTCTCCCCAATGTATAGGAGGCCACATCGGGTGCAGCAGATGCAGTAAATGATGCGTGTGGAGGTGCAGGTGAATTTGTGATATGGAAGGATCCCTTGGGGCCTTGGAGGGAAGTGAGGGGGGAGGTGTGGGCGCAAGTTTTGCATTTCTTGCAGTTGCAGGGGTAGGTGCTGGGAGTGGAGGTGCGTTGGTGGGGGGTGTGGACCTGACGAGGGAGTCGCGGAGGGAGTGGTCTTTCTGGAACGCTGATGGGCTGGGGAGGGAAATATATCCTTGGTGGTGTGGTCCGTTTGGAGGTGGCGGAAATGACGAAGGATGATACGATGTTGGTGGGGTGGAAGGTGAGGACCAGTGGGATTCTATCCTGGGGGCAATTGGAGGGGCGGGGTTCAAGGGCGGAGGAGCAGGAAGTGGAGTAGGTGCAGTGGAGAGCATCGTCAACCACGTCTGAGGGGAAATTGTGGGCTTTGAAGAAGGAGGCCATCTGGGTTGTTTAGTATTGGAATTGGTCTTCCTAGGAGCAGATGCAGCGAAGGCGAAGGAATTGGGAATACGGGATGGCGTTTTTATAGGGGGCAGAGTGGGAGGAAGTGTAATCTAGGTAGCTGTGGGAGTCAGTTGGTTTATAGTAAACGTCCGTGTTGAGTTGGTCGTCCGAGATAGAAATGGCGACGTCTAGGAAGGGGAGGGAGGAATCTGAGACAGTCCAGGTAAATTTGAGGTCGAGGTGGAAGGTGTTAGTAAAGTGGATGAACTGTTCAACCTCCTCGTGGGAGCACGAGGTAGCGCCGATGGTGCCAGTGTAGCTGTGGAAGAGGGACTGTTCCACATATCCAACGAAGAGGCAGGCATAGCTGGGGCCCATGCGGGTGCCCATGGCTACTCCTTTGGTTTGGAGGAAGTGGGAGGATTGGAAAGAGAAGTTGTTCAGAGTGAAGACCAGTTCAGTCAGTCGAAGGAGACTGTCAGTGGAAGGGTACTAGTTGGTACGGCAGGAAAGGAAGAAGTGGAGGGCTTTGAGGCCTTCGTGATGGGGGATGGAGGTGTATAGGGACTGGATGTCCATGGTGAAGATAAGGCGTTGGGGGCCGGGGAAGCGAAAATCATGGAGGACGTGGAGGGCGTGAGTGGTGTCCCGAACGTAGGTGGGGAGTTCTTGGACTAAGGGGGACAGGACCTCCGCTCCAACCCCAACCTCACTATCAAACCGGCAGACAAGGGAGGCGCAGTGGTAGTTTGGTGCACCGATCTTTATATTGCTGAGGCTAAATGCCAGCTTGCGGACACCTCCTCCTACTGCCCCCTTGAGCATGACCCCACCTCCCACCACCAAACCATCATCTCCCAGACCATCCATAACCTCATCATCTCAGGGGATCTCCCATCCACTGCCTCCAACCTCATAGTCCCACAACCCCGCACCACCCGCTTCTACCTCCTGCCCAAAATCCACAAACCTGACTGTCCCGGCCGACCCATTGTCTCAGCCTGCTCCTGCCCCACCAAACTCATTTCTGCCTACCTCGACACACTCCTGTCCCCCTTAGTCCAAGAACTCCCCACCTACGCTCGGGACACCACCCACGCCCTCCACCTCCTCCATGATTTTCGCTTCCCCGGTCCCCAACGTCTTATCTTCACCATGGACATCCAGTCCCTATACACCTCCATCCCCCATCACGAAGGCCTCAAAGCCCTCTGCTTCTTCCTTTCCCGCCGAACCAACCAGTACCCTTCCACTGACACCCTCCTGCGATTGACTGAACTAGTCCTCACTCTGAACAACTTCTCTTTCCAATCCTCCCACTTCCTCCAAACCAAAGGAGTAGCCATGGGCACCCGCATGGGCCCCAGCTATGCCTGCCTCTTCGTTGGATACGTGAAACAGTCCATCTTCCACAGCTTCACTGGCACCACCCCCCACCTTTTCCTCCGCTTCATCGATGACTGTATCGGCGCTACCTCGTGCTCACACGAGGAGGTTGAACAGTTCATCCACTTTACTAACACCTTCCACCTCGACCTCAAATTTACCTGGACCATCTCAGACTCCTCCCTCCCCTTCCTAGACCTCTCCATTTCTATCTCGGATGACCGACTCAACACAGACATTTACTATAAACTGACTGACTCCCACAGTTACCTTGATTACACCTCCTCCCACCCTGCCCCCTGTAAAAACGCCATCCCATATTCCCAATTACTTCGCCTTCGCTGCATCTGCTCCCAGGAGGACCAATTCCAATACTGAACAATCCAGATGGCCTCCTTCTTCAAAGACAGCAATTTCTCCTCAGACGTGGTTGACAATGCTCTCCACCGCATCTCCTCCACTTCCCACTCCTCCTTGAACCCCGCCCTTCCAATTGCCATCAGAACAGAACCCCACTGGTCCTCACCTAGCACCCCACCAACCTCCAGATACATCTTATCATCCTTCGTCATTTCCGCCACCTCCAAACAGACCCCACCACCAAGGATATATTTCCCTCCCCTCCCCTATCAGTGTTCCAGAAAGACTACTCCCTCCATGACTCCCTCACCAGATCCACACCCCCCACCAACCCAACCTCCACTCCCGGCACCTTCCCTTGCAACCGCAAGAAATGCAAAACTTGCGCCCACACCTCCCCCCTTACCTCCCTCTAAGGCCCCAAGGGATCCTTCCATATCCATCACAAATTCACCTGCACCTCCACACACATCATTTACTGCATCCGCTGCACCCGATGTGGCCTCCTCTACATTGGGGAGACAGGCCGCCTACCCGCGGAACGTTTCAGAGAACACGTCTGGGACACCCGCACCAACCAACCCAACCGCCCCGTGGCTGAACACTTTAACTCCCCCTCCCACTCCGCCAAGGACATGCAGGTCCTTGGCCTCCTCCATTGCCAGACCATAGCAACATGACACCTGGAGGAAGAGCGCCTCATCTTCCATCTAGAAACCCTCCAACCACAATGGATGAATGCAGATTTCTCCAGCTTCCTCATTTCCCCTCCCCCCGCCTTTTCTCAGTCCCAACCCTTAGACTCAGCACTGCCTTCCTGACCTATCTGTCCCCACCCCCTCTCCGGCCTATCACCCTCACCTTAACCTCCTTCCACCTATCATATTCCCAATGCCCCTCCCCCAAGTCCCTCTTCCCTACCTTTTATCTTAGCCTGCTTGGCACACCCTCCTCATTCCTGAAGAAGGGCTTATGCCCGAAACGTCGATTCTCCTGTTCCTTTGATGCTGCCTGACCTGCTGTGCTTTTCCAGCAACAAATAATTGTGGCCTAGCGCTGACCCTTGCATCATTATTTTCTGAAGAATCAGTGCTCTTCCATGTTGAACATGACCTGGATGAAGCATTAAGGATGGCAAGAACATGAACATGAGATAGAGGACTTCAGTGCCCTTCATTGCAGGTGGTCAACAGCAATTCTACTGGCCGAGCTGGCTGAAGACACTACTTCAGGACTGGATCTGCAGCAGCTGGTGAGAGAACCTACAAGAGGAAATAATGTACTTCACCTTCTCCCCACCAATCAACCCATGTCCATCCATGACAGTATTGGTGACATGGACCATTGCACACAGTCATTGTTGAAATGAAGTCCTGTCTTCACATTGAGAAATCTTTCCATCTAGGAGTGGCACAAAAGTGGACATCAATGAGGGCAGAGTGCATTCTTTCTCTGGGTTTGGCAGCTTATGGCAGCTAAGGCTAAGAGGTAGATGGTTAAATATTTGGGGTCACAGAGGGGCCAATAAGGGTGCAGAAAAAGTGAGATATGAGTGTTATGAATTCTCTCTTTGACCCTGGGTAGGGTGCATATTCAGCGATCACAATCGAATTGATCAGGTCCGTGATTGTGAAAGTGGCCTGCATGGGTGAGCTAAGGAGTTAAGCTTTCACAGTCAGATCAAGGATGCTTCTAGCAGGTGCCATTTAGTTTTATGACCAGCTTAGTCCATGTCAGAGGCATCCAAAAAAATAGGTGAAGTGATAGACCAACAATATTACCACTAGGCTATTAATCCAGAAACTCAGCCAATGTTTTGGGGACCTGGGTTTGAATCCCGCTATGGCAGATGGTGGAATTTGGATTCAATTTTAAAAATGTCTGGAATCAAGAATTAACTGATAACCACAAAACCATTGCTGATTGTCTGGAAAACCCATCTGGCTCACTAATGTCCTTCAGAGAAGGAAATCTGCCATCCTTACCTGGTCTGACCTGCATGTGACTCCAGACCCACAGCAATGTGACTGACTCTCAACTGCCCTCTGAAATGGCCCAGCAAGGGCAACTAAGAAGGGGCAACAGATGCTGGTTTGCCAGCAATTCCTAAGTCCTACAAAGGAAGAGAAGAACAAAACTCAAGGGAGCTGTCAGCACCTGCTCCTGGTATAATCTTTATGGTTTTGATGTTTTCTAAATCAACCTGTTCAGATGTTATAGCACATCACTGGAGCAGGTCAGACTTGAAACATGGCCTCCTGGTCAAGCGGTAAGGACATTACCACTACTCCACAAGATAACTCCCTTATCTTTATGTTATACAATTGCTCTAATGGTACTCCTGTCATCAAAGACAACTATGCGACAGAATGGAAACCTGTTTTGACCATAAGACCATGGAAGCTATGGGGCTTATGCCTCCAGGTCCATTGTAGCTGGTAAATATTTCCTGCTACCACAGTTAGGAGATCATCAGAGGACCAGAGAGATGAAATAGGGATAAATTACATATTCTTTCAGTGATGAAATGATTGAGCAGAGAGGACTCCAGATTTAGGTAACTGGTAAGAGAAACAACAGGGACATAAGCAAGCAGCTAATCTCCGGAAGGCATTACTTTAGAGTGTGATAGAGGCAGGATCAATTGTGACTTTCAAAAAAGAACTGGATCGTTATCAGAAGAGGAAGATTTTTTTCAGGACAATAGGGAAGAATTGTGCAATGGCACTCGGTGAGTTACCCCTGCAGAGGGCCAGCACAGTCACAGCAGGCTGAAAGGCCTCCTTCTGTACTACAAAAAACATATCGCCACTCATCATAAGATCAGGTTTTTATGAAGTGGCTATTCAATACGATATTGGGTTTTCGAAATAGGAAGCAGACTGACCTGAATGTTGACTTCTTAAAATCACTTTGTTTGTGGAACTCCAGGATAAAGTATTCCACAGCTTCAAGATCAGGGGCGGTCCAACGGATAGTCGCAGTGTCCCAGCACACAGTGCATTCTTCAGTATTAATAATGGGTGCTGCTGGAACTATGGGGAACACAAATGGAAACTGGATCAGAATTTATCTGCTGCTGACTAATATGGTTAACAATTTATTACCCTGGGTGCTCTGGTTTCCTCCCACAGTCAAAGATGTGCAAGTTAGGTGGATTAGCCATGAGAAATGCAGAGTTATAGGATGGGGGTAGGGTGGGGGGGGGGGGGGTGCAGATCTGGGTGAAATGCTGTCCGGTGTGTTGGTGTGGACCTGTTGGGTTGAATAACCTGCTTCCATACTGTTGGGATTCTATGATCTATGATTCTATTATTAGTTTTTAAAAGATTATCTGAACTCTGCGCTTCTTCATGTACAGGCTGGAATGCCACTTTCACCACCAGCAGCCTGAGAAGATTACTTTGGCCAATTTTAAATGTTAATTCCAACACACACTGTAACTACACGTCATACAGACATTGGTGCCAGGTTTGTTGACACATATATTGACTCAGAAAGATATAACACTTGACCTTGATGGGATAGACTTTACTTTGTAATCTGGAGTGGTGGAGATTGAGGGAAGGATTCAATATTAACCACACTGTCCTCTCCTTCTTTTCAAGTGATTTCAATGGCTGCCAATGCACAATGCCAGTGGTACAAGTTAAATTTACCCAAATGTCTAATTAAGAAGTGACAAAGGAGAAAATAAACCAGGATTCTGGCACCTTACCATTCTTGGAAGGAAAACATATATGTCCCAGGCAAGCAGAAGCCAAGATTAAGTTCAACTGTAGTGCTCCTCATTATCAAACTGCTTACTGACATGCATATATGAAAGAAGGAGCAGGATTTTGGTTGGAGTCCTGATATTAAGGTCAAATGGCGTTCTAAAGTCCCACTGTGGGGAAAACACTCACTTAGCAGTAATTGTCCCTGAACTGACTAACTGGTAGCCTGAGGGTTCAGTTACTGTTCAATTAAATACAGCTACGGGCCCCTCAGTATAAACTGGAGTTCCTCTAATGAAGAAGGTTGTCGAGCCATCAGTTTGGGTGGGATGAAGAGAAAAGGCACCTTCACCTTGAGGTATTTGCTCTCCAATATTTTAATGTCTTAAAAATAAAAACCACCCTCAGCAACCAGGCCACTATTTGAAGGTGAACCCTCCTGTAAGATGACCTGCCACCAATCATGTGGTTAGGTAGGCAGAGAGCACCTCAAAGCCTGAACCTGAATCCAATCTCTTCTTACCCGATGCCGACACACACAATATAGGTCACTGAACTGTGATTCAGACTGGAATCCCTGATCTTAAACCAAAAGTAGCAATGCCAATCCTCATCCTTCTACCCCACTGGATGGATTGGTATGATACTCAGCAGCATTTGCTGAACTAGAGGAGGGAGCCAAAGCCTTGGAAGTTAATCTGATGGAACTTCTGGCAAAATTTCACATCTTGGCCAAAAGCCTGATATAACTCATTCAGTTTTATTACTGGTATTGACTTACCAGTCCGAACGGTCACTTTCTCACTGGGCAAACTGCACCCTGCAAAATTCACTGCCATCACCCAGACGAGATAACATCGGTTTGGTTCCAGATTGTCCAGTGTACAGTAGCTTTCTTTCACTGCCATCTTGTATTCTTCAGTTACACTTCCTTTTAAAAAGAAAACAGGGCGATCTGTTAGGTTCAGGTGTTCATTAGTGTGGCTCAATTTCTCACACTGTATATACACGAGCCATTATCCATTTATTGCATTTCTGCAGTAATTTATCCAACCCTGATACACAAGTTTACAAGGCATTCACATGAAGAAGTTTAAAAGAAAAGGTGACATTCAACTTTCAGAGATTAATTTACCTATCAGTACTGTAGTGAATGTAACAAGGTCAGCCAGGTGGACCTCACAGAATAGGAGTTCTCTGATTGGGGCTGATAACTCAATCAGGGAGTCCTGGCTGACAGATATAAACAGGCTTGTCCAGGTCTGAAGACCTCCTCGTGAGTCTGCTCCTGGGCCTGGCCAAACTGGCCATAAACAGGTCCAGGCAGCGGGCCGTGGAGGGGGTCGATAGGGCCGACTGCCTGCCCCTCTTCCGCGGTTACGTTAGGGCCCGGGTGTCCTTGGAGAAGGAGCACGCAGTGTCCACCAACACCCTGGAGTTGTTCAGGGAGAGGTGGGCGCCGCAGGGAGTGGAGTGTATTATTTCCCCCTCCAACTCTATTTTGATTTAGTCCCTACCCTCCCCTTCACTGTTTTGATCACACAGCATTGCCCTGTGGTTTGAAGGGCAGGGCTTGTCACTGGCCACTCGGGTGTTTTCCTATCTTCCTGGTGGTGGAAATTGAATAAAGATTTGTGCCACTTTGTGTCTCTCACGGTGTCTCACACCTGCACACACACACCATGGTGCTGCGGAACAAAAACGGAATTATCACACAGTTTTGCCCTTTGATGTGAAGGGCACTGCTTGTCACTGGCCACTCGGGTGTTTTCCTATCTTCCTGGTGGAAAAAAAGAAAGAAAAACTAAAAAAAAGCAAAAATAAAAAAAAATAAATAGGCTTGTCCGGGTCTGAAGACCACCTCGTCACTGTGCTCCTGGGCCTCGCCAAACTGACCATAAACAGGTCCAGGCAGCGGGCTGTGGAGGGGGTCGTTAGAGCTGACTGCCCGCCCCTCTTCGTTGTGACGTTAAGGCCCGAGTGTCCTTGGAGAAGGAGCATGCGGTCTCCACCAACACCCTGGAGTTGTTCAGGGAGAGGTGGGCACTGCAGGAAGCGGAGTGTATTATTTCCCCCTCCAACTCTATTTTGATTTAATCCCTGCCCTCCCCTTTACTGTTTGATCACACAGCATTGCCCTTTTGTGCAGGGCGCTGCTTGTCACTGGCCACTCGGGTGGTTTCCTTTCTTCCTGGTGGTGGAAATTGAATAAAGATTCGTGCAATTTATGTCTCTCACTGTGTCTCACACCTGCACACACACAACATGGGTGCTGGGGAAAAAATAAGCACTACTGCAGTTAGGCGGTAGTGTGGGGGTAAGGAAAAGAAAAATAAAATAAAAAAAAACAGGCTTGTCCAGGTCTGAAGACCTCCTCGTGAGTCTGCTCCTGGGCCTGGCCAAACTGGCCATAAACAGGTCCAGGCAGTGGGCCGTGGAGGGGGTCGTTAGGGCCGACTGCCTGCCCCTCTTCCGCAGTTACGTTAAGGCCCGGGTGTCCTTGGAGAAGGAGCACGTGGTCTCCACCTACACCCTGGAGTTGTTCAGGGAGAGGTGAGCGTGGCAGGGAGTGGAGTGCATTATTTCCCCCTCCAACTCTATTTTAATTTAATCCCTGCCCTCCCCTTCACTGTTTGATCACACATCATTGCCTTTTGAGAAGGGCACTGCTTGTCACTGGCCACTCGGGTGTTTCCTTTCTTCCTGGTGGTGGAAATTGAATAAAGATTCGTACACCCTGTGTCTCTCACTGTGTCGCACACCTGCACACACACACCATGGGTGCTGGGGAAAAAATAAGCACTACCTCAGTTAGGCGGTAGTGTGGGCGTTTTAAAAAAAAGTGTCAGAGCTTAGAAAAAATAAAAAATAAATAAACGGGAGTGTCAGAGGTTTGTTCACAATAAAAAAACAGGAGTGTCAGACATCCTGACACTCTGAGAGCTGGCTCTGAGGGAGCTGGGTTAGTGCCAAGGAATTTCCACATATAAATAAAAGGTGACCTGATGCTGGGATACTGGCCTCTGGGGAGCTTTTCAGTGATGATGTGAGCAAAGCATGCTCCTGAAGAAGAAAAAAATAAAAAAAAGATAAACAGGCTTGTCCAGGTCTGAAGACCTCCTCGTGAGTCTACTCCTGGGCCTGGCCAAACTGGCAATAAACAGGTCCAGGCAGTGGGCCGTGGAGGGGTCGTTAGGGCCAACTGCCTATCCCTCTTCCGCAGTTTTGTTAGAGCCCAGATGTCTCTGGAAAAGGAGCATGCGGTCTCCACCAACACCCTGGAGTTGTTCAGGGAGAGGTGGGCACTGCAGGGAAGGGAGTGTATTATTTCCCCCTCCAACTCTATTTTGATTTAATCCCTGCCCTCCCCTTCACTGTTTGATCACACAGCATTGCCCTTTGTGAAGGGCACTGCTTGTCACTGGCCACTCGGGTGTTTTCTTTTCTTCCTAGCGGTGGAAACTGACTAAAGATTTGTGCACCTTTTGTCTTTCACTGTGTCTCACACCTGCACACACACAACATGGAAGCTGGGGAAAGAATAAGCACTACCGCAGTTACGTGGTAGTGTGAGGGTAATAATAAAAGAAAACAGGCGTGTCAGACATCCTGTCCCCGAAGAGCGGGTTCTGAGGAAGCTGTAACAGTGTCAAGGACTGGCCATGTGTGAATAACGGGTGCCTTGGTGATAGGATTCTGGCCTCTGTGGAGTCATTTCAGTGGCAATGAGAGAAAAGCATGCTTCTAAAGAAACCCACTCGCAACCATTGTCTTTGAATTGGGTTTAGCATTTTCGGCATCATGCCAATATTCGGGAAGCCTGGCATGTTCGATCCCGCCATCGAAGATTGGGCCCAGTATGTCGAAAGAATGCCTTATTTTTCAGGGAAAATGGCATTGGGGCAGATAAAAATCAACAAATAATTCTCCTGACAGCTTGTGGACCATTGGCCTTTTTGGGATTTTAGGAGCCTAACTTTCATTGAGGCACCAAATGCTAAAATGTTTCAAGAGTTGATGGATTTAGTTAAGGAATATTATGACACCCAAGACTCCTCTAATTCTGAGACGCTATCGGTTTACTCAGCAATTCTAAAATTGGGAGAATACATTTTGGGATTTTTGATGAGGTTAAGAGGATTGGCAGAGGCACGCGATTTTGGTTTAACCCTTAGTGAGATGCTGGTATGTGATATTAATGATGTAGGCATGCAATTGCACCTACTAGCTGAAAGCCAACTGTACTTTAAACAGGCACTACAACTGGCTTTGTCATTGGAAAATGTGGCAAGTGGAGCATATGAGTCACAAGGTATTCTGATGGAAGTGGACACCTTCACCAGTCTGACTGAGCTTGGGAAACAGCACTTGAGTAGAGGCAATTGCATAGCCTCACTCAGGACATATCCTGAACAGAGGGACTCTAGATCAGCCCACAGCAAAACTCCACAACAAGCCAAGCCTCAGCCAAATAGTTAACATTTTATTCAGGATCAGGGCCAGCAAGCCATTGGGGTTGCTGCTGGTATATGGACTCAAGAGACTAAAAGAATTCCACTCGGCCTGCATTGACCAAGAGAACCCGTGGGCCAGTATCCAGGAGAATGCATACCATGGAAAGTTGACCTACATACAGTTTGGAAAAGTTAAATTGCTTAGCAACATCCAAATCCGAACCAATCAAATGAATGTCTGGCTAAATGGTCACTCAGTTCTAATGGAGATTGATACCAGCGCGGCTATATCAATGATCACAGATCTAGCCTTTCACAAAATGTGCTCTGGACTCCAACCTTTAAGTTTGCCTAAAGTCTTGGCAAGACTGAGAACCTGTGCTGGAGAACCTTTCCAGATTAAGGGTATAACTTTGGTTCCAGTCTCATATGAGAAGCATCTGGACCAGTTACCACTGATGGCAGTAAAAGGCTCAGGCCCAAGCTTGATGGGGCACAACTGATTGAGAAAGAGTCTCCAATTCAATTAAAAAATGGCTGTCTGAGTGAAGTCCTAATTAAACACCCGGAAGCTTTTCAGGAAGGTCTAGCGACTGTCAGGGAAGCCAAGGCCACATCCATATTGACCAGGAAGCAATTCTATGATTCTGCAAGGTCCACCCATTGCCACTTGCCTTATGTGCAAAAACATAGAAGCAGAAATTAGGTGACTGGAAAGTGAAGGAATCATCAAACCAATACAGTTTACAGAATAGGCAACACCAGTTGTACTGAGTGTGAAACCCAATGGGTTGGTTTGCCTTTGTGAGGAGTTTAAGCAAACAGTAAACCACTTCTCCCAGCTGGATAAATACCAGATTTATCACATAGAGGATTTATACGTAAAGTGGCACGGGTGCTGTCCTTCACAAAGCTATACATGAGCCATGCATACCTGCAATTGTGGTTAGATGAGGATTCCCAGAAGTATGCTATAACTAAAACCCATAAGGGGTTGCACCAATCTATGAGACTGCCATTTGGGATATTATCAGCCTGTGCCATTTTTCAGTGGATGATGGAGAACATTTTACAAGGGCTACCCTAGATTGCCATTCATCAATGAAGTGCACTTAGAGAACATGGAGATAGTCCTTAGGCATTTCTCGAAGGTGGTGATACGCGTTACAAGGGAAAAATGTGCATTCCAGTCACCACAAGTGTCTTTCTTGGGCTATGGAGTTGAAAAGTCTGGGTTACACCTGTTGGAAGATAAAGTGAGGGTGATCAAAGGTGCCCTGGCTCCCATTTCTATACCAGAGCTTAGGTCTTTCACTAGATTGGTGAATTATTCCTTGGAAAGTTTAAACGTAACTTGGCCTCCTTCCTGGTACTCTTACATCTGCCATTGAGAAAAGGTCAGCCTTGGAAATGGTCTCATAGCCAAGATGTGGCTTTTAGGGAAGTGAAGAAGCAACTATCATTGTCTAAGATGTTTGTACAATATGATCCCAAGCAAAATCTGCTGCTTACATGCAATGTTTCCCCATATGGTATCAGGGTAGTGTTGGCTCACAGACAGCCCAATGGAAAGGAATACCCAATAGAATATGCTTCCCAGACTTTGGCTGATGCAGAGTGCAAATACACTCAGAGAAGGAAGGCTTAGTGGTCATCTTTGGTGTGAGGAAATTTCTTTATGGACGTACATTTGTAACAGCAGCAGGCCACAAACCCCTATCAGGGCTACTTAAAGAGGACAAGGCTGTGCCACCCGTAGCTTCAGGTCAAATTCAGGCAGTGGGCTCTCACTCTCTGTGTACCATTACAAAATGGAACACAGTCCAGGAGGCCAAGTAGCAAATGTGAATGCATCCAGTGCCTCCCATTGGCAGATCCACCACAAGTGGTGTCACCACTGGAAGAGTCCATTCTGGTTTTAAAACTTTCTGGACAGCCTTGCAATCATCGCTGACAATATCAGACTGTGGATGCAATAAGATCTGCTTCTGGAAAAACTGAAACATCTGGTGCTAATAGGGGAGCAAAAGAACCATCACAACCAGAACTGAAACCATTCTGGACGTGGAGAGACCAGATCACTGTAGATAATGGTGTTTTACTATGGGGAGCAAGAGTGATTGTCCTGGGTAAAGGTCCTGGACTGAATTCCACTACAGTCATCCAAAATGAAGATGTTGGCAAGAAGTTATGTCTAGAGGCTAGGATTAGATGCTGGCATGGCAGCTGGGTGGGGCAGTGCCCAGAGTGCCAATGAGGACAAAATTACTGCCAGCAGCTTGCCAACATTTGTGCGAATGGCAGAGTAAATACTGGACTCAATTACATGTCAACTATGCAGGTCCTTTCATGGGCTCAATGTTCTTAATCACTGTCGATATCCACTCAAAGTGGCTGCACATGCATTAAGTTCATTTGTCAAACATAGGGATGGTGATAGAAAAACTATGGGAATCTTTTGCAATCCACAGGCTTCTGGAAGTGTTGGTCACAGACAATGGGCCATCGTTTACGAGCAGGGAATTCAAGTATTTCCTAAAGTTGAATGGCATTCAGCATGTAAGGACAGCTCCATACCATCCATCATCCAATGACCTGGCAAAAAGGAGCAGTACAAACTTTGAAGGCAGGCTTAAAGATACAGCCTACAGCTTCACTCAATACCAAGCTGTCCAGATTCCTATTTGATAATAAAAACACTCCTCATATAACTACAGGATAACTCTAGCGAGAGGACTGTGCACCAGGCTACATCTGATCTTCCCAGACCTTGGCGGGGTGTTGGGTGAAATGGCATCAGGAACATCAATGCCTGAGTCAAGACTACTTTAAGTGGGAGAGACAGATTACTTTCGGGGACAGAGTTTGGTGCCAAAACCACAGAAATGGTCCTGTATGGGTAAGAGGTATGGTCGACGCGAGATCAGGTCCTGAAATATATGAAATTCAGGTAGGTGAGAAGTTTCTGAACAAGTATGTGGACCACATGAAAGCTGCAAGTCATGAATGGGGCAGGAGCAAAACATGCCCAGCCCCTCAGAACAGCTAGAAAAGCTGTCAAAACCCATGGATTCCCCCCTTCATCTAGTGTTGAAGAAACGTCAGAATCTGAAAGAGACACAGCAGATGTCACAGCCTCGACGCCATTATCGACTGAAGAAGAGGATGAATATCTTCTGAGTGTATGGTCTGCTATACGTCTCCTGAATCTAAGGTTGAGTAGGAGAAACCGGACCAAGTGAGAAAACACCCAAGGAGAGGCTACAAGAGGAAGAACAGGCCTACGTCCCCAGACTTTGAGGGGAGGAATGTAGTGATTGTAATGAGGTCAGCCAGGTGGACCTCATAGAATATGAGTTCCCTTATCGGGAATGTTAGCCTGGTCCAATCAGGGAGCCCTGGCTGACAGAGAAAACAGGAGTGTCTGAGGTTCTGTTCACTCTGAGGAAGTCAGATCATGGTCAAGTATAATGCAAGTGTAAATAAAGGGTGACTTGGTGACGGGATACCAGCCTCTGTGGAATTATTTAACTTTCCTTACACTAGAGAACCAAAACTCCAGATGTAGTCTTACAGCACCTTGTACAATTCCAGGAGAAAGTGAGGACTGCAGATGCTGGAGATCAGAGCCGAAAAATGTGTTGCTGGAAAAGTGCAGCAGGTCAGGCAGCATCCAAGGAGCAGGAGAATCAACGTTTCGGGCATAAGCCCTTCTTCAGGAATGAGGAAGGTGTGCCAAGCAGGCTAAGATAAAAGGTAGGGAGGAGGGACGTGGGGGATGGGCGTTGGGAATGCGATAGGTGGAAGGAGGTCAAGGTGAGGGTGATAGGCTGGAGAGGGGGTGGGGAGGAGAGGTCAGGAAGAAGATTGCAGGTCAAGAAGGCGGTGCTGAGTCCGATGGGTGGGACTGAGATAAGGTGGGGGGAGGGGAAATGAGGAAGCTGGAGAAATCTGCATTCATCCCTTGTGGTTGGAGGGTTCCTAGGCGGAAGATGAGGCGCTCTTCCTCAAGGCATCGTGTTGCCATGGTCTGGCGAAGGAGAAGGCCAAGGACCTGCATGTCCTTGGCGGAGTGGGAGGGGGAGATAAAGTGTTCCGCCACGGGGCGGTTGGGTTGATTGGTGAGGGTGTCCCAGAGGTGTTCTCTGAAACATTCCACAAGTAGGCGGCCTGTCTCCCCGATGTAGAGGAGGCCACATCGGGTGCAGCAGATGCAGTAAATGGTGTGTGTGGAGGTGCAGGTGAATTTGTCATGGATCTGGAAGGATCCCTTGGGGCCTTGGAGGGAAGTAAGGGGGGAGGTGTGGGCGCAAGTTTTGCATTTCTTGCGGTTGTAGGGAAAGGTGCCGGGAGTGGAGGTTGGGTTGGTGGGGGGTGTGGACCTGATGGAGTCGCGGAGGGAGTGGTCTTTCCGGAACACTGATAGGGGAGGGGAGGGAAATATATCCTTGGTGGTGGGGTCTGTTTGGAGGTGGTGGAAATGACGAAGGATGATAAGATGTATCTGGAGGTTGGTGGGGTGGTAGGTGAGGACCAGTGGGGTTCTGTCCTGGTGGCGATTGGAGGGACGGGGTTCAAGGGACCCATGCCTAACCCCGCCCCACGCTGATCTCCGCCCCCACACCCATCCCTGCCCCCACGCCCAACTCCACCCACACGCTTAACTCCGCCCCCATGCCTAACCGCCGCCCTCACTCCCAGCTCCAGCCCCACACCAGGTCCGAGCTCCCAGCCCTGCCGAATTTTCACCATCCCTCCAGACCAACCCTCTCTGAGGATGAAAGATCAGTCCTCAGCAGAGGCCTCACCTTCATTCCCCTACGCTCCCAGATCAACACGCAGCGAGACATCGAACAATTCTTCCGCCGCCTTCGCCTCCGCGCCTACCTCTTCAACCAGGATTCTCGCCCACCCTCTGACGACCCCTTCTCCCGCCTCGAACACACCCCATCCACCTGGACACCCCATGCTCACCTCTTACCCGCCCTTGATCTCTTCATAGCCAACTGCCGCCATGACATTGACCACCTCAACCTGTCCACCTCTCTTACCCACTCCAACCTCTCACCCTCGCAACATGCAGCCCTCCACTCTCACCGCTCCAACCCCAACCTCAGTATCAAACTGACAGACAAGGGAGGCGCGGTGGTAGTTTGGCGCACCTATTTTTACATTGCTGAGGCTAAATGCCAGCTTGCAGACACCTCCTCCTACTGCCCCCTTGACCATGACCCCACCACCAAACCATCATCTCCCAGACCATCCATAACCTCATCACCTCAGGGGATCTCCCATCCACCGCCTCCAAACTCATAGTCCCACAACCCCGCACCGCCTGTTTCTACCTCCTGCCCAAAATCCACAAACCTGACTGCCCCGGCCGACCCATTGTCTCAGCCTGCTCCTGCCCCACTGAACTCATTTCTGCATACCTCGACACAGTCCTGTCCCCCTTAGTCCAAGAACTCCCCACCTACATTCGGGACACCACCCACGCCTTCCACCTCCTCCATGATTTTCGCTTCCCCGGTCCCCAACGCCTTATCTTCACCATGGACATCCAGTCCCTGTACACCTCCATCACCCATCACGAAGGCTTCAAAGCCCTTCGCTTCTTCCTTTCCAGCTGAACCAACCAGTACCCTTCCACTGACACCCTCCTGCGATTGACTGAACTGGGTCTTCACTCTGAACAACTTCTCTTTCCAATCCTCCCACTTCCTCCAAACCAAAGGAGTAGCCATGGGCACCCACATGGGCCCCAGCTATGCCTGCCTCTGTGTCGGATATGTGGAACAGTCCATCTTCCGCAGCTACACTGGCACCAACCCCCACCTTTTCCTCCGCTTCATCGATGACTGTATCGGCGCTACCTCGTGCTCCCACGAGGAGGTTGAACAGTTCATCCACTTTACTAACACCTTCCACCCGACCTCAAATTTACCTGGACCGTCTCAGACTCCTCCCTTCCCTTCCTAGACTCTCCATTTCTATCTCGGGCGACCGACTCAACACGGACATTTACTATAAACCGACCGACTCTCACAGCTACCTCGATTACATCTCCTCCCACCCTGCCCCCTGTAAAAATGCCATCCCATATTCCCAATTACTTCGCCTCCGCCGCATCTGCTCCCAGGTGGACCAATTCCAATACCGAACAACGCAGATGGCCTCCTTCTTCAAAGACCACTATTTCCCCTCAGATGTGGTTGATGATGCTGTCCACCGCATCTCCTCCACTTCCCACTCCTCCACCCTTGAACCCCGCCCCTCCAATTGCCACCAGGACAGAACCGCACTGGTCCTCACCTAGCACCCCACCAACCTCCAGATACATCATATCATCCTTCATCATTTCCGCCACCTCCAAACAGACCCCACCACCAAGGATATATTTCCCTCCCCTACCCATTCAGCATTCCGGAAAGACCACTCTCTCCGCAACTCCCTCATCAGGTCCACACCCCCCCACCAACCCAACCTCCACTCCCGGCACCTTCCCGTGCAACCGCAAGAAATGCAAAACTTGCGCCCACACTTCCCCCCTTACTTCCCTCCAAGGCCCCAAGGGATCCTTCCATATACATCACAAATTCATCTGCATCTCCACACACATCATTTACTGCATCCGCTGCACCCGATGTGGCCTCCTCTACATTGGGGAGACAGGTCGCCTAGTTGTGGAATGTTTCAGAAAACACCTCTGGGCTACCCGCACCAACCAACCCAACCGCACCGTGGCTGAACACTTTAACTCCCCCTCCCACTCCGCCAAGGACATGCAGGTCCTTGGCCTCCTCCTTCGCCAGACCATGGCAACACGACGCCTGGAGGAAGAGTGCCTCATCTTCCGCCTAGGAACCCTCCAACCACGAGGGATGAATGCAGATTTCTCCAGCTTCCTCATTTCCCCTCCCCCCACCTTATCTCAGTCCCAACCCTCAGACTCAGCACCGCCTTCTTGACCTGCAATCTTCTTCCCGACCTCTCCGCCCCCACCCCGTCTCCGACCTATCACCCTCACCTTAACCTCCTTCCACCTATCGCATTCCCAACGCCCCTCCCCCAAGTCCCTCCTCCCTACCTTTTATCTTCGCCTGCTTGGCACACCTTCCTCATTCCTGAAGAAGGGCTTATGCCTGAAACGTTGATTCTCCTGCTCCTTGGATGCTGCCTGACCTGCTGCACTTTTCCAGCAACACATTTTTCAGCTTGAACAATTCCAGTAAGGCTTCCCTACTCTTAAACACTAACCACCTTGAAATAAGGTTGACCATTCCATTAGCCTTCCTGATTATCTTTTAGTACTTATTATATCCATTATAGAGTAACATGGTTTGTGCTTTACTCTTTTATGTGATAAACTTTCATGTTCTTTGTTCAAAGTGCATTGACGGCCTCTTGTAAATATGTTCAGTGACTGACCTGCATAATAACCAAAAAAAACTTATGTTCAATTTAGCCAATATAATTGTCCATGAAGACGTGTTTGAGGAAATCCCCCTGTTTCCCATCAAACATGATCTTGATTCCCACCTAGTTTGGCAGATGTTGAAGCCACCATTAGACCCCAAAAAATGGAGAAGTCACAGGATTAGTTGGGATTCCAGCAGAGATTTTCAAACTTGGAGGAGCATAGCTTTCCAGTCATCTCCATCAACCATTCTTGAAAATCTGGGACAAAGAGGAAATCCCTACTATTACCATTGTCTTCAAGAAAGTAGACCGAGTGGACACTGGCAACTCCTGAGGAAATTCCACACACTCCAACTCTGGGAAGATCATCACCCAAGTCCTTGCTAGGTCCCTTCTCTCAGTCTCAGAGGAAATCCTTCATGAAAACCCATGTAACATCTGACCAAATTATGTAATTATTGATATGATTTTCACTGTTCAACAACCCCAAGAGAAATGCCAGGGACAACACCAACCACGCTACATGGTCTTCACTGACTTGACCAGGGCTTTTAACTCCGTCAGTCGGGATGTGCTTTGGCAGACCCTGTCAGAGGTTGGCTGTCCAGTGAAATTCATCAGCATTCTCTGTCTCTTCCATGACAAGATGTCAACCATGGTCCTCACTGAGGATATTATGACAGAATCCTTTGAGGTCAAGCAGGGATGTGCCATCGTCCCCACCTTTTCTCCATATTCATTGCCACCATTCTTCATCTTGTAAAGAACAAGTTTCTTAGACGTGTGGACATTTTTCTGCCCATCTATAGAAACTTTTCAATCTCACCAGGTTGAAATCCAAGAAAAAAAAGATATTGATCTTACTTGTGGATCTTCAGTATGCAGAAGACAACATCATCTCTGATCTCTTGGAAGAGAAACTTCAAGCCTCACCTAATGCCTTTGTGAGAAAATACTGAAGAACTAGTCTCAGCCTCAACCTCAATGTGAACGAAATCCTTTACCAACATGTCCCAGATCAAGGTCTAGCCCATCCATCAAGATCAGTAGAGAAATCCTCCCAAATATGGAATATTTTTGCTATTTGGGAAGCTCTCTCTCATTCAAGACTGACATTGATGCAAAGACTGAACATCACATCCAATCTGCCAGTACCACCTTCGGACAGCCAAGGATGACAGTCTTTGACAATGGTGACATCCGTGCTGATACCAAGATTCTTATGGAGACATTGAGTATAGAAACTGGAGTGCAATGAAGTACATGAAATGGGAATATCAAAATGACTTTGATTGTTGTTGACATTCAAGTTAAATTCATGGCATTTGAAAGGTAAAATGCCACCAGCAGCTTTTCAGCGATTAACCAAGGTCATTGAAGGATTATGCACCTAGAATCATAGAATTGTATAGTACAAAGGAGGCCCTTCAATCCACCAAATCTGCACCAACAAGGAAACTACTTCAGATCCACACTAGTCCCATCTTCTTCCCATAGCCTTGAATGTTATGTCATCTCAAGTGCTCATCCAAGTACTTTTTAAAGGTTATAAGGTTTCCTGCCTCAACTACCCTCCCAGCAGTGCATTCCAGATTTCCCACACCTTCTGAATGAAAACTATTTTCGTCAAATCCTGTTTAAACCTCCTGCCTTTAAGCTTACAATTATGCTCCCTCATTTTTCACTCTTCAACTAAAGGGAACAGCTGCTCCATACCTGTCAATCTTATACACCTCAATAAGTTTCCCTTCAGCGTTCTCTGCTCGAAAGAAAACAAGTAAAGCTTATCCAGCCTCTCTTCATAGCTAAATTACACTATCCCAGGCAACATTCTGGTGAATCTTCACTGCCTCCTTTCAATACAATCACATCCTTCCTATATTGTGGAGATCAGTACTACAGCTGTGGTCTAACCAAAGCTATAGAGACATAGAGTCATACAGAATAGAAACAGACCCTTTAGTCCAATCAGGTCATGCCAAACATACTACCAAACTAAACTAGTCCCATCTGACTGCTCCTGGCCCATATCCTTCCAAACCTTTCCTATTCATGTTCTTATCTAAGTGTTTTCTAAATGTTGTAATTATGTACAGTTCCAACATAACCTCTCCACTCTTATAATCTATGTCACAACTGATAAAGGCAAGTGTCCTGTATGCTTTTAAACACCATATTAACCTGACCTGCTACCTTCAGGGATATGTGGATAAGCATCAAGATCCCTTGATTTCTCTTTCGTATTTAATCAATTATTTCTGTATATTCAGCCAAATGTGGAAGAAACATTTGTAACACTTGAGCTAATCAGTTGCAGAAGACTAATTTGGTCATAAAGTTGGCAAAAAGTAGATTTTCTAAAGCACAATTTAACTCATTTGGGCCATATTGCGGGATAAGGCCAAGTAGAACCTGGAGGAGCAATATTACAGGTTAGTTAGGATTTTCTTGTGCCTGAAACAAAATGAGACATTTTATGGTATATCGCCATGAATAGATTCTCTTGAGAGTTTGCTCTGAATTTCATCAGTGTGGTGGCTCCTTTGAGACGTTTCTTTGAAAAAAAGTGAAAAAGTTGAAAGGCAAAGGAATGTGACAGTGACTTGGATAGCTTGAAAGCTGTCCGAATTACTGCACCAGTTTTAATAGCACAGAATCATACTAAGCCATTTAAATTGACTCTTGGTGCCATTAAGTCAGTGTTGCTGCAGTGGTATTAGGGAAGTATGAGATGGGAATCAATTAATCAGTTATTTTTTATGTATGTTGAATACTTGGCATCCGAAATATTCAACTGTGTAATAAAAAGACTTTGACTTTGGTATTGTCTCTACAATACTTAAAACGTACATATCAAACAACACTGCCAAAACCGTTATATAGATTATAATCTTCTCACTTTCCTTGTAGAACTTCTTAACTAAAATTTGAGATTGGAGTTGGAGTTTAATGCTACAGCCATACAATTTTACAACCATTCACAGTGCAGGGAGAGACAATGTAACAGCGGATACATTATCCAGAGCAAATGTGAAGAAAACTGAATGCCATGATCAAAATGATTTTGTTGTGATAAGCCAATGTATTGAAAGTAAATATAACATTAGTATTGTAATAAAACAATATATAACTAAAAGAAATAGTGCTGAGGTGATTGTAGAAGAGAAATAGCCTCTTAAAGATAGCTTTACATACTTTCTGCAGGGAAGTGTACTGAAGGTTCGTAACGTAATGTTGTTTTGATTAGATTCCTTACAGTGCAGAAGCAGGCTCTTTGGCCCAACACAAGTCCACACCAACCGTCCAAACAGCAACCCACCCAGACCCATTCCCCTACTCCCTACTAATAGACCTATCACCTTGGGCAATTCAGCATGGCCAATTCACCAGACCTGCACATCTTTGGACTGTGGGAGGAAACTGGAGCACCCAGAGGAAACCCACACAGACACGGGGAGAATGTGCAAACTCCACACAGACAGTCGCCCGAGGCTGGAATCGAACCTGCGTGCCTGGAGCTGCGAGGCAGCAGTGCTAACCATTGAGCAACCATGCCACCCAGTGTTGTTCTTTGATAATTTTATTTCTAAGGTGCAGGAAGATTGAATTGAAATTTTCAGTTCTGTGAGGATATGACCTTTTCTTCAAGACTTCAGAAAGTCATTTTTAAACAGTGAGCTAAACACAGCGTTTCTAAAAAGTTATGCAACTTTAGATAAATGACTAGCAAGTTCCCGGGAAGATAATTGCTAATAGATTTGCTGACTTGAGATTTATAATCCAGACAGATAGAGTACCAGAATGAGGTTCATTCAAACATAAATAGGTTTGGTCAAATGGTGAAGGCCCTTAACAATGGAGGTGCTGTTATTAGCATCTCGGGCAGTCAGTGCTAGGGAAAGAAAAGACCTGAGTTGTTCAGAAGATAATGCCAGAAATAAGGGCTATGGGGTGTTAGAGAGGAAAGACTGATTAGATTAGATTACTTACAGTGTGGAAACAGGCCCTTCGGCCCAACAAGTCCACACCGCCCCGCCGAAGCGTAACCCACCCATACCCCTACATCTACATCTACACCTTACCTAACACTACGGGCAATTTAGCATGGCCAATTCACCTGACCTGCACATCTTTGGACTGTGGGAGGAAACCGGAGCACCCGGAGGAAACCCACGCAGACACGGGGAGAACATACAAACTCCACACAGTCAGTCGCCTGAGGCGGTAATTGAACCCGGGTCTCTGGCGCTGTGAGGCAGCAGTGCTAACCACTGTGCCACAGTGCCGCCCACACGGTGAAGGATATTGAAGACACTAGTTTAAGGAACCCATGTCTGATACGTACGTGAGCTGAGTGAGCAACTTAAGGGTCTCAGGAAGAGACATTGACCAAAGAAAATAACATTAGGTAACTGCAGAAATTTGCCTAAAACAAATTGATTACAGACATGTCAGTTTCAGGCTGTGTGAGACAGAGATAACCTTTCACTAGAGATTGGGTTTCTGTAAGGTTGAATCTTTTTTCTGCTATTTGTAACAAGATTGTTTTAAATTGTTCTTGTGCTGTGTAACGATGTTCTGAATTTTTAACAGTTATGACCAACTATAACCTGCTCAGTGATTTTAATGAGGTTTGAAATCCATTGTTCGAATAAAACTTACTCGTTTAAAGATAATTCTCATCTGTACATCTAATTACTATATTGTACACTTGTCTGTAATAAGAAGAGAATAAAGAAAATCATGAGTGTTGTAGATTTTAAAAACATCTGGAAAGTTACAGCATGGTGCTAATCAGTAACTAATAGATAGAGAGAAATGAATGTTTTTGGTGAGATTCTTCTTCGGGACATGAATGGATAAATTGGACCATCCAGTTTCTATTGAGAAACTCAGGATCTGTACACAAGGAATGGGAAAGGAGAACAAGTAGAGGTGAAAGCTTCAGATGTATTAACTCTTTTCACATAATTTAAATTCCTTTTGTTTCTGAACATCAACATTAAAAAAAAGATCAGTTCAACAGACAATAAAATCAAATAACTCTACTAAATGGTTTGCTTTCTACTTAACATTATTTCATAAGTACTGCATAGGAGTCAAATGGGAATAATCCCTAGCATTGTATATTTGTAGCTGAACCATAAATCTGACATGTTCCAACAAAATGTATTTGACTAGAAAGAGTAAATACAGGTAACCACTCATCATCCAACGCCTTTCATTTCTGAAGAAGAATCATACTGGATTCAAAAGGTTAACTCAGTTTCTCTCCACAGATGCTGCCAGACATGCTGAGTTTCTCCAACATTCTCCGTGTTTGTTTGTTTCTATTTCCACCATCTGCAATAGTTTGCTTTTGCAGGAAACTATTCCACTATTAATAGCAAGAGGAATTATTTCTCAGCATTGAGTCCTATTTTTGTGAGTTTCTGATTAGATGAGATGGATAAATACCTGAAACAATTTATATCAAGTCACTAAACTTGAATTAGAGTTTTTTTTCATCAATTATAGGAATGTACCATTAATGATAATTTGATTACTTACTGGTTATTATTTACTATATTTTTGCAGCTCAGTGATACCTTGACATAAAGCATGATATCATGACATAAAACAAGTGTAGACTGTTTGATATTAAGTTCTTACCACTTTGCTGTCTGTTGCCTTCTGACTCATCCATATAGTACACTTGGAAATAATCAATAACATCTTCCTCTCCTACTGTCCAGTAGACTGTTATTGTTGTACTTGTTGCTGTGTTTGGTTCCTGAGGAACAACTGTTGGAGACTGAGGAACTGAAAGAAAATTTGAATAATAATGTGAAAAAAATCCAAACATTCTGCTTAATCAAAAAGCTACCACTTTCTCAAATGTTATTGGCATTAATGGGTTAAAATATTTTCCTTTCACACGCACTTCAGAATGGAATGCAAGAACTGCGATGATGTAAATGCATGATGAACAACAGTCTATAAAAAGCAACTGCAAGATGGAGTAACTCAAGCAGTGTTTACCAGCATTTGTTGGCCACTGTTTCAGCTCATTTAAGGACTTCCCTGAGACTTGAATTGGCTCCTGATAAAGTCCTTGAAAAGTATGCCATCAAAACACTCATCTTTTGAGATACATTTCAATTCACAGTGCAAAAGCTTAAAATGTTTGGCGTTCACTTTGCTGAGAATTATTCAAAATGTCACATGAAAACCATTAATTAACAAAAGGCTCTGATATGAATGTGGAGGTGGGAAGATTGTGGAGAAGAAAACTGCAAGGCTTTTGATGTCCCCGAAGAAGTACTGAAAGAGCCCCCTACCTTGGTGAGCAGGAGCTGCAGCTTCAGATCAACTGCCAGGAATCTCACAGTTCAGTTCCCTTCTTTATTTTCTGCTGAATCTAAGTCACAGCACTAGCACTGCTAATAGTCCTGCCTTCTACAGCCCGTCTCCTGATATGTGCATTTTAAATTTAAAGGGATGGAAATGTGGTCAGGTTCCCCCATTATGTTATTATCTATATCCTCTCTCACTCATCAGGAGGGCTGGTTATAAAGATGAGGGATTAGTTTATCACTCAGGACCTTTCATTCCCTCAGTAGTTTAGTCTGATGGGAGGTAGACTGAGTGTTGCGGCCTGAAGTAGAGATCACGACTCTGCCAAAAATTCAGTTCAGCCTCTTTTGTCCAGGCTCCAAACATAGGAAGTACTTCTGATCAGGCACTCACCAGCTAGTCGGGTGGCAGAGGGAGACAGGATTTAAAGGGCAGTGGCTGCTTAAAAGAACCTGAACATAAGTAAAGGCAATAACTTAATCAATTGAGTACAATTCAAATAGAAAGGTGTTCGGGTTCCACCCCAATAAAAAGCAGAAATAGGCAAAGAAATTTCAGACACATTAGTGAAAATGTTTCAAAATTCAGGAACTGTGCCTTTTGTTCAGAAAATTATGCATATCACCTCCATATGTAAGACGGCACAGGAGAAAGCAGGTAATTATAGGTAAATTCATATCTGGTATCATGATCACAATGAGTTGACATGGAGGACAGGCTGCCAAAGATTTTTTTGAGGAGGTCAGTAGCATGCTGGATAGGGAAATGTATGTGGACATTATCTATATGGACTTCTAGAAGAACTTGATAAGGCTCTGCATAGGGAATTATTTGCAAAGTTTGTAAATAAGAGAGGAGAGAGCAGGAGGTAATCCTGTGACATGGGTTAGCAATCAGAGATAGATTCCAATCTGTGGAATTACTGGCACCGTCTGGGTTCTGTACTGGGGCTGTTAATAACATGTTAATAACTCGGAGAAAACAGTAGAGTTATAGATTCAAATTTCCAGATGACACTAAGTTAGAAGATATAAAGTTGTTTGGTGGGAGCATAAAATTACAATGGGAAAAGCGAATAAGCAAATCCATGATAGATGTAGTTTGATGTGGCCAAGTGCAAAATCATTGACTTTGTATCTGAGAAAGACGAATAAGGTTTTTTAAAAAATACATTGAGAGATTAGGAAATCAGGAGGTGCAAAGAACTTTCAGTTTCTAGGTAACCCACATCACCAAAGGCTAGTTCACACTATAAGAAATCTAAAAGGAATGTTAACTTTTTTCCTAGAGGGATTACAATTCAAAAATAAGGAAATGATGAAACAAAAAGAGGAATTGCTGGAACATCTCAGCAGGTCTGGCCGAATCCGTGGACAGAACTCAGAGTTAACGCTTTAGATCAAGTGACCCTCCCTCAGATTTCTCCAATTTGTCTCCACAGATGCTGTCAGACCTGCTGAGCTTTTCCAGCAATTCCTGTTTTTTTGATTTACAGCATCCACAGTTCTTTCAGTAAAGAATGATGGTTTGGTAGTACAGAGCCTTGGTCACACTCCATATGAATACCTGATTCAGTTTTCTCATTAGCTTGCAGGATGTAGGCATCACTGGATCAGCATTTACTGTCCATTGTTAATTGTCCAGAAAACTAGGCTGTCTTCTTGAACTGCTGTGATCCGTGTGAGTAGAGCCCCAAAATTTGGACCCAGCAACAGCAAAGGAACAGTTATAAGGAACCAAATCTCAGAAAAGATGTACTGACTTTGGATTCACCAAAAGTAGAGTTAGATGAAACCAGCTGCTGAAACTTGGCTTTCATTCCCCACATTAAGCAATTATCTAAGTGTTTAAAATGGTGATGGGTTATGCTACAGTAGATACAGAGCAACTATTTTATCTACCAGAGGATTCCTGAATAAAAGGAGGATCATCTCAGTACTAGGCTATCAGTCATTTAAGGGTGAAATCAGGTGAACACAGTGAAGACAGTGCCCCACACTGGGTACAAGTTCCACTATTGCTGAAAGCTGTCCACCAGTTCACCTTCATCCCAATGTATCAACAAGCTACATGGCACGGTGGCACAGTGGTTAGCACTTCTGCCTCACAGCACCAGAGACCCGAGTTCAATTTCCGCCTCAGGCGACTGACTGTTTGGAGTTTGCAAGATCTGCCCGTGACTGTGTGGGTTTCCTCCGGGTGCTCCGGTTTCCTCCCACAGTCCAAAGATGCGCAGGTCAGGTGAATTGGCCATGCTAAATTGCCCATCGTGTTAGGTAAGGGGTAAATGTAGGGGTATGGGTGGGTTGCTCTTCGGCGGGGCAGTGTGGACTTGTTGGGCTGAAGGGCCTGTTTCCACACTGTAAGTAATCTAATCTAATCTAAACTATTCAATACTGGAAGCAGCACCATCTGATTCTGCCCTTATCTAATATTAAAATCACACAATTTAATTCAACTCTGACTGAACAATGATTGAAAACAGAGAAATAGCTGATTTATCCTGTTAACCCAACAGCATTCAGAACCCTGGGCTACCCTGAAGATACCTGTGATGTTAGGGTTATGGTCAAGTGGACTTTCTTTCCATGGTAAGTTGGGGATTTTATGATTTACTCAAAAGTCCTCAAATATCTATATTAATTCATGAGAAATACAGTGCACAAAAAGCACAATCTGAGGATTACACTTAGCATCTTATTGTGTTGCATATTAACTTCTGAGTCACAGTCAGTGATTTCCAAGTAGGTCGTTTCACTCGTGAATAAATATATGCAAATTTAGGACTCTGCTTGCTTTCTGACAGGAAGTTTAATAGTCCTACTTCCCAGTTGGAAATCTAATGCTTCCGTCTCTCTTCACATTCCCAGTTGTAGGTTATTATTCCCGTCTCCTTAAAGTAGCAATTCAGATTCTAATCAAAGTTACCAACATGGCATCCTGTGTTTTTCTTAATTTTCTCAAGGGATTGTTGGCAAAGTCAGTTGTGTAGTCCATCTCCAGCAATGTATGGAGAAACACACATAGTGCACTAGGTAGCTTGCCGTAGTCAGGTGATCTTTGCTATAACTGCTTTCAGTTTAGTCTGTGGCAGTGATTAAACACATTGCAGGAAACACAATTTCAGAAGTGGCCAGCTGAAATTGTGTGGATTTTCAGGGCTGTAAGAGAGCCAGCAGGTTTAAGGACAGCAAGGAAGAATTCAAATCACAGCCTGAATCACACTGAAGTACAGGGTGAGTCAAAA